>NC_141030.1:23755000-24355000 GCF_052040795.2 Danio rerio
CTACACTGTAATACCCAACAGTCGACTTTATCAAATGAAATTAGTGAAGTTAACTCAAAATTGACTGAAAGTTCATCATCATCATTTTCATCCGCTTATCCGGATCGCGGGGGCAGCAGTCTTATGAGAGAACCCCAGACTTCCCTCTCCCCAGACACTTCTTCCAGGTCCTCCGTGGGGATCCCGAGGCGTTCCCAGGCCAGCAGAGAGGCATAGTCTCTCCAGCATGTAAAGTGTCTTCCCCAAGGCCTCTTCCCGATGCGACATGCCTGGAACACCTCCCTAGGTGGGCCACCTCTGCTGACTTCTCTCGATGTGGAGGAGCAGCAGCTCTACTCCGAGCTCCTCCTGGGTGACCGAGCTTCTCACCCTTTCAATAAGGGTGTGCCCTGCCACCCTATGAAGGAAACTCATTTCTGCTGCTTGTATCCGAGATCTTATTCTTTCGGTCATGACCCAAAGCTCATGACCATATTAAGAGTAGGAACGTAGATTGACCAGCAAATCGAGAGCTTTGTCTTTCGGCTCAGCTCCTTCACCACAACGGACTGGTACATCGACCGCATTACTGCTGCCGCTGCACCTATCCACCTGACTGAAAGTTAATTCTACTTATTTGAAAAGAGTTTTGTACTGTGTTGAAGGTAATAAGTTTATTAAATACCTCATTACTTCAACTTAGAGTAAGTGAACAGTACTCGTATAGATAAGTTTTTTAACTGCAATGGTTTGTAGCAATTGGTTTCCTTAAACAGTTTGAGTTATTATTAGTTTTACCATACACAGCTGGTTTAAGTTCTCTTCATTTATTGGGTTTTACTGTGCTCAAATTGCTTCATTTACTCAAATGGAGTAAGTTCACAGTACTCATTGGGATTAGTTTTTGAACTTAAATGGTTTGTTGCAATCGGTTTTCCTCAAAGTTTGAGCTACCCTAACTTTTGGGGTTTTGCAGTGTAGTAAATGCTAAATTGAAATAAAATATAATTTAATTTATCAATTTAGTTTATGTTAATGTATTGTTAATGCAATCTATGTTTATCATATAATAAAAAAAGATGGTCTATTTTAGGGCTGCGCGATTTGGACTAAAAAAAATCTCGATTTATTGAACATTTAAACTCGATTAGGATTTAATGAACCATTATTTTATTTATTTTGTTTTTTTTGCCTTCATGATTCACTGACAGGTTTTGTAAAGTAAATATGCTCAGATAATACAAGTGAGAGATTTCTGAATGAACGGTTCATTACTTATAATTGAAGGAATGGCACACTACCTACTATCTATGATTATTTATTGAACATCAACGTTGAACAACTGAAATTAAAGCACACATTGCCTTAAATCAACAGTGACTGTGTTATTATAAAAAAGTTAATAACTTGCACTTTTGGAAACAATAAATAATTTTTATTGTTGTTCATATTAAAAGTAGAAAAAAAGCAGTATCTCTTCTAAATAAAATAACTCTTGCATGTCCTGTAAACAATATTTTAAACGGTGCATTACTTCCATCTACTGAGAACGATATTTTAATGTAAATAATCATTTTAATGTAATGGAAAATAAACCGTCTCAAGGCATCTCTGGTGCAGCTTACAATCATCGTCAATGTACAGCAAAGTAAGGCTCAAGAATGGGTCCATTGTCCTACTTGACCCGAGATCAGATGTGGCTGCAAAGTGTGACTGCAGAACCTGCTTCATACTTCTGTGTCGAGTAATCCGTCGTAACCCATACTGCCTGTCTTGCACGTAGCCGTGCATTTATACTTCTATGTGCTGTTTGTTTTGTGGGTTTTTATGCTCTTCTGTTTCTTTGCTGCTTTTGTTTTTTCTAAATGTTACCTTGAATGTATAAGAAGCTAAAAGCATCTAATTCAGAGGTGGGAACCAGATGATGTGCAACAACTTAGTTTCCAACTGGAGCTGCTCTACGGGACTTGAGCACCGCACATGCTTGTCACCGATACCAAGCTGAACAATCACAGAGCTTGCGCTACCCGTCGTTGCGACGTGTAGTTAATTTTTTTTAAGAGGTGTGTGTGACCTTGCGAAGGCTGAGTTGCACTATACCTGTCCATTCAACGCAGAAGTATAAATCAGCCTTAACAGAGCGGCGTCACACGACACCACAGTCGTTAGGGAATGTAATTGACAAAATCGTCCTGGAAAAATTATTTTATTTTTAAATTCTGAATATCAATTTTGATTACTTTTAATCTTCCAGTCCTAGTCTGTTTACATTTTTTTAAAGAAGTGTTAATACTGTTATTATTTATAATATGTATATATTATTCACCTTTGAAATGTATACTCTTAATATGTTTTTTGATGAATGTATAGATCAAATTTGAAATCTTTAAAAATCTAAGCAAATGTAAACTGATGGCGTTTGTATTGTTGAACTGATGAATAAGTTAGAACAGAAACATTGAGTTCTTTGGTCTGACTGTTTGCATTGCTCTGCTGTTCTGCAGTTAGACAGGTTTAAAGAGCCGCCAGCTTTCGGCCCGATGTGCGACTTGCTGTGGTCTGACCCTGGCGAGGACTACGGCAGCGAAAAGACCTCCGAGCACTTTTGTCACAACAGCGTGAGAGGATGTTCCTATTTCTACAGGTACTCCAGCTGACAGTCTGCCCACATGCGCGTTTGTTTGATCGCTGCCTACTCAGTCCACATTCACAGTCGCACCTCTCAATGTTAGTCATGCCATTTTGACTGATGGACTGCTGGAGTTGCTAATTACACCTCTCTCTCTTTCCCTCTCTCTCCTTCTCTCTCTCTCTCTCTCTTTCTCTC
Organism: Danio rerio; assembly: GCF_052040795.2. NCBI lineage: Eukaryota > Metazoa > Chordata > Actinopteri > Cypriniformes > Danionidae > Danio > Danio rerio. The sequence goes on from NC_141030.1 coordinate 23,757,807, forward strand.
TCTCTCTCTCTCTCTCTCTCTCTCTCTCCCCCCTCCTCTTAACAGTTACCCTGCAGTATGTGACTTTCTGACGAATAATAACTTGTTGTCAGTTATAAGAGCACATGAAGCCCAAGATGCAGGGTGAGTTCACTGCACACCACGCTTCGATTTCTTGGCTTATTTGGACGAGCACTCACTGACAATTGCTGTCCCATTTCACTGACCCCTTTAGGTATCGAATGTACAGAAAAAGTCAGACGACAGGCTTCCCCTCATTAATCACAATCTTCTCTGCACCAAACTACTTAGACGTGTATAACAATAAAGGTAAGAGCTCTTAAAACGTTTGAGCTGGTGCCGTCATGCACCACAATTTGATTATGTGTAATTAATACACCTAATAATCATGTAGGTTTGTATATGGTAAGGTAATTTACGATCGCATAATGAGGAACAAATGTAACTTGAAATTCTAAATGAGGACTACATATTCTAGAAGTTTACAATAAAAAAACAGACAAGAGCTACCATTTGTCAGTAGCAGTTATGTAATATGTTAATGTAGGTCTTGGAGTTCTTCTTTGAATCGTTTTCTCTGCTATGTTAAAAGCAGCTCAATGTGCAATTGAATTGTCAGCTATAAAGTGCTATGTAAATAAGTAAGGTTGCACCGATATGTAAATTTTGGCCAATACAGATAACCGATAACTCTTATATTTGGAAGCTGATAACCAATATACAAGTTGATGAATCCATAACTTGACATGCTTTTTTAAAAAGACCTGATTACAAATGAATAAATGTGAACAGTGGATAGCTGGTTTTTAATTTAAATCCTTAACTAGCTAGGAAACAACCAGATCTGCTTGCTTTTTTTCAATAAGTGCTTATTATCAAATGTTTGCTTTATGCAGTTGCATTACCTTGAGGACACTAAAGCTGCACAAAAAATAGAAAAGTTACTGATATCGTTACTGATATAGAAAAGTTACTGATTATTTATATGCATGATATGCTTAACGCAGAGAAACTCAATTTATTTCAACTGACAAATTCACTTTGTTTGATGAATGCATAGTTTGTTTATCCAGATTTGACTTATCAGGTGCATTTTTATACCCACCTTCCCATCCCCAGTAGGTGCTGTTCTGCTAATGACCCAAAGGTGAAGCTGGAGCAGAAAATAATTAAAAATGAAAGATGAGATGAGATGACAGGAAAATGACAACAGCCAGAATCAGAATATCTGATGAGGTTTTCACTCATTTTTAGTGTTTTAAAGTCTGAATATTTGCACTTTGACACTTAAAAAAAAAAAAAAAAAAACTGAAGTAGATTTAAGTCAGAAAGCATTGTCTTTTAGTAAGATCATTATATTTTAATATATACATTTTAAAATAGTTAATAACATATTTTAAATGTAAAAAGTAATATAAATATTGTATAATGTAATATAAATGTAATATAAAATCTAAAAAAAATGTACACTACCTGACAAAAGTCTTGTTGTCAATCCCTGTGGTAAGAGCAACAAAAAATTACTAGTTGATCATTTGTAAAAGTGGAAGACGGTATATTTTTCAATTAATCATCTGTTGAACTGCTTCCCAATCATCATAAATACTGTTGGAATATCCTATTGGAACCTGCATGATTTTCTCACAAAAATCAGTCAAGTTTGGTAAAGGAAAAAATCATGGTTTGGGGTTACATTCAGTATGGGGTGTGCAAGAGATCTGCAGACTGGATGGCAACATCAACAGCCTGAGGAATTACAACATTTGTGCTGCTCTTTACATTATAAACCACAGGAGAGGGCAAATTCTTCACCAGACATGAACATTGAGCAAGATGAAGGAGGAGGCATTGAAGATGAATCCAAAGAATCTTGATGAGCTCTGAGAGTCCTGCAAGAATGCTTTCTTTCATTACAGATGATTTTATTAAGGGATTTATTTATTATGGGAGTTGAACACAATATTAATTCTTTTTCTATTGCAGCATGACTTTATATTCTATACTGTACATTATTCCTGTTAAGTGACAAAATCTTTGTCTAAGCAAAGTCAGACCTTACTGTCCTAATTAAATCATTAAAAAAAATCAAGGCATGATCATATTTTATTTTTGGTAAAATAAGCATAATCTAAAAGCCCTTGTCCTTTCTTACTAGCCAGTTCTGATACCAAACGATCAACTAGAAGTCAAGTTATTATTTGTTGTTCCTAAAAACTTAAATAGGCAATAAGACTTTTGTTAGGCAGTGTAACACAGAAGATTTACTCCAGGGAAAAGAAATACAGTAATCGCATATTTTCCCAATATCTTGCAGCCTTAGAAGACACCATACAAAACCCTACTAAATCAATTTAAGTATTGGCTAAAACGATAAGGCCGGCAGAACATTATGCGTTGCTATATCTAAATGTCGATCTGGATGTTTGCTATCAGTATACCTCTCCTCATATATTTTGAACTTCTTTTTAACCCATAAGTGACGATCAAAACTGAGTTTTGCTGTGAGTATATTAGGACCTTCAGTCTTGGACAATCAGAAAAGGGTTTCTGACACATTCTCTGGTTTGATCCATCAAGCTGCTGTGTTGAAATACGAGAACAACGTGATGAACATCCGGCAGTTCAATTGCTCTCCTCATCCATACTGGCTGCCCAACTTCATGGATGTCTTCACATGGTCATTGCCCTTCGTTGGGGAGAAAGGTAAATAACAAACAGGAAGATTTGTTTACATTAATTTTGAAGTGCATTGGCTGGTAAAAAATAGTTTTTGATTCTCAATAGAATGTTTAGACAAAACAGTTATGAGGTGGAAGGACATTATGACATCGTGTATAATTCTTTCTTGTGTGCTCTCAGTAACGGAGATGCTGGTCAACGTGTTGAACATCTGTTCAGATGATGAGCTCATGTCAGAGGGAGACGACACCTGCGAAGGTAAAAACAAGCCAGTTATTCATATGAGCTTCATTCTGTGATTGACGTTTTTCAGCATTGTAGCATCCGGATTTTGCTGGCAAATGAATTAAGAGGAGCACTCTGTTGGAGGTCTGCATGAAATTAGGAAAAAAGCTGACGCTGCTATGTTTATGGAAAAAATTAATTTGCAGAAATAACTACAAAATTTCTAAGCTTTTAGGGCTCAACATATTTTCAAAAAGCTTCACAGTAATCATTTTTTGATTTTTTGATGAAATGATTGTAGTACTATTTAGGAGGATACTATTCTTCATTCTTTCTACTTCAATCTTTGATGTTAATTTCAGTGTTTTACTGGCAGTTTCTAAATGATAATGGAACACTAGTTTTCTAGTGTTTTCTATTGTCTTGTTTTCATAGGCCACTGTTTTGATCAATTCAGTATGACTACATTAAGAAACAATAATAATAATAATAATAATAATAACAATAACAATAATAATAATAATAAAAACATACTAAATTCAGTAAAATGTTTTTACTTAAATTTTTTTTTTTTTAGAGTTTTAGCATAAAAAATTGGCATTTTAAAACCCTTGTAACTTTAGCTACTAATGTTTAACGAAAACTAATTCCAACGAAGTACAAAACACTTATTGAATTCAATATTAAAGTATGCTCCATTGGCCTTCTCATTGAAAAGTCTTCTTCCTTTCTATTATTTTGTCTTTTCAGTGTGGATTTGAGCTCTGTTAAATATATACCAGCATGCCCCTCTTCTCATCAAATAATAGTTCCCTGATTAATGTGCATTAGTCCTCAGTGAATAACCCATATATTTCCATTTAGGACACTATATTCTTGTGTGAGGGTTGCTTTGAATATGAATTCAGCGTTAATTGTGGGATTTTTTTTTTAAATGTGCTGCCTGCTTTGTTTCACCTGTTTGAAGCATTTCATGATTAGTTCTTGTTTTTGTTTCCATTTTATTTCAGACTACAGGTGAATAAGGATTAAAAATGAAGTTATGCTTTCCAAGTCGATTGCAATAATAATTGCAACATTTTTTTATTGGACGTTATCTTCAAATGAGGCAAATTTTAATAAATGTACATTAATTTTCTTACATTCCTAGCACACAAAATATCTAACATTGGAGGAGGTCAAATAGATTTTTTGTTACATATCAAACTGTAAGGTTTTGAGAATCTCTTTCTATCTCTCAGAAAATACTGTGCACAGCAAAAAAAATAAATAAAAAAATGTGTTTATATAATTGATGTATATATACTCAGGCCATATTATGCAGGGCTAGAAATTAACTTTCTTACTTGGTAGCACCGGTGCTCCCAACCTGAAATATTTAGGAGCACCAGAAAACATTTAGGAGCACCCACCAAAAATGAATGATATATTTGACATGTTGTATTATAAGGGATTTATTGTATTTGAAAACAACATCAATTGGGACTAACAAAACCCAGAAACAACTATCTAACTAATGCTGTGATGACTTAATATTTGTGCAATAATTCCAAAATGAATGTTGAATAATTATAAAATATCAATGATGACGATGATGACAATAATACTAATAATGAATTGTATTTCTCATCATCATGCTGCCTTGAATGTGCTTTAATGTAAGTTATCTGCTATATAAAGTCCTACTGTTACTTAATGAAAAATAAATTGATGGTTTGCATCAAACACAAATGAAGCATTGCAGTAAGAAATATTTATTTTGTACTATTGTTTTTATGTGCATGTCAGTTTAATAAATAATATTTCTGCTACAAAGCAGTTATCAGTAATTAAATAGAAAAATAATATGCATATCAAGAAAGAACGGACAAAAGAAGAGAAGAAAAGTCTCACTTATGAAAGTTTTGGTTTCAGTTCGTGACGTTTTAATGCTCAGCCTCGTTATGCGCTGAATTACATTTTTCTGTGTTTGCGGAAAAGCATGCGAGTTAGCCGGCCCAATATGAGGGGGGCAGAGCAGGATTCTCCCCATGACCACCGGCTCAATACTGTTCTTTGTTATAACCCGCATCAGTTTAAACTGAGTAAAGGCATGCTTCTTTGGCGATGGTGTTTTAGCAGACATTTGCGCTGTTGCAGCCTGATCTCACGAGGAAACGTATGAAAAAGTTACGAATTGCCATGAGATTGTGTTGGCTGAACACGCAGGGCATGCAACGCATCGAGATTCAGTGTACTTTTCACTCTTCAGCCGTTTGCATTCCCCGCGGTCACAAAAGCTCCCTCCCTGTCATCTGACAGCGGAAAGTCTTGAGTGATTGACAGCTAATATGAACCAATATAGCGGCAGGGAAGACCGATTTTACCACGTTTTTAGAAAAAAAAAAAACAGGTCACACAACAACTATTGTATGCAGTCGCACGAATGGTCCCAATATATATTATGAGGTCGCATAGATTAAATTTCAGGCGCATATGCGACCAAAAACGTCGCAATTTCGAGCCCTGTTATGCATGTACTTATCCTTCTGTAAAAAAAGTACTAAAAACCTTCAGAATATGAATAAAGCTTTACATTTTTGTGTTCGTAAATGTTACTATAAAGTACAGAATTATCGAGTAACTCGTTTAGTAGAAAATTTCATCTTTCATATGTGCTTATGAAAGAAAAAAAAAAAAGTCAATACATTAAAATGATCATCGCTTTTTAGCCAAACATGCCCTTGGCAGTTTACACGAGACAATCTGGGTCTCTCCAGTCAGTCGCTTCAGTAATTGCAAATGAATTAGTGTTCTTAATGCGAGAGCCGTGAAGTACAGTGAAGCCTCTCTCCTGCTGTACTGAAAGCAGATGAAGCTGATCTAAACGCCCCCAGCCCACATCTGAAGAGCTGTCATGAAGGAATACAGTGTCCCATTTACTCTTCTTGATGCCCGATTGATTTGTCCTTCTTTTTTTTCAATGGTGCATAATTTTAACTTGGCCTGACACACTTCCTCTGTGTGTCTGTGAGCCTCTGAGTTTCGAAATGGGGTTTATTTATTCCTTATGGGAGTTCAGGATGTAATGCCTCATTTGATCTGGAGTATGTTTGACTCCAGCTGTGAGATTAAGACTAGTTCGCAGGTAATGATCTGTCTTATTGTATTTATACTAGTTTTACAAGGGCTCAAGTTGACATGTGCATTTTAAAACCGTTCTCAGTGTACCCTCAGTGAATCTTACTGTATTTTTTTTCTCTCTCTATCTCTGTTCTTGTTTGTTTGTGTGTGTGCATTTGTGGCAGGTGGTACCCCGGCAGTCCGCAAGGAGGTGATCCGAAATAAGATTCGTGCCATTGGCAAGATGGCCAGAGTTTTCTCTGTTCTTAGGTGAATATAAATCCCTCACATACAGAGCAAGTCCCTTATGGACTGTGGTTCTGTGCACACACAGTGCTTTTTTCTGCACTGACATTCTATCTGTAAAACAAACAAACCACAAAAAAACATGCTAAGCCATTTAAAAAAGAACAGTAAAAAGGAGCAATATTTGTTAGTGGTATAAAATGTCATTATTGAATTATGTGGTATTATTAGGTTTATTGATTATTGATTTTACTTTGTATTAGGGTTGTTATAGTTGAATAATATTAAAGGCAGTTATTTTTAACTATTTTCATTGAAGACAAATGACTATAATAAATATATATTAAACTAAATATATAGTATAATTAACTAAATCTAACTTATTAACAATTGTTGTGTTGTACTTTATCCTAAATACATTCAGCATAATACTACACAGCATAATACAACACTGCCACTTTATTAGGTACACCTGTCCAGCTGCTTGTTAAAGCAAATCACATGGCAGCAACTCAATGCATTTAGACATGTAGATATGGTCAAGACCATCTGCTGCAGTTTAAACTGAACATCTGAAGAAAAGGGATTTAAGTGACTTTGAACATGGCATGGTTGTTGGTACCAGATGGGCTGGTCTGAGTATTTCAGAGACTGCTGATCTACTGGGATTTTCACGCACAACAATTTTTAGGGTTTACAGAGAATGATCAGAAAAATACCAAATATCTAGTGAGCGGCAGTTCTGTGGGCCAAAAGCCTTGTTCAGTTGTTTTCTTGCCACATTTTGGACCCATTAGTACCAATTTAACCATGTCATAAAGCGCGAATCATCTCAGACTGGTTTCTTGAACATGACAATGAGTTCACTGTACTCAAATAGCCTCCACAGTCACCAGAACTCAATCCAATAGAGCACCTTTGGGATGTGGTGGAACGAGAGATTTGCATGATGCATGTGCAGCCGACAAATCTACAGCAACTGTGTGATGCTATCATGTCAATATGAATGTCTGAGGAATATTTCCAGTACCTTGTTGAATCTATGCCATGAAGGATTAAGACAGTTATGAAGGCAAAGTGGGTCCAACCCAGTACTAGTTAGGTGTACCTGATAAAGTGGCCAGTGCGCATATATGTTCTGTGCATGTGTTAATGATATGACATACTGTTAAAATAATGTATGTATGGAAGTGTATGTAATGAAGTGTTTTTAATTGGAAAATTAAAGATAAACTGTAAATTTGCATTCGCTCAAGATGACCTAATTTGTTGAAACATCTTGCTCATTTTGTTTTTGTATGATAAGGTTAACCTTTATGTTGTTTTTTTATTATTATTTTTATTATACTAGAAGAAAGTAACACACTTAAGTCACATAATGTGCTCTTTTTCCGAGGCAATGGTAGTTCAGATTGTAATGTGAACCCTAAAATCAAATAAATATTAATCAAAGGGAAAAAATGGTATTTTAATAAAAGATTTCTCCATGTACACACAATACTCAATATAGCTTAAGGTTTAAAGAACATTTTGTTGATCTGGTCACTTCACATTACATTCAACTGAAACTAAAAATGAGATAATAGTTTCAGTACCACATGAAACTAGCAAGAGTTTTTTTTGTTTTGCTATTTTGGACTCCTTACATTTAAAACTGATGTGAATTCATAAACCTGAAAGGAAAAGTTAATCCAGTCATTTTACTCTTCCATCACTTTCCTCTAAGTATCTCTCTTATGTTGTGAACAAAAGATATTCTGAACTATTGATTTCCTCATTTTACTTCATTACAGAGTAAGTGAATGGCTATTGTCAACAGTCTGGTTGCAGACATGCTTCAAAATCTTATGTCTTCAGAAAAAGAATAAATATAGACCAAATAAATGTTGTTTTTGGATGAACTTTCTCTTCAGACCTGTCCCTTTCATTACCATCCATTTTAAAGTAAACACTATCTGACATTGTCGTCATCTTTTAACCATGTATGCATGTTTTGTTTTCTTTCAGAGAGGAGAATGAGAGCGTGCTGCAGTTAAAGGGCTTGACCCCCACTGGGATGCTGCCTCTAGGTGTGCTGTCAGGGGGCCGTCAGACCCTCCAGAGCGGTGAGTCTCTCCCCCGTGCCTCCTTCAGCTCTGTCTGCACTGCTGTGGAGGACCAAACCTGCTCTCCACCAAACCCCTGCTACCCTCTCACACTTTTTCTCTCAGTCTTTCTGTCTCTCTCCATTTCTCTGTTTCTGTCACCCGCTTTGGCCTCTCTCACTGTGCAGCTTGCCCATTCTTCAAATTAAGATCTGGGTTTGGTCATGATTTTCAATCAACTCAGTTCGAATTCCAAGCGCTGCAGAGATGGCAGCTAAGAGCCAAGAAGCCGCTGTGGGTGATGCTTTCGCAGTGAGAGGGGCTCCGTGAGCTTATGACTGTGACGCAATATGACCCGATTTAGCTTGTGCCTGTCGGTGTGCCATCCTTTTTCTCAAGGCCTTCACTGTACAAACTCACCAGCCTGCTGCATCCCAAACGCCCCTTCTACTAACAAACACATTAACACGGACAGGTTTGTTTTCGATGAAACGTAGTGCATTTCTCATTTATAGCTTTTATCTGGAAGAAGCTTAAATAGGACTTTCTTTGGAGAAGTGTCTCGCAGTTTTGACATTCCAAACTTGAAATTTTCAATTTTTCTTATTTGCAGGCAATTTCATTCAGAATTCAAAAGAGAAAATCTAAATTCAAATATGATCAAAATTCTCCGGTTTTTATTATTATTATTATTATTATTATTATGCGCAATTCCAGGATGTCCGCTGGGTCTTAAAATGTCTTTAATTTCCAAAACAAAATTGTAAGCCTAAAAAAAGTTTTAAATTTACTGAAATATTGTGTTGTAGGTCTTAAATAATTTTAAAAAGTCTTTATTTTGCTTTGCCCAAATAATGCTACTTAGTCAGGTAAAAAACCATTCAATGACCAACAATACATCTCAATAAAACCTTATTTTTATATATTTTGTTGCCAAGAGATGCAATTTACAGCAGCTGTTGAACATTTTTACAGCAAATTCCCCAATTTAAATTCCCTAATCGTGGAAAATTAAAAACCATTACACTGTTCCACATGATAATACCAGGCCATTAGAAAAGAAATCCTTAGTCTTTAACTCTGTATAAATCTAAAATTTCATTCTTATAAATCTTAAATTTGAGTTAATGAACCAGACCTCTGTGTCGATCTCTCAATTCTGAGTTAAAATTGCAAATCTGATTTTTTTTCTTTTTCTGAACTGTGAGATGTGAAGTCAGAATTGCAATGAATTATAAATTGTGTCTGAAACAGACTGCCAAAGTTTTATGAGTTTTGTAAACACAATACAATTTTTCCAGTAATCTACAGATGTCATTTCTTTCAAATTTGAGATGAAAATGTTTTGTTTTTTGCATTTAATAACAAAAAATGTGTCCTGTTTACAGACATGCTTGTATTCAGTTTTAGACAACACTCTATCCACTCTTTGCGAGTGCACATGCTCAAGACTGGGAGGCAATAATACTGAACCACTTAGATGATGGGCTTTCACTGAGACATTTTGGAATGAACGAAAAAAAATGTGATCAGTCTGCTGGTTTGTCCATTTAATGTGGTCCATTACATCATTTTTAATTATTAAATGATCTCTTATAACACGATCACATTACTTTTATTAATGCAAAAACTAGAATTTTTTCAGTGAATGTGTTTTCATCATAAATTATGCACTTTCTTACCGGATAAAATATTTATCCTTCTCGGTTGTGCACAAATTATAATTGCACATTTTTTACATTTTATTTACACGCTTCTTTGCGTTTCAGTCCAATTCTTTTTTTAATGCCACACTTCAAAATGCACATAATTAAAAGGTGGATGGGAACATGACTACTTTCTAAAAAAAACAAAAAACAAAACAACAACAACACAATTCCTTTATTTCTAAAAATTTAAAGAAATTCTATAGCCACTAAAGGGATAGTTCACCCAAAAATCTAAATGTGCTCACCTCAGGCCACTAGCAGAATATTAAAAAGGATTTTTAGCTGTGATTGTGATCTCATTGTGGACTCAAGTGCTATCAAACTCAAGCTCAACTTGAGCTACAAAAACCCCCATACATTCATATTAAAACTAATAACCATGACTCTTGAAGATCCACTGAGGTTTTATGAAGCAAACCAAACAAAAACAGAACATCAAAGGTCCTCTTTAATCTTCTACAGAATTCACTTCATGGATGTAATGGTGAATGTTCAGTTTTGAGTGAACTGCCCCTTTAAATTCGCTGACCCTCTTGTTTAGGTCAAATGTCAAGGAACAATGAAGCACAACAGTTTCTATAGCACTGGGGGAGGGGGATGTAAACAAAAAAAGCTCTTCAGTAGCTGAAATTAACAGTAAACTACATGTTGCTCAAAACTGTCTTGCCTCTCATCTTCCTGTGAAAGCCACAAATAAGCTGTCATCAAGCGTATACAGTGTTGCATGCTGTTTTTTTTTTTATTTTACGGAGAAAGCCTCTCCTTGTTTGGCTATTTTATACCTTCAGCTTTAAAAATAGACTCATCCATGTCAAGAGTGGTTCAGAAAGCCTTTGCATCTCAGGTTCAAAAGCATGGTTTCTCGAAAACAAACCTCACCAGAAAAGAAAAAAAAAAGTCTTGAGATCTGTTTATGTCCCGGATGAAGCAGCTAAACTAACCTCTCAGGTTTCTTCCTGTGTTGGCATGTGAAGCATTTGGGCTGATGGTGGGATGGGGAAGATGAATGAATGGGAAACGGGGAGGGGGATTGAATGGACTTGTGATTGCATTGATAACTTGACTCACTTTCTTTCCCCGTTCGTTTTGGGCATGGCACTACTACTCATGCTTACACAGCCACCGTAGAAGCAGAGGAAGCACGAGGTATGCAAGACATCTGTGAAACCTTCTCTGTGTTGTCTGTCTGTCTCCCTCCCCCTGTGATTAACTGCCTGTCCTTCGTGTGCATCTCGTCTTTTTGTGGTCGCCGGTGTCTTCATTTTAATCTGTGTTTGTGTGATTTTCACGTGCTTGTTACATTTACAGCTAGCACTTTTGTTTGATTTGCACGTTAAGGTGTTGTGTGCTGTTCCTTTGTGTCGTTTGTTTTTCCTTTTCATTTGTTTGCATTTAATGATGAAGTTAATTATTGTACAATTCATCTCAATTATTTTTATTGAGAAGAATTAATTTTATTGTCAAAATTTAGTGACATTCACAACATATTTTCTTTTTATAGTGTGATAAATGGTAACACTTTTTCCTATTACTCAATGTTGGTCTGTGTTCACTAACATGAAGAAACCATGATTTATTACGGTAATTACAGTAGTAAACTTCATGTTAGTAAACACAATAACTGACATTAATTTAAACTTATTGTAAAATGCAAACTGATAAACAAATGACATTAAAACCACCAGTTGGTGGCGACAAGTTCTTGTTTAAATGACTGATTCACTGAATCTTCATTCAAATCATTTGTTCAAAACAGATGATTTATTTGGACTCTAAGCAAGTGACTGTCTTTCTGAATGGATTGTTAAATTATTGATCTACTCTCTTCACTTAATTCAGTAACCAAACATTGTAGTGTTGCTCTGAGCCATTCAAACTTTTTAATCTGGCTTACATTTGTTAGCAAAACAAACACACAAAAAAACACCACCGCAATATTGTCTGAAATATAACTCCCTTAATTACAACTATTTGTTTGTTGAACTATAATCCCATTAGCGATCACACTAACTTGCTGATATTCGGGTCTGTGTTGATGTACTAACTTGGTGTTAGTTCACCTAAAATGAAAATGGTTATTAATTAATCATATCCTTCAAAATGCTTGAAACATTTGTTTGTCCTCAAAACGCAAATTAACATATTTTAGATTTGATCTCAGACCTCGCTCATTCTTCTCAAACACAATGGTTCCCCATTAGTTGAAAGTCCAGGTGGATATTTTTTTTTTTCTAAACAATCCATATATATTATAAAGCTACAAGAATACTTTTGTGTGCACATAAAAATAATGACTTTATTCAACTGTTTCTTCTCTTCACTGTCAATACATTGTGCATGTTCACAAGCACTGTGCAGTAATCTATACCCCTGCCCAACTCGAGTACAGGCGCATCCTTGGTAATGTGTCAGAGGTGTGAGGTAAACTAACATTTAAAAGAGTAGTTCACCCAGAACTAATTGTAATCATTTATTGACCTTTTGTCCAAACCTGTATGGCTTTCTTCCATGGAACACAAAATATATATTTGACAAATGCATCCATACAATGGTAAAAATTATTTAAACTTTCACAGTATAATCCTAAATGTTTCAAAACGTCGTCCTTTTCTTGTGTTCCACAAAAGAATGTCAGTTTGACTTGACTGACTTGAGGATAAATGAATGATTGCATTTGATTTTGAGCGAACTATCTTTTTAACTCATGGTGAAATTGATAGATGTGGCTGACAGGAAAGGACGTTTCAGAAATTTCTCACAATCATGAACACAAGCGTTTCAGTCACAGCTGTTTTGAGAGGGGAAGCCGTAGACAGGGGTGGGAGCCGACAGCAGCATGAGACTGAATCTTTGTTTTTATCAGTTTCACTTCCTGACCAACAAGCACACAAGTAAACTCAAATCTAGGCCTCTTTTTGCCTTTAATTCTAGGCTTGATGTACATTAGATTTTCTGCTTAATGCTATCTAAACTAGCTTAAACTGTACTGCACGCCCTTGACTTTGTCTTTTCACTCGTCTCAACTGCCTGATTGGTATATCCTGATTGGTATATTTATATTCATTTTTTTGTGGAAGAACATCCTACATATAGTAGTTGTGCCACTTCAGTGGCTGTAAAGGTTCAGATCTAATTAAGTTCAAGTTGAGTTTAAATTCGCAATTAAAATTATATTAAAATATTTGTGCCGTATTGGATAATTGTTTAGTGAAATAAAATCTTAAAAAAAAACAGTGTTTTATATTTTCCTGGTATTTGGGTACAAAAATTAACACTGCATGATTTTAACTATAAACTAATAGAATGTAATAAATAATAAAACCGTAATAAATTAATAACAGAGTATTAAATGGAATAATTCTATTTTACCTGGTTATTTTTAATAATCTAAATTAGAGTTCTTTTAAAAGAGATTGTATGGTTCCAATATGAGGATTACACGTGTCTTCTATAGTAAGATTCACTATAGATGCAACTAACAGTAATTTAGAGGATACTCGGCTAGAATTGAAGATTTCTTTCTGTCCATCCAAGAACAAGAAAATGCTAAAATCAGAGATTCCGCTTTCTGTGAGTTCACAATTATCAAAGTTGTCTAACATGTTGTCTTGCACATGAATGTTTTAAATCAGTTTTCCTTGTGATGCAGATTATAGTTAAACGTTGAATTTTAATCCACTGATTAATGTCATCTCAGTGGATTTTGAACCATAGATAAAGGTCCATAGATACATTTAGAGACATTTACCATAGATACATTTAGCCCTAAATGAAATGTTTACAAACATTGTAAACTTATTTTAGTTCACATAATATGTGTAAAACAAACTAATTATTATCACTATAAACCACATTTATTATAAACATCAAGCCTAGACAAATGTCTTTGAGGTGTAACGGTTTGTGTTTTATTGCACAATACAGTATATATATATACACACGTTTATCTTGTTTGGCATGAATGCAAATGTGTGCTGTTTTTCATGTTCCCCTTTTTTGGCATTAGTTGCTTTTGTAATATAAGTCATGGAACATTCCCCAAAAAAGTCATCCCCATTGACACTAAGAATAAATATAGAAGTGCACACCCCAGTAATAATCGTTCCCTGCAGCTTTAAATGTTAACACTCCTTAAAGCAGGATAGGTTTGATTGGCTGCCAATTTTTATAATTTAATAGCTAAATTATGCTCTACACAGAACATTTCTTAAAAATTTTTGTAGACACTACGCACTTTGTTACTAATATGGGAAGAATGATGTTGTGTGTTTTTGTTCCCAAATAAAGATTGTCAAGCATTCATTGTAAATGAGGAGTAAAAAAAAAAGACTAAACATTTTCAAATGCTGTTTATGCATATACTTATTAAATATACTTACAAATGAAGTACTTTTTAAGTCGTTTTTGGTTATTTGTTTGCTGGTTGAATAAATGTAAAAATATACTTAAATATTTTGTTATTTACAATCCACTGAAACCTTTTTTCATCAAAACACAAAGATATTTTAGATGAAATCCGACAAAAATGTTGTCAAAACATTCCATGTAAATTTAATTGTTCAACTGTAATCATGCAAAGCTCCAAGAACAATTTTCTGTGCCTAAAAACAACAGCATGTTGCACTGCTGACTCTACTGGCAGTATGTTTTACTGCCCCTAGTAATCACGCTCACTGATCTGTTGTGGAAGAGAAGTCAAAGGCAAACATAGTCTTTTTTAAATGTTTTTTTGGTGCACAAAATTGTTCTTAAAGTTTTGTATGATTACAGTAAAACAATTGAAGTTGCATGAAAAGTTTTGGTTTTGGAATGACTCAGGAAGACCATCACTGTCAATGGAGGATGAGGGAGCTCTCAGATTTCAGCTAAAAATCGTAACTTGTGTTCCAAAGATGAAGGAAGGTCTCGGGGATTAAATCAACACTAATTAATCACAGAATTTCCATATAAATATACAAGTACTTTAGATGGAAAAAGTCATTTTGGAGTGTTATAAAAATATAGCCATAAGTCTTAATGTCAAGTATAGTTCAATTTATAATTGTTCACTATCATGCACTGTAATATTCACACATTATGCACAAGGATACCAATAAGATTCAAAACTAACTATTTGTTACTGATCAGCCACTTCATGCCGTCTAACTTTGTTCTTCAATACTTGCAGCTATCCAAGGCTTCAATCCTCAACACAAGATCCAAAGCTTCGAGGAAGCACGCGGGCTGGACCGGATAAATGAGCGAATGCCTCCACGCAGGGACACCAAGCAGCCAGACGGCACTGCCAACTCCATCAACGCAGCCAATTCCCCCGACAAGAATGGCACCAACGCACAGGCGTAGTAACCTAGCAGCTACCTAGCGCTCTCCCTCATCCTTTCCTTTCTGTCTCTTTTGTTTTTTTATTTTTGTTTTATTTTCTTCTCTCTGTCTGTCTCTCTTTTTTTTCCTCTCATTCTCTCTCTTTTTGGTAGAGGTGATGCCCCCTACATGCTAAACTCTCCTGGACCATTTCGGGGAGAATCGCACAATACCATGAAGAGGGCGTAGTGAAAAAACAAACCATGGTTCTTATTTATTTATTGATTATAGATGATAAGAAATTTAAGATCTGTAACGGTGGGATGAAATTGAGATGAATGAATACCTACATGATGAAATATTACATGTGTACATAAAATACAGAATATATATATATAGACATAGCATTGGGGTGGTTGTAAGGTCATCTTAGATTCTGTAGTTTAAAAAGAAAAACAAATAAAAAAAATACAATCCATTTTGTAAATTTGCATTTATAAATTAGATTTATTTCTGCCTTTTTTTTTTGTTTCTTTTTTTTTTTTTTTTTTTACAACCAAGACTTGCTTTATCATTGTTTGTGCTCTCGGCAAATGAATTCTTGGCCCGATATAATTATATCGAATGTTTTAATTATGTAATCATTATATTTGTGAATACCCAAAGCAAGTATGATAATTGTTAAAGCAAATTAAACAAAAAATAAGTTTTGTTATTGAAACCATATGTGGGAAAATATCTTCATAATGCCAATTATAGCTAAGGGGAGTGCATTAATAACAAGTGTTGACACATTTATACATACGTGTACATTTTCAAGTGTTCCCTCAACCAAACGTGATGTTTACTTAGATTTTATTTGTTTTCTTTTTCCTGTTCATAACTCAAACTGCACCCATTCGTAATCAAACGGCGGTAAAAGCATAAACCATCCCAAAAAAAATCAGGAAGGATGGTAGGAGGAGCAATTGTGTCTGCATGTTTTTTGTTTACTTTTTCCCTCCATTTTCTTGTCACGCTTTTATCAGTCTTTGGCCTAATTCCGCTCACTTTTAGACGTTTCACCAGTACTACAGCTGTTAAAGGCATGATTTTACACTTTGTTTTTTTGCCTAACTGCTTTAGCAGTCAAATAAATCCCATAAAATGTGCGTTAAATAGCGAGGGTGAGGTTATACATTTCAGAACATGCGCATACATGCCTTAGATCTCAATATAAATGAAACTTGTTAATCTGAATTTACTTTTTCTTGCCTTTTTTATTTTCCCTTTCTACAAAACAGTTCTAGCCCACAAGTTGGATGTTTTAAACATTAAAACTCATTTAATTAGATCTCATTTTGTACCTATCAACACACTTGTAAGTATCTTCAGCGCTAGTATTTCTATAGCTGCGCCTGTATTCTCTAGAGTGGACCATTTTCCACGTATATGATTGACTAAAGCCTCATCTTTGCTTTTACCTGAAGCAAAGCAACGTTCTTTTGAATGCTTTTACTGTGCTGTGTGTTTTGAGAAGAACAGAATTTGCAAGAACTGTTTACCAAATCGTCTTTTCAGATCTTTTGTTTTGCTTTTTCGTTTTCTAAACTGTACTGTTATCATTGCGTAAAATTCGGCGGCTGAAGATTTCGCTGCGCTAAGACTCTGACGTCCTGTACGTTACACGTTTGAGGTCATGTGCCATGCTAATAACTATAGCAAGAGTCCTGCGCGCAGGCATCGAGACTGTCGCTCGCATGTATTTTTTTCGTTTTATTTAACGCCGCAAGCGGTTCAGGACTTGCTTGCGCTAAACTCCATTTTTCGTGGTGCACATCTTAAAACGAGACTCTGCGAGGGGAAAACCTGCATGTTATCATTAATGTATTTAAAAGTAACTCTCTCATCCAAAGAAAAGAAAATCAGTGTTTTAATGTAATATATGGCTTTATCATTTAAAAAACAAAAACAACAAAAAAAAAACCTGCTGATTGTATTTGATCGTTGCCTCTCCATTCACTTGAGAAGAGGCGAGCGCTCAATCGGCGTAGTCGTGTAGACACTCTTTAACAAAAAGAAAAAAAACGCCTCAGTTAATTTAACGCTTTACTGTTTGCGATATAAAACAACAACCTGAGAGAGGCCTAAAACCCTTAAACAGGTACCAAAAGTTGACCCCATGACCACCTTTTCGTGTCCTCTTTTTAAGTGTTTGTCTTTTCAAGTCTTTGTTTTATGTAATGAGCCTCAGCAAACTATTGTTTTGTTTAGTTTCCTTCATGTTTAATTTAAAAGCGGATGTCTGGTGTGGGTTTTGGGTCGGGAAGGGAGGTTTTTGTTTGATATTGGAGAGGAATTGGGGGTCGTTCCGACCACCGACCCCTATTTAGGAGGGCTTCTGTTACGAATTCCAAACATATCTTGCAGAATCTACACAATGTTTAGACATTTTGATTTCATTTTTTTGTTTTGTTTCTTTCTTAATAGCTAATAAAAGAGGACGGCGGAGGAGTTTGTGTCAAGTACTTGTATTGCGAGGCCTCTATAAATCTTGATTTATGTTGATGTATCGCTCCATTTAAAAAAAGAAAAACGAAAGTAAAATGAAATACAAAAAATGTTGGGGAAAAAAAACTGGTGTCGTTTCTTTATTTTCCTGTCTTGAATTGTGTTTTTTTGGAAATTGGATTGTTTCCAGATTCTTCTCCCTCTATATTGCCGCTGCTTTTACGGTTTGAGTGGCTGATGGATGGCACACTAGTGTTTTGTAAGACCGGCTTTGTCATTTTCTCCTCTTTATCCAAGTCTGTGCTTGTCAAGGTTTTCTCTGATTACGACGCACACATTTTGAACATTCTGTGCTTGAAGGACAGCTAGTGTATTGTTACCTGTCTGAACACGGCCCACACATACAAGCGCATGCCTAGCGAGCCTGAGATTGTATCACATGAGATAAAGAATTCACTGGAATTCAGTGTTGTTAAACTGTAACTCAATTAACACTAAAATGCTGTATCTTTCAATTACATATTTTCAATAAGCAAAATTTCAGGTTTTTAATGAATACTTTATATTTATGTTATATCTCTATTATTAAAACTATAATTCAAATATGAAATAAAAACATTCAAATAAAATATGCATTAATAAATACCTTTTTACATCACTTTTACTGTGCAACACTATTAATGATGATAGAATCTTCCAAAATGCAGTGATTTATGTCTTTTGCATGAGTTTCTGCTCAGTTTTCAAGCCTGAAGGTCTTGCTTGAATGATGTTTTGCACTTGTTTAGTTTGCGCTTGTGTGAAGTAAGTAGCTCAGCACAAAATAAAATCACTTTTATTTTACTAAAAGTCCTTGAATGGAAGCCGGACCTCAAAATAACATGTTATAACATAGAATGTTTTACAAACCCTCATTTGATGCAGTTTTAAAGCCTGCTCGTTCTAAAAGGTATAAGTTGACCTAAAACTGAAAATTCTGTCATCATTTAATCACCTTTTACCTGTTTCTGTTTGACTTTAGGCATGAGCCAGTATAAGTTTCTGACGGTATAGTAGCCTTGGATAAAAATATCCCGGTATTGTGATTACTGCTTTAAAATAAATTCTTTTAAAATGTCTGGGTAAAAGAATATCGAACACAATATTTTTTATTTTAGAAAATATTTATAATATTTTGGAACAATAAACATGTCAGGCTAAATCATTCAAATAAATAATTTACTTCTGCTGTTTTTGTTAGTTTCAAAAACACAAATTTCTTTACAAGACATAAAAAAAAATCGTACATATACCTAAGGAATAGTATGACAAAACATTTTAGCAGTTTTAAAACATTGTCTTTTCTAAACCACGGTAAACCTTGAAACTGGTTATTGTGCCTACCCATACTGACTTATCTTTTCTATTTAACAGAAGAAAATATTTTAGAACCTGTAACCACCATATTTTGGTTTTGTTCTACTATTTTATAAAGGTTTGGGACCACTCGAGGGTGAGTAAATGGTTAGCAACTCTTCATTTTTGGGTGAACTATCCCTATTAACCAATTAAAAAAATTATGTTCTTATTACCGTATTATAAACCATACATGGAAAGTTCATTGGCAACAAGCCGCTCATATCATTCTAACAATAGGTTCATTAACCATACAATTTGTACCACCTAATTATTATTACAATTATACTCTGAATTTAATTAGCATGTTAAACATAATATCTATTTTAATGTGGGGTGTGCAAAACTAACGCATTTAAATATAATGTATCATTTAAATGAACCTGAGCTCATAAAATACTATAATATGTTTGTGAATTCAAGAATATGCAAGATAAATATGCTGCTAGATATATGGAGGTTAGTAAAATTTTTGTTTTGATTATTTGTTCAATTTTATATGTACTGTATGTGGTAGTATGGGGCTGTTGAATGCTTGATTCTGATTAGTTAGTGAACCTTCTAGGGACTGCATGGGTTTATGTAGTTATAGGTCTTTACCAAATTACAATTCCATGTCAACATTTTTTGGAAATGTAGGAAAACACAGAGGAAGTTTGAAGACTACAACTTGACAAATATGTTAAAATACAACATCTTATTCTGAACAATGTCTTAAGGTGTGGTAACTCGAGCAGAATAATTTACTCCAGTTCATTGAATTATTAGAAAATAATGAACACTTCAGGTTGAACAACCACTCATCACCATCTTGGGTGTTTGCATAATTGAAATAATTAAATGGGCCCATCGTCAATTATTTCTGACTTACACTACAAGGCAGTGAAATGCTTGATTCTGATTGACTGGTAAACATTCTAAAATGTGCAATTATTTTAAGGGAACTGCACTGCGTTAAATCCACATTCATTATATATTAATTGACTCTTTGGGATTCTGCAGCTGATTAAGGCTGTATCACCGCCTCCTTTTTCTAATAATCTTTAATTATTCATTACTTAATTGACTTGATAAATTAGTTGACTGATGCATCTAGAAATAAGTTAACAATCTAAACTCCACTAAATAAAATCATGGGTTATTAACACTGATACCCATGTTAACAATTAATCAAAAGTATTCACAAAGGATAATTTAACTTTTTTCATTGCTAAACCGATGGATTAGCATTCATATTTGCGGTGTCAGTGACTTTGATTGGACATAACTGCCTAGTTCAATCAAAAATGAAACCAAAACATTTTTGGTTTTTACTGATGCCATATATATATTTATTTATTTTTTATTCAAATTATTTACTTTTTTTTTTTTTGGTAATCCCAAAAGAAGGATGGGTAAATGTTCATTTTTGAGTGGACTATCACTTTTAAAGCAGTGATTCCCAAAGTGGGGGTTGTGAGACAATGACAAGGTTGCTTGGTGATTTCCATAAGTCAGATAAGTTTGATTAAAAAAAAGTTAGTATTACCATTTCTATCCATGACCCACAGAAGATAAAAATAGCAGTTAACGGTAACCTAATAAACAACAACATGCAAACAAAAAGCCATCAGCCTTTTAATAATTTTTTTCATAGGATTGGTGTGTTCACTTTTGAGTAACAACACAGTAAAATTGTCAGCTGCAGCAGATTTTATAACACCAGGTTAAACTCTCTGACATCTTAATGGCAATCAAATAAATACAGGCCACAACTGAACATTGAGGGTTGTCTCTGATAGGTGGTCTCCAGAAATAAACTAAGAATAGGCTTTCTTTTGAAAACCAGTCACATTAGGTGAGGTTAATATTAAATTAAACAAATTAATAAATTACTATAAAAATTTGGAGGATGTTAGACTTTTGCATTTTTTGTGTTGTCAATATGCTTGTGCTTATAGGCCTACTGTTGTGTGCTAAACATTTGTATATTTATAGCCACCTCCAAAGAATTTAGGGGTCACGAGTCATTGGCATTATTAATTTGGGGGTTGCAGACTGTAAAGTTTGGGAACCCCTAAGGCTCTAGTATTGCATAGCTTCATATTACTGTGCACTTTGCTGACTGTATTACGTTAAATGGGCTTTTATTAGTGGACTCTTATTTCGTTATTTACTATGTTTGTTTTCCCCTCAAAAGCTGAATCGAATATACACCATGCACTGTTTCCATGACTCTGAATACGTGTATATGAGGGATGCAATTGGCATCTTCCTGTAACATCCTGACACGGCATTGTTTAACACTGCACACATTTGGCAACACAGTGGGAAAGCATTGCTTGCACTGCTCCACATGGTTCATAACTCGGGTAAAGCGAGTTCTTTCTAAATTGCGTCTAAATGCAAAAGTAATTCTGAACAGGATTTCATAATCCGTGTGTGAAATGTGAAATGATCTTTAACCTAGGGGAAACATGTTAAATACTAAAAGGAATGCATGTCTGTTGGAATAAAGATGATACTGCTTCATTCATCCCCTTACAAAAAGTCCACTTAAGTTTAAAAAGAGGTTTAAAAAAAAGTGTGTATACTTTCTAACTGCGTTATGGGATATTTATGTTGAGCGGCAGCCCAATAATTTTTGATATTAAAGAGCCCCAATTATGGGTTTTCCTTGCAGTGTGTAACAGCTCTAAGTGAAGTGAAATAAGCAGCTAGGGCTTAAATCTAAAAGTGCATCTTGTTTAAAACTATTGATTCATCTTTAAAAGAGTCGACTCTTAGTGGTTTGCATAAATCGCTACAGTAATGAGTCTTTAGCCGTAATGTCGATATGGAATTCCCACCCATTTGTTGCGTGCGCACTGTAGCAGATCCCGGTAGAATCAAGTCGCAATTTACAACTTGACAAAATTACAGGAGTTTTCCATGAGAAATAACTAAATAGGAGGGTGGCTGGTGATTGGTGTGAAATACGAGAGACTACCGGGAAAAACGGGAGTGTTGGAAGGTATGCTGCTCACACATACTCTGACTACTGCAAAATTGTTGATGAGCCATGGTGGGTATTTCTCTCGGTTTTGCGCTTAAGGCAGTCAACCAATCACAACAGACTGGTTCATTGGACCAATCAGCACAGCATCACGCTAAGAAGGGGTTTTTGAACAAATGAATCACTGATTAAATCATATGGGAGACGTTGGGATAATTAGGTAAAAATAAATGTATATTATAAGACAATGAGAGGGTTTTTTGACCTTGCATGCATATCAGCCTGTTGTTGGAGACTCCCAACACCAAAGTATGACCATTTTGAATGCATAATAGGGGCTCTTTAAATATTTTAAATAGTTTCTTTGACATTCTTAATCATATAAAAGATATATTGTTTGGCCTGGTTGTATTAATGTTGTTTATATTTTGTGGTATTTAAACCTGAATATAGGGTCCAATCTGATGGTTGATAAACTGAATTTAATTTGGTTCATATATTACCAAGCTGTTTTTATTATACTTGTTTTTCAATATGTAGTGTCATGTTCTGCATTCAGCAGTTATTGAAGCTGACACCAGCAGTATGCAAATAAAAGACGTTAACTATATTTATGAACACATGTAAATAGCAGTGTGAGAGTCCATATAGCTAAATAAACAGTTATTTTAAACTAGTCTGTTCTTACATGGTTTCCTTTAGCAAAATACATTTGCTTTTTGGTATAATTAAAGTAAATCCAAAGAATATTATGCATTATCTCATGGCCATTTGTTAAGGGCACGTTATCTTTGCGGTCCGATTCAACCTCCATTTGAACAGAAAATGATCTGTTAACTAGGTCATTTCTGTTTCCTTCATTTGCATGGCCTCAGGAGGCCGAGATCAACATTGATGATGTTCACTATGATGCTTACAGTGCAGTTAATGAAAGCCACATCCTACTTCACACGGCAAAGGGGCCGTTTAGTATATCCACTCTGCTTTTTTCTTTTGTTTTAAATAAAATGTTCACTCTGAAATTAAATGTGTCATCCATTACTCATCCTCTACTACCAAAAACGTTTTTTAAAATTGGTTCCAACTTCTGGTCAACACAAAAGAAGATATTTTGAAGAATGTTTAAAACCAGTTGCCATTGATTGTCTTTTGTTTGTGGATGTCATTGGCCGTCAACGTCTAACATCGTTCAGAATATCTTCCTTTGTGTTTAGCAGAAGAAACTCTTAGGCACAGGTCTCAGACTTAATTCCTGAATGGCCGCAGCACTGCACTGTTTAGCTCTGTCGCTAATCAAACACAGCTGATCCAAATAATCGAGACTATTAAGCAGGTGTGAGTTTGAAGGTGATTGGAGCAAAACGCAGAGATGTGGCCCTCCAGGAACTGCTCTAGTGTTTGTAACCACTTGTGGGTGAGTAAAAGACAGCTAAAATGTCATTTAGGGGTAAACTATCCTTTGTAAGTTAGTGTATCTATATAAGTGCGCCCTCTTGTTGTTCAATCAGATATTGCAGGGTCGATGTTACAGTGTCGCTTTCTATATGTAGGTGGATTGGAGCAGTGGTTGTTAGAATAGCTGTGCTTTTGTTGTGGCGGTGATTTGCTTCACAAGCTCATTTCGTATAATCCTCTGAAAGCACATTGTGCCTGGAGAGATGATACTGTAAAAACAGCAAACTGGCTTATTTGATGTAAGCCAGGCTCATCCATTATGCTCAATGAGAGATGGGATTGTCTAATCCAATACGTGAAAACCCAGTTATCATGTTGAGTATTTAATCTGAGGGATCATTTATCTTACCTGTATTAATGCTTTTGTAATCTGATGGCAACAGATGATGCTTGATGTTTATTTATTTATTTTGCTTTAGTCTCTACACAGGTTTTCTTAGCAGTGTGGAGGTGAATAAACACCACACACTTTTTTTTTTTTTTCAGTAAAGGAAAAATGATTTTGGTCATGAAGGACGCGGGATTTCAATACAGCCCATGTCATTTTTTCCAGTATACAGTAAGATGATCGAATTCGAGTCAAATTAAATCTTGGTGGTGAACTATTAAAGCTAAATACATTCAGGAAGTCAAAGAAAACATTCTACATGTGACATTATAATGAAAACTGGCTCTGTTAAGCAAAGCTCATTCAGAATATTCTTAAATCTGTAACCTTGAACATCTGATGACTCTTCAGGCTTTCATGGACAACGAGGAATACATCAAAGGTCTTGTTGTATCACCAGCTATTCACAGAGAGAGAAAAAGGAAAACACGAGAATTCCTACATGTTTTCTATATATTACTGACTGATTGGATTCTGAACACATTTTCCCTAAAGACAGCTTGGGCTTTATTTATTTATTTACTTACTTTATGCTCTGCATGTCATAGTGTGTGCTTAAAAGCAATAGCCAAACAGTTGGAATTTTGTAATTGCCCATTTTGGCATTGACGGTTTGCTGAGCATTAAGCATTATTAACCACCCACATACACTGGCACAGCTACTTTTGGCTGTTCTTTGTCATTTATTTCTTTTTATCTTGGACTGTCTTCGTCAAGGCTGTTCTCTATTGAGAATCCATCTGAAAGCTCGTCCTCCAGTGCTCTGTTCACTCTGTTTTAAGAGCAGTTGATTTGTGTTTGCACTTTTGAATGTGAGGCTGTGACTTCTAAAGGGTGTTTATTAAACAT
This sequence comes from Danio rerio, assembly GCF_052040795.2. Taxonomy (NCBI): domain Eukaryota; kingdom Metazoa; phylum Chordata; class Actinopteri; order Cypriniformes; family Danionidae; genus Danio; species Danio rerio. The sequence goes on from NC_141030.1 coordinate 23,782,704, forward strand.
GAACATGACCGGGCCCACGCGGATTTTGCTAAATCTTTGAGCTCATCCTTGACTATATATTTTATATGTAAATATATTTATTCAGTTTTAATATTCATTTTAGCAATACAGTTGAATAATATCAAACGTTTGTGTGAAATCTTTTTTTTTTTATGTACAATACAGTTTGTGAAGTCATTTTAAGTTTATATACTGTAGCTTAGTTCAAGGGTTGCCAAACTTTTCAGCCTGAGACTCCCAAAATAACAATGCCAGTCACTTGTAACCCCAACATCCTCTGAGGTGATTAAATGCAGTGGCGCCCCCAGAAAATTTTCTTAGGGGTGGCCAGAAGAGGCCGCTCCAAATCTTGGGGTGGCACACTAAAAAAATAATGAATTCAGTGTAATGTTATATTTTTGTTTCTGGTAAATGAAATAATGTAGTTTTAATCATTTAATTAATTCTACTTGAAATATTGCAATTTATTCTTTGAAATAATTCAGCAAGTACATGTGCAAACCAAATAAAAATCTATGTTTAGTTTAAAAACACTTTTCATATACTGTATAAATGACTTCTTTTTTTACGTGCCTTTATTGTACATCATACGAGATATGCCATGTCTAAAATTAATGAAGATTAATGAGTTTATTATTCCCAGTGATGGGTTGCTGCTAGAAGGGCATCCGCTGTGTAAAAATGTGCTAGATAAGTTGGCGGTTCATTCTGCTGTGGTGACCCTGGATTAATAAAGGGACTAAGCCGAAAAGAAAATGAATGAAAGAATAATGAGTTTATTAATTACCCAAACAAATGAACAAACTGAACAAAAGGCATTACTATACACACTCACTATACCTAATAATATTATTTATCCATATTGCTTTTTGAACCATTTTATTAATGCAGCTTCTTCTATTGATATACTGTAGCTTAAGGTAAATATTAAATAGCCATTGCTGTCTTATCGGGGAGGGTAGTGGTGGTTCTAGTTTAAATGACACCCTGGGCGAACCACCCTATACACCCCCACCTCTCTTGAATTGTTAGATTTGTTATTCAATAAATATAACAATTTATTTATATTTATTCTAAATAAATACAATTAATATTAATATACAATTATTATTCTAAATAAATAACAGAAATCAGTCCTAAATATTACTGGAAAACAACAACTGGAGTGATATGCCAACATCACTTAAGAAACCTTTTGCATGAAAATTAATTATGACAATTCTAAAGAATACAAAAAATGTATTATAGAATTATCTGTGGTCTTAGACCAGATCATGGCTGAGAAATCATGTTATGAAGTCTTACCTCCCTGACTCATTATCCCTCCTTTCTGCTTTAAAGGCATGCTTAGTGAAAGTAACATCATCATCATCATCATCATTATATTATATAAACTTTAAACGACTTTCAAAACTCGCTGCGTGCCGACACTTCTGCACAAAAGGCTGTTACTCCGGTTTCACGGCGCATGAGCGGTGCCTATTATGTCGGCGTGCATGCAAACAACCAACCGGGATTCACACAGGAGTGCGTGAGGCGCGCGGGAATGGTTTTCCGCGCGCATGCGTCAGTTTGCTTTCACCAGCATTGAACCAGAGGGGGAGAGCTACGTCAGTAACACCAACAATAATTTAGTGACTGCATTTTATTTATTTATTTATGTATTTATTTATTTATCTAAATATTGGGAATTTATAAGTTCATTTAAATCAATAATGTCAACCGCAAAATTATATTGGGGTGGCCAAAGGGGTGGCCACAGGGGTGGCCAGAGTTTACCGAGGGGTGGCCGTGGCCACCCCTGGCCACCCCTTGGAGGCGCCCCTGATTAAATGAGCAATATCACAGAAAGTAGCAGTGTGATATGGCTGTATTTCGCACCAATGACTGCAAAAAATAAATAAATAAAAAAATCTGCAATGGTGGGAGGCCTGCTTTGAGTGCCTTAGTGTCCCACCAGTGACGATATACAGCCACATTGCACAGATATGAGTGTGATTATTGCCTTTATACAACATTTTGAAAGCATAATCGTGTATATAAAAAGAAAATTAAACACGGAAAGTCTCATAAACTACTTGGCAACAGTAAAAGAAACTACTTTCTTCTGCCACTCATTCACATCTGCAGCTTACGCCAAAAGAGCAGAAATTTGAATGATTCTCTAGCATAATATCTAAAGTGATGACAAAACAGGTGATTTTGCTCACATTTTAAGATTATAAGGCTGAACGGCATGAAATGCCATCAGTCTACAGAGATTTCCCAGTATTTCTCTGTTGCAATCGGGAGATCACAATACTATGGCATAAATACAGCAGTACAAAGGGTGAAGAGTGCTGTTACTGGCAGAATATTGCATTTCTATCAGCCAATCAGATTCAAGAACCAGGCAGAACTGTTGTATAAAAATATATAAACCTTGCACAAAGCAGCGCACACACATACCAATAGGCCCAAGTCTATTCATACAGAATGCCACTAGGAGATCATCCCCCTTGTTCAGTTGTGGCCTGTATTTATTTTAATTGTATGTGAATACCACAAAGGTTTCAGTTTCATTTGGTGCCATAAAATCTATGTGCTGCATCTGACGCTATTTCTGTGCCTTTAGTATATCGTAAACATGCTGGGGGCCACAAAATAAACAAGTAAAGTAAAAAATTGAAAGGGTGATGGCTTTTTATTTACATGTTATTTTAAAATGTTTATTATTGACATTTTACATTAACATTTTTGGAAATCGCCCCGACCCCACTTTGGGAACCACTGGCTTAGTTTACCAAACAAGTGGATTTATTGAATTTGCTTTTGTTACTATACTCTATACTCTAAATCATTCCACATGAATCCACAGATTATTTACTAAATTTTGTACAGAAATACCAAAAGATTGTTTTGGAATGTTATCACACTGTTGCTAATATTATTTTCACACAGATAATATAGGGTAGCCACAAAATTAGATTTAATTAATAAAGCATCCAAAAAATGCAACACCCATGGTGTCGTTTACTCTCAACATTCCAAACCTAGATCTAAGCATTTCACATGTCCGTGAAAAAGAAACGGGTAAACAGCTCCACCTGCTGTCTCAGCTGCTGTTTCACATGCATTTGCTGATTTGGACATTTTAATTCAATTTAATTTGTGTTTATTTATATAGCCCTTTTTACAGTGTAGAGTAAAGCCCAGATTTCAGAGTTGAAGTTTAGTTTAGTTAAATTTAGTGTGGTTTAAATTTCAATAAATTTTGATAATACAGCTTCTTGAACAAATTCGCCCTCTTTCCTAAAATGCACGTCACATTTTTTATACCATAAAAGTGATCAAACCAGTCCTACATAGATGAGGAAACTGCAGCCTGTTTACAAATAAAAACTACTATTTGGAACGTTTACAAAATGTTCTTTAGTTCTTAAAAAATAACCATATGTAAACACTGGGGCAACGTTCTGTCTGCATTTTAAAAGTGTTATTGTAAGCAATTTAGCTTCATGATAATTGTACAGATGAATAGATTCATTAGGATTATTGAGCCATAAATGGGCTAATTCTAACTTGTGTTCGGCCTCTGAAGGAGTCCATAGCAACTACATCAGCTGAAAAGAACCAATGAAAGTTGCTCTTGTATCCTTTTGTCCAGTTCTGTTAAGAAACTTCTGTCAGGTCAGCCGATCGAAGACCAAAACCCTTGTGATGTAATACAGTACTTGCATCTGAAATCAAGCAGACCCATGGCTAGACTAAAAGGGGTGCTTCTTTTTTCTCAAAAAGTTGACATTTTTACAGTTATTTGACTCATTTTCCATTTAGTTGTGAGGTTCAAATACTGCATTTTAATGATATTTCACACTGTTTGATGTACCAAAAACATTTTCTAAAGATTTAGAATAAAGAAATATGAAGAGGCTACTTGTAGGCTACTCTGATATATCACTAGGGGCAAAAACTGTGTCGGTGCCAATGGCTTAGTGCATTGACACATTCACTCCGGTACTCACAGCGACCAGATCCTTCCCCTCTCTCTGCTCCCCACACTTTCCTGTCAATTCTCTCTACTGTCCTATTCAATAAAGGTGAAACCCCCCAAATATATTAATATTAATAACAAATTAAAAATGCGGCCAAACAGAATCTGCAGACATTTTTTGCTAATTTTGTAAATAAGCTGTGGATTTATGTGGAACGATTTTGGGAATATCTTAATATATGTAATAAAAAATAATACCTTTTTAACTTTTAATGTTTCCAGTACAATCCAATTTGATCCACTTAATTGGTAAACAAAGCAAATCTCATATCTATTAAAAGACAGAAAATATTACTTCTCAAACTGTATTGTAAATAAATCACATGAACTTTTTCATGTTAGTCAATAATATTACTGTAAAGAATAAAAACTGAATAAATATAAATTTATACAATTAAGTTAACACAATTTACACAAGTAAATTAATAGACTCAATAATCTGACTCAAAAATCTGTGGAAATCTGTGGATTTTTGCACGCCAGATTCTGTGTGGGCCCATTTATTAGGCAAATAACAAACTGGCCAACACATTCAACTTTCATCAGTCTCAGAGTTTGGCCATTTGAATAAAAAACAAATCAAGTTTAAGATTTTTAAATTAAAAAAAAAAAAAATACATTTGAAAATTCATAGATAACAATAGCGTAATATGTATTAATATGGGCTGCTTTGCATTACAACTTTTTACTGGTCATTTTTTCTTTCAGCAAGAAGTTCCAAGATTTAAAATAAAAGTATACAATTTTCTCTATTTAACAACAATACAGTGAAAGTTGACTTTGACTTTACCTGCACCAGATTTCTATTTTTCGATGGGTTATTTTGATAATTTATGCACAACAATCAAAATAAGACAATGTCAAATGAGCTTGTGTATGGGACAAATACTGAACCTTTGTCAGTGTTTCGAACCACCTGAACCTCTGCGGCTACGGGCCTGTTAAAGAGACATTTCCACAAATTATTCGTCCACATTATAACTAAGCAAAAACACTGCACAGCAAAACAAAATATCATCCAATTCAGAAATATTTGATGCTTAATGGCAGTATTGCTAAAAAAATGAACAAAAATGAATCTTTGGCTTTTCTTGTCCCGGAGTGGTGCACGTGTACTAACTTGTCCCATTTTAATTATCCAGAGAATTGATGTACTGTAGCAAAGTCAAACGTTAAGAACACACAGTACTGCATGAATAATTCACTTGACAAACTTGTCTTAGAATAATGGATATTGAGTTTGTGTTGTTTGTTTTGACTCAATACCCAGTGGTTCTGAATGAAAACTCATCATTTACTCGCCCTCATGTTGCCATTTGCTTTGGCACGCTTTGAACCAACAACAATTTATGGGAGACGAAAATATGGCCACACCAAAGACAATGATTACTATGGTATGAATTTTCCATAAGGACAATAGAATGTAATTCTCTTCAATTTAAAAAAAAAAAAACTATTTTAAAAGAGTGCGAGGATTTTAAGCTATATATCTCCCTGTAGTGGTTCAAAAAACACCCCCCACTGATAAAAGGTCCAGGATTTATCCCATACATGAGCTCACTTGTCTTATTTTGACAAACAATTATTTTTCATGAGTTCAACATCCAGCTGTGCAAGAAAACGTGAAGTCATCTTTTACTGTAAGTAAGTTTTGAACCGTAGGCCTACATAAGCTCCAAACAGCGTTTTTCTTTTTCTTTTTTATTTTTGATGACCTTATTCCGACTAAAGTCATAACTGAACTAAACAGAAATAGAATTAAGATGTGGAGTATGCATTTATTAGTGGCATTATTGTAGTAAGCACCGCGATCAAACTATTACTGTCATGTAGGACTTTTTGCCATATTTTCCAACAAGATCCACACACGGCTGTCAGTAAAGGACTACACACACACACACATTGTGAAATGCGGACATTTTTTCTTTCCATTCGACGTTATTAAATTCCATAACACTCTCACCAGTACTTATTTGCGTCTAATACCCAGTTTGTCACGGGGGCATGAATGAAATGGTTATGAGTGAATGTGAAACTGCAGTTAAAGTCACCTAAAATTACAGGAAACTCTTGCATGAAAGCACTTCTCGTAAACACCTTATCTATATTATTGTCTGTTAAGTCAGTAGTGTATTCAAAGTAAAAGAACCAGAAGGGCATCTTGCTGGTTTGATTCAGAAGGGCACTTTTTTTTTTGTCAGACGGCTCACCAGTTTGACTTTCATTCCCCGTCATTCATTTTAAAAAACACCCGCTGCATTTTATTTGTATATGTTTTACTCAAATGTATAAATTCTACAGGTGCCTGATAGTTAAATGTGGAGCTAAAATGAATTAGATTCACTCTAGTGAACTGCATCTATGTTGGCACGTCACGTTTGATGTGGTGGTTTTACAGTAGAAATACACACAGGTTTGAAGACTCGTTCTCGCCACCTACAGTGCAATTCGGCCAGGTTTACATCCATGTTAAAATATCAAGGTGAAAGTCAGAATAACCTGCTTAGAATAGACCCAGCAATAGATTAACGGCGATATTTAGGTGATAAGAGTCTTAAGTCACCACTAGTTTCAATTATTAATTAAAGGGCCAAATTCTGGCTGAGGAAAGTTGAATGTGCTGGTCAGTTTGTTGTTTGCCGAATAAATAACAATAGACTACTGTTTTTGGTTTACAAACTCATTTTTTTCTAATTATATATGTAGTAAAAAATTTGTGTCTCAACTCAAAACGTGTGGTTATGATGACCACCTGACAAGTAAATGTAGCTAAAATAGTGCTTAAAATGTCATTAAAATGCAGTATTTAAACCTTCTAAATAAATTGAACATAAGGCGAACTGCTAAAAGGTGAACTCAGCAATAAAACAAATAGCATCTAATTAGAAATAACGATCTCTGAGTTAAAGGTGTTTGCCCCAACCCTCACCATCATTTTCTCTTCTCAGATGGGATGGCACGCTAAATCAAAGGTTACAAAGTGTCAACCTAGTTTTGGCATCTCTGCACTAGAAAGACATTTTTTTGAATTGCATATTTATCTTCTCAGACCCAAAATGAGCATTTAAAAAGGCATGTAAACTTCAGTCCATGTGTTTGCAAGATGTTTTACAAAAATGTATTGCTATAAAACTCTTTTTCTTTGCTGCTTTTTCTGTGCTGATTGGCATTAGTTTACATTGCACACTCCTAAGCATATCAGAAAAGATAGCAGAATACAACTTGCCAATTCCTAATTGATTCCAAAACCAAAAATGTTGTACTGCTAATCACTGAAAACCTAAAAAGAGTCCACTATCAAGGGTTGAACTGGTTTCACTTTTTTTTTTTAAATTACAAAATAATGCTGCATAACAACATCCACATTTTCCACTACTCTACTACTTTAATAAAAGTTAACCATGTTAAATGACACAATAGTAGTACTTCCATAAGTACTACTCACAATAATAATAAAAACAACAACAACATCAACAATAATAATAAAATAATAATAAATGTACGCACAAAAACAGGGATATGCACAAATTCACTATGGTTTTGCAACCCTGTCCATTGTATAGTGTTCACCACAACTAATGCTTAGTATATATATATATATATATATATATATATATATATATATATATATATATATATATATATATATATATATATATATATATATATATATAATTTTTTTTTTCAGATGTAGTGGGACATACAGTGCTCAGCATATATAAGTACACCCCTCACAAATCTATCTTTTAAATCCATATTTTAATAGGAAGCAATACAATAGCAATACAATATTATATATTTGCAGATATATATTAGACTAGTCAGTACTGAAACCAAATCAGGAGCTGGACCCAAATTTATATGTTAGAGCAAAACCTTAAATACTAAGTAAAAAAAAAAAAAAAGAAAAATTTAGTTGAAATTTTGTATGTATGTATGTTTTTTTTTTTTTTTTTTTTTTTGCAATATTTTGCATGAATTTAATAGTATTATCTTTAAATTTCTAAATATGTTTGGTGACTAAAATATTATTTTAATAAATATATCTGTTTAATAATACTGTTTTGTTTAAATGCACCAAAATACATTGCCTACATTAACTGAGAAATGGATACAAATATTCCGTTTCAAAATGGGCTGTACTTAAGTAATGCTGAGCACTGTAAAACAATTAAGGATATGCAGATAATAAAGAAAAAATGCCATTATTCATTTTCTCATCAGAACCCGTCACTGGGAAACACCATACACTCTCATTCATTCACAATCATTCTCTATGGACAATTTAGCCTACCCAATTCACTTATATTGCATGTCTTTGGACTTGTGGGGGAAACTCAAGAACATGCAAACTCCACACAGAAATGCCAACTCACCCAGCCAATGTTCGAACCAGCGACCTTCTTGCTGTGAGGCGATCGTGCTACCTGTGCCACCATGATGCCTACAAATGGCATTATTTATAGACTCATTTAACGTTCTCGACATTTATACAAAACTAACTTCAACATGTTTGTGTACAGAAATTACTATACAAAAGTGCACAGTAAAACTTTCCATTTTTTCAACTGTCAAACACTGGATTGCAATAAACCTCATTGGATACCATAGCATCTATCTTTCTGCCACTAGAGAGTGCTGTCCTCAAATTTAGCTGTGTGTCCATTTAGCTCATTTTCATTCAGACCATGCAACAGTGGTTAAATGCTCATTAAACTCTAGAGTGAAACTGTTCAGCAGTGTAGTGATGGAAAAAAGAAGAGGACAGTCAACACAGCAGCTTCTTGGTTTATTTTTCTTTATGATTGAATTTAAAAGCATCAAAGTATCAGTTCCAGAAATGAAACTAATCATAGGGAATGGATTTGTAGAATGAATAGATATGAGACTTTTAGTATTAGAAAGTGAGCAATGAATTTTTAATGAGGAAAATAATGTATTTAGTATTAGATTACCTTTTATGTTGATTTAAAAATACAATAGTGTTAATAAACCCACAGGCCAAGTGAAAATGAAGAATATTTTATTATACATGTCTGATGATGAATGTTTATGGCCACACTCAGATTTCCAATCTTTAATGTTTCAAGAAAATGACTAAAGGCAAGGCAAGTTTATTTATATAGCACATTTCATACACAATGGTAATTTCAAGAGTTCACACTTAGATGATGATTGATTATAAGCAAGTTTGGCATCCTGTCCCAGGAGAGAGCCCTGAGCTCCCTCCCGTTTGCAGGGCGAGAGGGGAGCCTTGAGCTTAGGTAGATCTCGACAACTCCCCCGTTGATAAGAGTTAATGACTAAAATGAATGCTATGAAGAGATATGCTGCAGAATGAGAGATTGACTGTAGTGCTAAATTTAGATTGATCAATTCATTTGTGCATGTTTTTGGAATGTGGGAGGTAAGCGGAGGAGCCGGGGAAAACCCACGTGAGCACGGGAATAACTCGCAAACTACGCACAAACGACCACCGGCCTGTTAAAGGACTAACCACTGGGCCACCGTGCCGCCCTATGGAGGGAAAGGTGAGGAGGTAGGGGTGGAATGGGGGATTCTTCAAACCGAAGATGACTGTAGTGAAAAATCCTGGCTCTTTGTAGGGGGTTAGGAATGGCCTGATTGGTGGTTTAAACATGCTAATGCAGACCAGCTGTGTTCATTCATAATCACGTGATCCTCTCGAAATTAGTTTATGAATAAATTTCACTTAAAATGCTTTACATAAGCAAGAATAAAAGAAACAAGAAAATACATTTTTATTAAAAGAATTAAAAACGATTGTTAAAATTGTTGATAGTTAAAATGTGTTTAAACGGGTTATAAAAGAATGAAAAAGAAAAGACAGTAGTGTGATCTGTCAGACGTAGCACAGTGTCATACAGTATACTAAAAGTAAAATATTAAAAATGTTAAAAAAAACACTAAACAACAATAAACAAAACCAAAACAAAAAACGAATTGAAAATGAAAAAAACAAAAAACAAACACAACAAAAAATTTTTTAATAAAAGACAAAACAAAAAACACAAGAAAACAACAAAACGAAAAAGAAAGACAAAACAAAACAAAAGAAAACAACAAAAATGAAAACGAAAGACAAGACAAAACAAAACACAACAAAACAAAAACGAAAAACAAAACACAACACAAAGAAAATCAAAACACAACAGAATGAAAACAAAAGACAAAACAAAAATCAAAACAAAACAACAGAATGAAAATGAAAGACAAAACACAACACAACGAAAATCAAAACACAACAGAATGAAAACAAAAGACAAAACAAAAATCAAAACAAAACAACAGAATGAAAATGAAAGACAAAACAAAATGAAAAAGAAAACAAAAGACAAAACAAAACAACACAACGAAAATGTAAATGAAAGACAAAACAAAATACAAGAAAACAGTGAAAATAAAAACACAAAACAAATGTCAGTCAACTTGAATGCTTAATTTCATTGTTTCAAAAATATGATTTAAGACTCCTGCTGTAACAGAAACCTTTTGACATTCACTATGGCCTATATGAAGCTACATTTCACACTTCATTTATTTAAAGTTTTAATAGTGCTAGTATATATTGTGTAATAACATAACATGGCTTAACGCTAAAATATTCAGTGAGAACTCACCTACAGTATTGAACACTGGTGTAGATTCTTCTAAGGGTTTATGTGAATTAGCAAAAGCATCACTGTAATATCACTGGAGCTGCATGCAAAAAAAACTGTCCTAAAAATATAAAATAAAAAAATGTTTATTAAATAATATTCATCTTTAAATACAGAGCAACAAATTGTATGAAAGAATTAAACCCCAGATAAAAGTAGATCTGATGTCAGCTGCAGTAAAGACTCGACTGGCAAATCAGACTAGTCCCAGTTGATCTAACACATTACACAGAGCATTTTTAAAAAGACAGAATAGTAAAAAAAGTGTGGTTAAAGGTCTAAGCTATAGATTTGAATAACATCTAAAAGTTGTAGCAAAAAAAAAAATTGTCTTAAATCATAAAAAAAGTAATTGGCATGAAATTACAGAGGAGCTAGTAGTGTTGCGTGGACATGGAAAAACGTTTTGTATAGTGCATGTAAAGGAAATAGACATTTGGTCAGGACAGAAGAGTCACTGTAGATTACTGTTGTCATGACTCCATAACACTGCCCTAATGTTGATGGCTGTCGGCCACATTAGACTCCAAGCAGTGAACAACCAAGTCATAATTACCAATACAGTCAGTACTGTATGCGCAAATGGGAAGTCAATGTGGCGTCTCCCTTGCTTCCATTTGAAGGAGCAGTATGGTCTGTTTAATGTGTTTCGATATAAAACTATTGAAGTTCTCAAAGCATTCCAGTGCTAGATGTTACACTAGAGTCACTTGGAACCCACAAAGTAAGCTCTTTAAAAAAAAACTGGGTCTTCCAGGCAATGTTCCCAGCAGCTGTTCCCCCTTGACCATCGCTCCACTATATCAAAAATAGATGTAATTCTTCAGAAATGTTGCGCATCAGCATAAGAGCACACATTTGTCATTGGTATCTTTATTTATAATCAACTCTTCCTGTTCTCATCGTCGTAGAGAACAGACTGGGATGGCTTTTGGGAACTAAATATAAGCACTGATTACGGACATTGATTACGTTTACTGGCAAAAGTACAATCTGTCTTTTAAGTGCTTTTTAGAAGGAATAGGCTAATTTTATCCAGCAGTAACTACATATATCCAGAATAATCCTGAACTATGAGTCACTTTGTTGTTAATATGCAAATAAAAAATGAGAAGCCTATCAAGAATATTTTTTTTGTTCTTTATTTATACTATATATATATATATATATATATATATATATATATATATATATATATATATATATATATATATATATATATATATATATATATATATATAGTATAAATAAAGAACAAAAAAAATATTCTTGATAGGCTTCTCATTTTTTATATATATATAATCTAGATTAATCCCAGATCACCTCCCTGACTAATGCCTTGGTTTGTGCTTTGACATGCACTGTCAATCCTGGGACATTATATAGACAGGTGTATACCTTTTCAAACCACAAGCAACTGAATTTACCACAGATGAACTCCAATTAAGCTGCTAAAACATCTGATCAGTGAATGATCAGTGGAAACAGAATGTACAGTACCTGAGCTCAATTTAGAGCTTCAGCCAAAGGCTGTGAACACTTATGTACATGTGATTTTTCAGGTTTTTTTTATTTTTAATAAATTTGCAACAATTTTTTTTTCACATTGTCATTATGGGCTATTGTGTGTATAATTTGGAGGAAATAAATAAATAAATTCATTTTGGAATAAGGCTGTAACATAAAAAATGTGGAAAAAGTGTAGCGCTATGAATTTGAAGACTACTTTTAAACAGTAAACAAAGTTTTGACTTGAGAGGGGAAAATAGTTCCATCATTCCTTCATTGTCTCAACACAAATCGATTAGGTTAACTTAACGTTTCTTAAAATGTAAGTAGATTAAACAAAACAAATAAGTCATCCCAAAAATACTTTAAAAAAAATTTTTTTAAATGTGTTGTTTTAACTTATCACAGCACGACTTGATTTCTGTAAAGTTGTATGTTCAGACAGTACAATGAAACAAACTAACATACTGTACATTGTAACATGCTGTGGAACGAAGGCAGTGAAATGAACCGCCAACTTATCCAGCACGTTTTAACATAGCAGATGCCCTTCCAGCCGCAACCCATTTCTGAGAATTATCCACACACACACACAGACACACACTACTGACAATTTAGCCTACCAAATTCACCTGTACCGCATGTCTTTAGACAGTAGGGGAAACCGGAGCACCCAGAGAAAACCCACACGAAGGCAGAGAGAACATGCAAACTCCACACAGAAACGCCAACTGAGCCAAGGTTCGACCCAGCGACCTTCTTGCTGTGAGGCGACAGCACTACTGCGCCACTGCATTGCCAGGCCATGACTCAACATTAGTAAATAGATTGTATATTGAAATGCATCAATGTCTCTGCTGATTTCAACACTACAGCGCTGAAGTCCTAAACGGTCAAATGACACCAAACATGATAAAGCTATGAAAGAAGATCATCAGCAGATGAATTGTATATGGTGAAAGGCACATGGTTTCTTTAAGTAAATGGCAGGGATGGATTGGAGATGTGAGGAACTCTGCCATGTAAGGAGGATCAATCCTGTGCTTGGAATGTCCTAGTAGGCCTTCGTTAGCATTGAAGGAAAAGCAAATAATATTTTCTCAGCTTACAATGGTTTTATTTATAATTGCCCTTATGTAATTGATTCTAAAACTTTTTAGTGCAATAATTAAAAATACTGTAAATTAGTCTGTGATTCATTTAATGAAATTTGCATTTGACGGATTAAAAACTTCAAGACAATTCATGTTTAACTTTTTTCAAAATAAAGTTGAAACAGGATAATTGTATTTTAACAAACTAATGAAAAAGCCATATCTCTCATATATCTATCATAAGTAAATTGTCACAAAAAAATTACATTTAAAAAAGTATATTAAAAAACAGATTAATAGATGTTTTTTTTTCTGCTTAAGAGAAAGTCATTTTCAGGTAGGCTTTCATGGCACATGCACTATAATGCATGTGACAAAAAAAACAAAAAATGCAATGCAGAAGGAACAATCAGTGCTTTTATCAGAACATGATCTCATAAAATGATAGATGCATGCTGTTCTTCCTTCCCACATTCATTGCCGCCGAGAAATAACGTTCTGCCAATAGAACGGGCCGTTTACTACGTAATGTCCTAGAGGAGGAAGGAAAGTGCTAAAATATTTAAAGTTTTCTGCTGACATTGTAAATAATTCTAGTCATTTCCAAAAAGTTTAAGGTGAGCGTCATGCAGGTGCTTCCCAGGTGACATAAAACATTTAAACATTAAACTTGTACGGATGAAATCATCTGATCTAAGCAAGCTAGTGGTCTCACCCTCTGTGTCCTCCCTCATCATCAATAAAACAGAAAGTATGACAAAATACACTGGAGAAACTGATTTGAAATGCTTCTGTAAAGCAAGAGAACTCAGTAACAGTGGCAGGAATAACCAAAGGGGGGTTTGATGGTGTTGCCATAAAAGAAGTTTTTCTGGAATGAACAGATTCACTCTAAAATATGCTGGGTTGTATTACTAGAATGCTGGGTCAAATAGTAAAAGTTATTTCAATTGAATCTAAAAAATACCCCAATGTTGTTTTTGACCATATTTGACCCATTATTGGTTTAATACAACCCAGAATTGTTGGTGTTCCATGAGTGTTTAAGGTTCTTCATAACCTGGTTGGTTATTAAACCATGTTGCCTACACTCAAAAATAACATTTGCTGTTTGTTCAAACAACACAACTTAATTGTTAATTGTTGTCCTAATTGTTTTTGTTCAATCTCTTTACATTTGTTAAAAATAATAATTTAGTTTTGCTTCATATTGTCTTAACACAAATCCGAGCATGTGAAACCGAGCATTTTTCTGTCTATTAACCATGTTTTTTTGTTACATCATCATACTTTAACCTTGGTAGGTGTAGTAAAACTGAATATAAATAAACCACCACGCCTAAACTAGCCTATAAAGCTAGCCTAAAAACTCATGGTTAATTGTGGCTAACTAAATGATGCCACTGTCTTTAATACATCCCAATGCTTAGACTGCAACAATCACTGTCATAAAGAAATTTACTAGACGAAGTTTACCTGAGGTATAGTAAGCTAGTAGTTATATATTAATGAAATCTTGGCTAAGTTCATGCTTGCGTCAGAAAAGTTTCCCTCAGCGGTTCACCCTGGGCGTTTACTAACCGTTCCTGTGACGTCACATCTGAAGGGAATTCTCTTCCTCAGTCAGTCAGTCCTCTATAAAACCGGCTGCTATCACCCATGCTGGTTCAGTAAGAGCTCAGCCTCTACTATCAGACACAAGACATCTCAAAACGACTTCTCTGTTTTCTAACGCCATGTCTTTCTACGTGTCTTCAGACTCGCGTCGTGTCGGTCCCGCCGTGAGCGGCATCAAATTCGACACGGCGCACCGCAAGAAAGCGTCGCCAAACATTTTCGAGAACGTCAACCAGGAGGTGCTGGTGAAGCTTTTCGAGAAAGCGGGAGACCTGAAGGCGGTGGAGAGAGCCAGGAGCATCCTCACACTGTACCAGGACCCTGAGGAGATCTCCAAAGCGCTCATGGCTCTTCAGCAGGACAAGAAGGACAAATTCATGCTGATTACGGGACTGACCCGCCAGTCGCTGAAGTTTCGATGAGGAAAGTTGGATGCAGGTGTTTGCACACGCTAAGGGAAAAAACGTGAAGCATTGGCACACGCTACTTATGCTGGAGGCTGATGTTCCTCGAGGCTTCGTGATGAACTGTTGATGGTCATGTTGGTGTGCTGTGAACACTGAACTGGACCAGTGCTTGAGCTTGCAGACTTGAGTCCTGATGCTTTCTTGACATCATGAAGATAAAGAAATGCATTTGAAATACGGACTGATGTCGCCGCTGAAATGTAAAGATGTTCAGTGTGTGTCATCCACAGTGTCTGCATTGCGTTGTTAAACATTTTACTTGATGAGAGAAAACATATTTTGAATAAAACTGTTTTTATACGATTCATTTCTGTGTAAATGTGTTTCACTCTCTATCTCTTAAAATCATTGTTGCATTTCCAAATATAAAGTTTTAAATAGGCTTGCAAATCTACAGTAGCCATTTAGTTCCCTGATTTAATTAATCAATGCAAATATAGCCTATTGATGCATCTGGTAAAATATTAATAGTAAACGGTTATATTTTACATATTAGTATGTTAGTTTTTTTTTCTTAGTCAGGTACAAATTTTAAATAATGTAGTTGTGGTTTTAACAAGCAGTGTGTTAACAAATAAATTGTGCATAATTAATTGTTAACTTGTTATCAACTACTAGTGATGAAAGAAAATTATTTCACAAAATATATTTACAGCATGCGAAATATGGATATATCCTAATGAAAAATGCTTAGGAATTTTTTCTGAATATTTTTATTTGACACATTAGAACAACATGTTTTAAACTATTTAAATGACTTATGATGGCTGAAAATGCAAATTTAAAGTGCATTGCTCAACGAATACGTCAATTCAATAGGAATCCATGCATGCGAATGTTGCCTCCAAGTGAAACTTTTCCAAATGGTATTCAAGTCTCTTAAATAGCACAAATGTAGATGAAATTTTGCTAATGTTTCCACCCCTTTCAGACATAAATAGATGTTAAAATACAAGTGTCTTCTGTTTTAACTTTTAGATTTAAAATATTTATATATTGACTCTAAAATACCAAAGACTTAGATCCAGGTTAAAAATTAACAATAGTCTTGTAGAACTGATAGCTTGTAATGTTTTATGGTGAGTAAACATATTGATGCTGGAAATCTTTTCAGCCAGTCTTTCTTGTTAAATTAGCCGGAGTCCATCAGCAGATGTCATGGAACAAACTGTGTCTGCTCACTGAGATAAGGGTGTTTTCTGATGGATACAGTTGACCGTTGCTGTAATTCTTCAGTGGCAGTCAATTACTGTTCTTCTGGTTTAATCCAGTTTTCATGCTCTTAAATGGATAGTTCACGCAAAAATTTAAATCCACTCACATTTTACTTTTTCTCATGTGGTTCAAAATCTTTTAGCTAGAATTTCTGCTAAACATAAAAGACACAATTGTTAAATGTTTTAACTGGTGTATAGCCACTGACTTCCAGAGTAAATGTTTGTAAATGTAAAAATGCTATGGAGGTCAGTAGCTACCAGTTCCCAACTTTTCTCAAAATATCTTGCAAAATTATCAGGAGAAAGAAACTACAAGTGAAGGGTGGGTATAATATTTCTTTATTATTTTAGACAAACTCTTTTCATCGAAATGAAATTTTTAGGCAAGTCAAGTCAAGCTTTATTGTCATTCCGTTACATGTGTGGACTTTCAGAGGATCGAAGTGTTGTGTCTCGCAGGGCAACGATGCTACAAAAATTAATCATAAATACAAACACAAGACTGGACATAAGAGCTTTAAAAAAACCTATGCATCGCTAACATATATTTTAAGATACCTTAACTATACACATAAGACAGGTTATTCAAGTCTTATGTTTTAATCTATTTTTAGATTTCATTGTGCTTTTTGACACTAAAACAAAGTTACTTTAGCATAACTGTATTTAAGAACTATTGTTGACTGACTCGCTGAAGTTTTTAGATGTACTATTATTACTATCACGAAGGATCAAACACATTGCTCTAAATTAAATCCAACTGTTTACACATTTAGTATCACTCAAAATACTGTTGGACCAATCACAATAAAGGACTTTAAAAGACATCTATTTTACCTCTTTTTCATAATTTAAAAAGAAGTCTTTTGTGGTCCCAGAATATGTCTGTAAAGTTTCAGCTTAAAACACCCATCAGATTATTTATTATACCTTTCAGAATATTGGGATTTTCTGCTCTGAACACAGTGTAACCTCAATCTCCGGCTCCGCTGCGTCAGATAAACAGCACAGTGACAAACATGAAGGAAACAGATCTCCATAATGTTTGTGAGAAATACTACAGTAAGAACTTACTTTCCCAATGATTATTTGATGTATTTGTTATGGAGTTAATTCAAGCCCTTCTGCAATGATGAGTCACACACAATGTTCAAGCACACACACACACACACAGCACACATGTTTTTTTGCATGGCAAATGTGACAGGATACACATTAATATCCACTGCTGTTTAGATATCCATTATGTACAAAATAAACCTGATTTAACCTCCACAAAGGGTTCAGGATTGAAGCTGCTTCTTTTATAATTTTACTGACATGCTGCTGTGGTGATAAAGATGGTAAAATCGCTGTAATTCATTACAAACATGTACTGTTTTACTGTTTTAGATCTTTTAATAGTTGCTTTGAGCACGTCCTGTCTTGTGCATATGATTACACGCGTTAATACAGAGATATGTTAATATGCGGCTGTCAATCAAATCGGTGGGCAGAGAAACGCACTCCTACTTCACGTTGCAGTGAGCCCCAAAATAGGAGGGATTTGGATCATATTTTAGTGTCAGGAAATTAAAAAAGAGGCTTATTGTCACTATATCACCCCAATATGGCTGTGGACACACTATCTACACACAGTTCTGTTC
This sequence comes from Danio rerio, assembly GCF_052040795.2. NCBI lineage: Eukaryota > Metazoa > Chordata > Actinopteri > Cypriniformes > Danionidae > Danio > Danio rerio. The sequence goes on from NC_141030.1 coordinate 23,800,967, forward strand.
AAACAGCTTCAAAACGTTGATTTTCATAATAGGTGGTCTTCAAAGCACATTAACGAAAACTGAAAACAGACTTTAAAAAATCATAGTATCACTATGAGCATGTGTCCTATTTAGAAAACAGATTCCATTTACTGTACTAATCCTTGATTTATATTGGTTGAGCCGTGTTCGAACTGTTGTAAACTACTAGCCTATACAAAAATACACCTGTGGCTGCTTGGCAACACTTCTGCTCTCAGTACAGAAACAGTTTCATTTGCTTGTTTTATATTGTGAAACCTTGCTAAGTTTATGGAACAACCATTTTATGAAAGCAAAAATACTATTATAGTGCAATAAGTTTAAAACAAACAATTCAATAACATTTTGTATTGCCTTGCTGGTTCATTTTTTCCAGTTTTATTATTGCATTTTGTAGCAATCTAATGGATTCCAGATTCAACCAGTTGTGGATTGATGAGTGTGAGGAACATAAAGTTCAGCTAGGAGTGTCCTATACTGATCTGTGGGCAGCACTACGTGTCATTATGACTCACGCTGGACAATGACCAGCTTTATGAAGAATCACACTCATGGTAATCACATTTACAACAGACTGACACAATCAACGCTATTATTGAAGAATGAACATTAAATATAAAATGTGGATTAAAAGAAAAAGAATACTAAGTTAATATAGCAGAATTATAAACCCTTTCACTGAATGTTAAAAAAGACCATTGGAAGATTCCTCCTCATAATGTGGGACACAGTTTAGAAGTTGGGTTTTCATTAAATACTATGGAAAAATATTCTAAAGATAGACCTTTGTGGAACTATTATTCATGGTCTCCAGTGACTAACTTTTGCTTTTATAGCAAGACACTGATCCCCAAATCATAATTTTATTCACTTATAAATGTTGAGATTTTGTGGAGATTTTGTTTTTCGCTTTACTTTTATTCTACCTTAACATTTTATTCTACTAAAATCATTGTGTCTGTGTCTGTGTCTGTGTCTGTGTGTGTGTGTGTGTGTGTGTGTGTGTGTGTGTGTGTGTGTGTGTGTGTGTGTGTGTGTGTTTGTGTGTGTGTGTGTCTGTCTGTCTGTCTGTCTGTCTGTGTGTGTGTGTACACACACAAACACATAGTTCTGGTAAAAAGTTTGGGTTCAGTAGAATGTTTAAATGTTTCAAAATAAGCTTATACCAAAGCTGCATTTATTTAATCATAAATACAGTACAAATTGTAAAATTGTGAATTATTATAAAATAACTGTTCAAAACTAGCTTAAAATCATTAAAATAAATTATTAAATTAAATCATAAAGATGATTTTTTAGCTTCATTACTCCCGTTTACAGTCACATGATCCTTCACAAATTCACTTTAATATTAATTATTATTAATTAATAATAATAATCATAGTAATAAAAGCAATAATTAATATTTTTATTAGAAACTTCATAAGAAAGCAGTTATTTAAAAATTTTATAAAAATTAACCAATTTAATAATTTTTACATTTTATAAATGCTGCCTTGATTAACAGAATAATTTTCTTTAAAAAAAAAAAAAAATTGACCCAATACTTTTGACCAGTAGTGTATATATGTGTGTATATAATATCTATAGTTCTGTATTTTGTGATTCATGTATTTATTCATTCATATAATTTTTTCCCAGTTTATTTATGCTTTTTAATTTTATTATGGGACTTTATTCTTTTTTCCAACAACATTTAAACCTGAAAAGTTTGAAAAAAAAAAAAACACTTTTATTTACATTTTCTATAGCTTAGAGTGATAATGTCTGGGTTAGTGTTGTATATTACATTACAAAAACCTTGTAATAAACGGTCAGCACATTTTCTGTTATTTTATAGACTTAATTTTCTATATATTATTTCTTATACATTATACTTTTTATTTCAAACTACTAAAATGTCAATAAAAGTCACTTTGTTAAACTGTAGAGTTGAATTTTCAACATCAAAACATGACAGAGCAGAGATCAAGGTCCCATAATACAACTCATAACAGTAAATACTGTAAATGGGAAACACTTGTAAATCCCAAAATACGGAAACTGTTAATTGACAGATTTTTTACAGTGAATATATTTATTTACTTATTTTCCTGACTGTTCAAAGTATCACAGTATTTTTTTTTAATCATGATGTAATAAGAAAATAGAAAATAACATTTTAGAAAAATGTACTGCAGTTGTTTTATTACCTTACAGGTACATTTTATTACATTACAGTCTTTAAATTTGGGCACCTGTGGCAACTATTTAATTAGTGACAACAATTACTTTTTTACCCAATTCACATGTCTCTTCTAAGGATAAATCACCAGAAAATAATGTATTTAGGCCACATCCTCATTCTTCTATAGTTTTGAAATGTAATGTTTACTAAAATGTATCTCGTGGTGAAAGTGTCCCTCTCTTGTGTGTACTAGTGTGCACCACTAGCAGCAGAAAGTGATAAACATTCAAAACTGTACCATGCGTTCAGCTGATTACACTTCAGCCTCAAGATCTCATCTGCTGAGTTTGTCCCCTTAAGGGTTATTCTGGGTCACTATGTCATAAATGGCACATTTTTTTGTCTATGCGTAAAACCAAAGTAAACATATTGGTCTTATAAAAAGTTTTCAAGTGTTTAGTGTTCAAGTATTTTAATATACTCAAGTTTGATAAAATAAAATTAGTTAATGTATAAGGATTTATGATTACACCAAGAACATTATCCATTCTCTACAAAATTAAGCACATGCCTCCACCCTGTGGACACTAAAGGATATGCACGTTTTCTATTTTAATCTATGATTTTTATCTAGTTTTTCTTTATTTCTTTGTATTCATTTAAAACAACTCTGCATGTGCCATTTATCTTAAATTTTCTCAAATGTTTGGGATGACGGTCAGGGGGCAATAAGCATTCAGATGGTAAATAAATAAGACGTGTCAAAGCCATTAAGACAGACCAAGTTTTCTTGTGCCAGCAGGTGGTGCTACTGGTCGTAATATTGACAAAAAATATCTTTACCCGGATTTTTACCTGAAGACATATTTTGAGTATAATTGATGCCAATTCCTGAGTATGAAATTCCAAATGCTTCTAGCCTTATCAAACTTGAGAAGTTTAGACTGGGCATTTTGTGTTTATGTTAGTGTGCAACTTGTCATTTCCTGTTGCGCAAGAGGTGGCGCTGGTGTTAACTGAATATTGTAGATGTGTTGAGGTCAGAAATATTATCGATCAACTTCCTCTTCTATGGCAAAACATTGAAGCTTGGCAGGTAACCACAGGCGTGCCCTTCAATGAAAGTTATAGATATTTACAATGGGCTATATATGTGACTATTTTCAATTTCATAAAGTTCCTTTTAGAGCATTTATGATGTAATTTTAATTAATATTGGCATGTAGATGCGTTCAGGTCAGGACTCTTACCGAATATGTGAACTTTAGAGTCAAATCAGACAATGTGCTATCACATTTAGTGTTTTTCAGCCAATTATGAACTTCTGGTCAAAGCTTTATGTGACTATTTTCAATTTTATATGGCTCTTTGTACAACATCAATGTTGTAATGTAATTCAGATATAATCAGTTAAATAGACTTGTTAAAGTGTAAAATGACACGAAAGACTTATGAAACGGTCATTAGCAGCATGCTAGTGCAGAAACTTAATTGAAAATACTGGAGTCAAATTAATTTCCATATTTTAAAGACATGATGGCATGGAAAAATATAATTTAATGCAGTGCTTCTTGTTTGGTCTGATACCTACTTTATATTGTATCTCAGCCAGGCAGTGAAGATCACTGTTGTTTTAAAGAAATCAGATCTTAAACACAGCGGTTTTGAATGGGATGACAATTCAATGGAAGCCCTGACTGAAATTATAATCTGTGTGCATATGCCCCTTCCCTTTGCTGAATGAATTACAACTTGCTGTTTTATTGCAAAGCTCGCCACTGACACACAGTTTGACAAAAAAAAAAAAACTCAAGATCATTGATTTAACATTACAAAATCCTTCAGATACCAATGCCCAAATTTGGTGTTTGTATGTCTGGAAATGGCAAAAATGTCGCCTTTTTTTGCAGAGAAAATTTAAAATAACCAACTTCCTGTCAGGTTTCAGATTTCTCTGCAACACACTTATTTGTTTGTTTGTAGGTATTAGCATTTTTCATGTGTGCAACAATTTTTGAACGTGTGTGTGAAACGCAGGTTCAGGGCCACTTCATCCAAAGTATATATGGCGACACACAGTCATTTGCGACACAAAGCTGTGAAACCTATATCAAGTCCATCTATGTTTTAAAGAACAATTTATTAACAGTTTTATTTATTTATTTATTTATTTTTATTAAACATGCTCCAATCCTTGGACGAAAAACACTGAGACATTGCAGACATCCTTGTTTATGTTCCATAAAAGAAGTCATGGCAGGTTTGCAGTGAATCAGTCATTTTAGCATGACCTATCCCTTTAACTATGTGTAAAAAGTCATCTGTATATCCGTCTGTCCATCAGTCCTAATGAGCTAATTGTTTCAACCCAGTCCTCCTGGAGTCTAGTTGAGCTTTTGAATTGACTCAGAGCCGATGAATTTAGCGTAACCACAGCCCTCAAACTCATCAAATGATGCCAACATGTGGAAAACTTTTACCCTCAAAGAGCCCTCGGATTCTCCGGGAAAGAGTAAAAAACAAACAAGTTTACAAGCGTGCCCTCGGATCTTCGCAACAAATCACACTGGATGACTATCACGGTCTGTTTAGCGCTTGCTTTAACCAGCGCAATTTGCAATGGTCAAACTGAAGGAGGCAGCCGATTCATCACAAGAAATAAATGCCAGACAGGCTTGGAAAAGCAGCTAGAACAACATTAAAACATAAATCCTTTGGGTTTATCTGGTAGAACTGTTATCATGCGTCATGCGGTTGCCTATTGGGTTGCTTCTTGATGATGTTGGCCTTGCTGTCACTGTGAGTAAATCCATTACACGCTGATAATAAACAAACTATTAAGATCACCGCCAGAGCCAAAGAGCTGAAATCAGCACAATTTCTTCAGTGTAGTTAATAGATTAGATCAGATATAGTCTCTCTATATCTGTGTGTAGCAGCAAATGTTCCAAACTCAATTTCTATATGACGGAGCAATGTTGGCTTCAGGTGCATGACATTTTACATGTCCAAACAGTATATATTTTGATATTAAGAGCTGAACGTTTTAAATACAATATCAGTGATCCTGCTGTTTTGTTTGCATAATCAGTCATGCAGAAATGCATAATAAGTGAAACCCACAGAAATACAAAGTCACAGCTGCACTATAGATGGCTCGCACTTTCAGTATTTCCAGCCAGATGCCACGAGAAAACATAACTATTTTACCTCTTGTCCGTTTAGTGGCTAATTAGAAGGAATTCGTATGAGTTCAGTCATATGGAAGTGTACAAATTTTAAAAGAATGCGTGGCACTCAACCCCCTAAGCCATCATTTGGTGATAAGCAAATTGTACTAAATTGTACGAATGAGATAGTACGATTTCATACGAATTAGCCACTAAATCAGTTATGAAATGCCGTGATATTGCGTTGGTGTGTACACACCTTAAATGTTTGTAAATCTTTTTATGCAACACCACTGAAAAAATGACACTTTGCTACAATGTAAATTAGTGAGTTTGCAGCTTTTATAAGTGTGAATTTTTGTTGGCCCCTTTAAATATATCTCAACACACAACCATTATTGTCTTAAATTAAAAGTTCAACACTAATGCTTAAACTAGCCTAAGCTGCTTTTCTGGAGCTGGATATAGCTGGTCGGCCATAGCCTGGTCTTAGCTGGTCAGGCTAGATTATGACTGGCTAAAACCAGCCTATCCAGGCTGGGAGCCCAGCCAAAACAAAGCTATGTCCAGCTTAAACGAGTCTGGTTAAGCTGTTTTTAGCTGGTCATTTTCCAGCCTGACCAGTTAAGATCAAGCTGGAAATGGCTGGAAACCAATTTGGAAAAGGCCAGAACCCCTCTAAAATTAGCCATCCAGCCTAGGCTGGTTTAAGCAGTTTTTTTCAGCAGGGCATTTTTGTTTCAGTATGTTAAAAATGTATTAAAATATTTACAGAAATGCAAGGGGTGTACTCAATTCTGTGAGATAATGTACATAAGGATTTTCTCTGTTACCTGTATGCGCGTCCGTATTGGAGATAGGCCTACTCAGTTGTAAACAACAGCATGGATTGTATGTTTAGTGTACTAATATGCTGTTTTGCATAGTTATCCTATCTATATAGAGAAATGTGTGAAAGCTGCTAAATCATACAGAGAAAGATATAGTGAGCAGGAAAGGGTGCAATATTTTCATATATGAGCAGTATTAAATAGGATATTCGCTTTTTCACTTACTTGACCAGAAAAGATAAACCAAACATTCATTTTGTTGAGATGTTTGTTCTGGAAATCTTGGTTCAATTTGGCCAACAACAAACACCTTTTGTTTTTTGATTCTGCTTTATTTGTTATAACGTTTGGCAGTCTTTAGTACCCGCCTACATTAAATGTTTTACATATTAGTGCAGTCCAAAAACATGACTATAATTAATCATTTCCATAGCAACAATTAGCAAAATTTGCAAGTTTATTTAATTTAATGACATTGTTTATGTTCTGTGCCTCCAAAATGGCCAATTGATGACGTGTTGTGAAAAAAGCTACTTAATTAAACCAAAGTGTTTAAATAGACTTATTCTAATAATCAATGCTGTATTTTTATTATGATTCCATGTTAAAAGGGATTTTTATGAAAATAATTGTGTTTAATAATGTTTTATATATATATATATATATAAATACCATGCTTACAGGTCAATAGTAGTTTTATAGGTCCATAACAATGTTTACATCCAATTAGAATGCTCAAAACTGGAAAATTGCATGAAACTTTTGCGAATATCCATCGAAATATCAAAAAGAAAAGTTCAATTTACAGGTTAAAAGGCCTTTTTTTTGAAATAATAAATTACTAGCGCCTCAGAAGATAAAATGAATGTATAAGACTGCTTTTTGGGAGCGCAGCTGCTTAAAACAATTGTTGAAGGTTATGATATCAAACAACTTGGATGACAGACTTTGGTTAAGGCATTTCGGAATGACCTAAGCAACATTTCAGATGTTGTGTAATGTGGTTGGTCCATTTTTTGCCCATAAATGCTGTCCCATCATGTCAATTTTAGTTATTATTATTATTGGAATTTATTCTGTAAATGTGTTTTCTTCATTGTTTATGCAGATGTTTTTCGTTTTGAAAAACAGTTTGTCATACTCGTGTGCATACATTTTTCATGCTCATTTTCCAACTGTATGCACATCTTGGCATTTCAGTTTAAGCGCTTTTTTGTTTCAATATTCCAAAATGCGTTCAAAAATTAGTGGAGGGAAGCTGAAGACAGCTGTTATGTAAATATTCTTTACTTGGTACCAAATACATACAGAATTCCAGGAATGACACATGATTAATAAAAAATAAATAGACAGTATAAATAGCAGTATGACTTCCTCACAGCATGATGAAACCTGCTAAAATGGAGATTGTGATACTTACTGATAGTTTGTGTCGCCGTCAGTCCATTAGGAAGCAGTCGTCAGATCTACAAAGAAATCCCTCCAGGCCCTTTACACATCTAGCCACTGTCTGCTGGGAATCACTTGCAATTCATTTCATTTTTAAAGATGGTTTTTACATTGGTCCTTTTATCTTTAAAGCCCTTTGGGTCTTCTTTCCACGCACATCATTCCAGCAGAAAGCCCTTTGGGAGACACAAAGACATGATTTTGTGGAGGAAGCTTTTGTTTCTGGTGTTTGCCTCTCATTTCAGTACAAAAACAGCAGTGGCTCTTGCTAAATAAGTGTGAATTAGAGTCATAACACTATAAGTCAAGCAGTGTTTGAATTAAAGCTTTATCATTCACTGAAAATAGAATCGCAATTGTGTTAATCATTGTTTTTTAATAACAAACAAAATAATATATTAAAGGTTCAGTGAAATTAAAATACATTTTTTTAGATATTATTATCAGTTTGTTAAAGATATTTATGAGCTAATGTGATATAACAATGACACAATTTGCATTTAGAAGATAGACAACTGATATAAACATGTAAAGCTTGTAGTTTGTCCATACCTGTCAACCCTCTCATTTTTCTTGGGATTCTCCCGTATTTTACAGTTCTATCTGGCTATCGTCTTTTAAAGCTGTTTTCCTGTGTTTCTCCCATATTTTTATTCCTTTTTGAAGAGTGGCAATGAACATAAAAGAGCGGATTCTCCCTATATGCAACCATAGACTGTAAAAGAAACAGACGTAGTATCCATGATGTCACCCATAGGTTTCTGAAGAGCGCAAATTAAGCTACAAGTAGGCGTGGCCAATAGTCGCCATTTTATTCACGTGTCATTGCTCCAACTGGGAGTAAGCAAATAAGGGCAAAGAGGCGGAGCTTGAGCGGAGCTACAGATGCCTGCTAGCCTTCTGCTTAAAACGGCTTTTCCTTGGGAGAAACGCTTAATACTTCATTACCTGCGACTCGTTTGTGTTCTGACCACATGTGCTTGGTTATATACTATACTAATAAAGCATTTAGACGTTTAAAAACTATTTTAACGCATTAAGCCACTAAGCATTGTTCTTGTGACGTTTTTCTACAGGAGGAAAATGCGAATAACTTCCAAAAACTGCAAATATGGTCTGTAAATACAAGGCTGTTAATGAAATCCAGGCATAACACTGTATGATAATGCTTCAGATGACTGTTCTAGAGCCTACAGCTAATAAATCTGTCAGATTCTGGAGTGCATTACAGCTCTAAAGCAAAATATAGATGATCTTAAATAAAACTAATTTATTTATACATATGATATATAAGTATATAAATTCACTCACCTGAGAAATGGGGGCAACTGGGAAATGGTTTGTGAGCACAGTTAAGTGCACAGCACGCCATATTATCTGATAATTTTAGGAAATAATTCCAAAAGGAAATTGACTGTAAAGCCTCATGAAACAAAAGAAAAAAACGATGTATGTGTCGAGTTCAGCAGCTAATCAGCCGGACCAGCAGTGACCAGCAAGACCTAGCTGTTACTCAAGAGGCACCGCCCTTAATTATGCAGACTTCATATATCTTAATATAAACAAAAAGGATGAGTTATAAAAAAAATTAACCCCCCTCACAGTTGTCATGAAGTGTAATATTAGCTATACACTAAAAAAAGTGTTGCATGCAAAACTGTTGCAAACAATTTATTTGTGTTGATTTTTAACAAACAAATTAAATTGAATAATGTTCAACTTAATTTGTTTGTTTAATATCAACACAATTAAATTGTTTACAACCACTTAACGTAAAAAAAAATTGAGTAAATCCAAGGAATCATCTTTGAATAAGTTTTTTTTCAGTGTATGCACCAAAACCTTTCATTGTAGCAGGCTGTAAACACCTTATTTTCTGCTGTAAAGTTGACCATTTTAACAGTGGGCTCAATAGAAATGTGCTCTAATATGGAGCCAGGACTAGCAGAATTTCTATGAATTGTAGTTTCAGTTACTTCCGTATCAGCTTCACAAAGGAGAGCAGGAGGTTGCTGCTTGTACGCAACCCATACTGCTGAACCACCAGGGGGTGTCCCTTGTGAATCTGTTCTGTGCTTTCATTTTATTTATGCCTGAAAACACTTTGAATTAAATATAAAAACGGCAGGATCCCCTTTCTTTCCCTTACAGGTGCCGTTGCCCCTCCTATGCAATCCTCAAAACTGTTCATGTGGTGCGTGACTGTCAGACGCGCTCCGTAAATAGATGCTGTTTCCCAAATAGATTTTTGTACATGCGATTTGAAGCCGAACAAAAGTGAAAAGTGTTTTGGGTGCATTATTAAACTGACATATACACATAATAATAGTATAATAATATCTGGAGAAAGTGTCTGGGGAGAGAAAAGTCTGGGGTTTTCTCCTAAGACTGCTGCCCCATATGACCCGGCCCCGGAAAAGCGGCAGAAGATGAATGAATGAATGAATGAATATCTAAACATGATGATCTTTGTGGTTTTTCTTTTATACAAAACAATTTTTGTCCTAAATGAGCATAAAAAGTTAAGCAGGCGGTCAAATGCTTTTATTATAGATCTGTGCATCTGTGATCTGTGTTTTTAAAGTGACATCTCTGTTATTTAATGTGATCAAACGAAAAACCCTAATTAGCTCATTCCAGTGTTGACAGGTATGAGTTTGTCACTTTCCCCTAAATGGATCAACGTTTTTTTTTCACATCATCTCATACTTAAGTTTCTCATGAAATGTTGACCAATCAAATCCTCTTTAGTATCTGACATGACCCGCCTCCTTCAAGACGCTTCTCATTTGCTTTTCATTTGATGTGCTTCAGCTCATCCGCCCTCACTGGCAGAGCTGTGATAAAATAAAAAACTGTCCCACCCTCTATTCCCTTTTCAGTTGAGATTACGTCAAACATTGAACAAAAAATGCACAATTCAAACAACTGTGATGTGTAAGAATAAATAAGCCTGCATGTAGGCTTTATGTTAAAGTCACTGTCTTTTTGATGATTAGACTTTACTTTTTTGCTCTTTTAAATAGAGTGTTGCACAAATGTAAGTCAGCGTTTGTTTCTTTGGGAACCAAAATAATCTAATCTCAGCAAACTACAGCACACTATTAACTTTTTCATCTCAATAATGCCTCCTAATAATGACCACTCAGATTTCTTTCTTCTAAAGTCATTAGCTCACTTTCTATCACTTCAAATGTAAAAAATGTATTTGCTAACCATTGAGAGCAACAAAAATCACAATAAAGTCTTGAAGTACTGAAGATTTCTAAGAAAGATGTTTTAAAAGTGAATTAAATCCAACGTTGTTTTTCAGTTAACTGCTCTCGTAATCAATTCAGCATCAAATTCTTGACAAAGTCTCATTTTAATAGCATTAGAGAATTCCCTCAGACTGTGTGTACAAAATAAAACCCACACACTGAATACATCTCCAGTGGACTGAGACCTATGTCATTTGAACTATAATTTTACACATTTACTTTAAAATACAAACAATGTTTAATCACACCACATTAAAAGCCGAAATTGTGCCAATTCTACATGCCTTAAATATATACATTGAAATGTTCAGAATGTACAAAGTTTGCCAAAATGCACTGTGTTCATGATCCATAATGCACTGATAGTGTCCATATCATAAAAACAGTGGATCAAGAGAATGTGACCCGATATCACTGTCACGTCTCAGAGAGGCAGAAGATGCTGGGACATTCATAGACCAATCCTCAAAAACTCACAGGACTGGAGATGAAATAAACCAGACCCATCAGACTTCATTTGTTCTTCAAGCTGAGAAGGAAAGCAAAAAGATGTTGTGTCATGACTTTCGCTTGACTCAAAAGTTCACCTTGACTAAAAGGATTTTTAGTTGGATTTACATCGTCTTACATTCATTACTTTAGAATGCTATGTACAATAAAATAGTACTTTGAAGTAACATGGTGCAAACGTCAATCAAATATTGCATTGTAAACTTATAAACACAACAATGCAGTCAAATGCAAAGTCAAATGCGGTGATTACACCAATGTAATATAATTGTTTTTAGTGCGCTATGACATTCTGAATATTATGCAATTTTTAATTTTCATTGTACAATTTTCTCAATCAATACAAAGGGTTGTTTCACACCATATTTACATCAAATATGAACAAGTCCATCAATCTGCTAATATTAAAACTTGAAAAAATAAGAGTTTGTTTATATTTAATCCAAATTTGGATTACAATAACCCATCATTTTTTAAATATATAGTGTATGGTTATAACACACAACTCACAGTTTGTCAAACTGGACGCTACGTAAAAAATGCTGGTATCTCTCAACGCAACGTTCATCAAATATTCGATTCAATTTAGCTTTATTTGTATAGCCCTTTTACAATGTAGATTGTGTCAAAGCAGCTTCACATAAATGGTCATAGTAACTGGATCAGGGTAGTTCAGTTTTTAGTGTTTTTCAGTTCAATTTAGCTCTGTATATATACAAAGCCAACACAATCTCACGGCAATTCGTAACTTTTTCATTTAGTGGCTAATTCGTATGAATTCGTACGATCTAATTCGTACAATCTATTTGCTTATCCCCCAATGACGGTTGGGGTTAGGGGTGGGGTCAGGTGCCACGCCTCCTTTTTAAAATTGTACCATTTCGTACGACTGAAGTCGTACGAATTCGTACGAATTAGCCACTAAACTGGCAAAACGTAAAATACTTACGTTTTTTCATGAGATCAGGCTGACAAAGCCATACGCTTTTTAACCCAACTGTTGGGTTTGTCAATATTTGACCCAGCATAAGGTTAAAGCAGACAAGCATTTTTTTTTCTTTTGCTTAGCCATATACTGTACAGTATGTCATGTTTAGGAAAGTTGTTAATGTGGGATTTCATAGATAATAATTATTTTTTTAATTGTACACACTAAAAATGCTGGGATATTTCAACCCAAAAATCACAAAATCTACCACTGGACTCATTTTTAAAATTAAATTCATGGGACCTAATTGGGTGTGTCCATATTTTAATCAATATGGGTTGAAATAACCAAGCATTTTTTAGAGTTTACATTTCACATGACACTGAACAGATTCATACAAATTATCCACTAAATAGCCAAATGTTATGGCTACATTTTACCTGAGAACAGGTTGTTGAGCTAATTTACTCATTACAAAATATTTCAGTTTTTACATTCTCTGGTAACTTACATTTAGCAACATTTAGCAACATGTCATACATTTAGCAACTGAACTGCATAAATTCCTCAGTTATACAATTTCATAGAGTCTACTCATGACATATTGGGGGTTGTGGTTTGGGACAGAGCTTAATAGTAACCTTTTTTTTCAAACAATTCTACAATTTAGATTTTATGAGATTCATGTGATCTGTCAATTTATCACATCACATCATACTGGAGCTTTCCCATGAGATCAGGTTGTGGTTAAGTTAAAGTACGCACCACAAAGGTGCTTTAGAATAAACTCCAGTTGGTATTTTGAATTTTGATGAGTTTGTTACTAATTAGTAAAACTTCATGCCATTTCAGACACATTTACACAATTTGCTGACACTCTACTAATGGCTGTTAAGTATGATATTATCACAATGTTTCTGCCATTATACGATATTATTAAGGTTTTAAATATTGTCAACTTGTAATTATAAGGTTCTATCTGCGTTCTCAATGATTTTGAGATATAATAAAATTCTGTTCATATATTGAAATGTGCATCTGTGTATCGATATAAAGTAGTATTGCCAAGTACAATTTTACAATATAGTGCTGCATCGATATTTTCCCCCAATCGACTGTTTAGGGCTAGACCTTAATGCGTGTTGCAGCAACGTCCATGTTTACTCGTATTTTTGTCACTGCAAGTTATGATTTTGTTCTCTTTTATATACTGGTAAAAAAGTGGTGATTTTGTTTGCAAATGGTTCAATCATATTCTGTGCACAATTTAATCAGCATTAAATGAAACCATAGCCATTATTAATGCAATGTTAACATTGTGTTTTAAGGGCTTCTCCAAAATCTAAATCACTTTACTGTCAGTGATTTCAATGAAACTGAGTGGCGGGCTGTGTGATGATTGACCCAAACAGAACTCCAGCAGTGATGCTCATTGCTCTCACATTGATTCGTCATTGACTTTACAATTCCGGTGTTCGACACAAAACTGGCAACAAAATGCTCAATTGAGCCGAGTCCCGCAGATTCGGACACTGGCCTCTGGACAGATCTGTGACTGCATGCACTGAGTCAAATAATTAGTTTCAGTGTGTTTTGGGGGTTAATTGAGTGTAGATTTAAAAGAGGAACTAACTGGAACAGCACAAAAAAAGCATGAAATATAGATCCCTGACAACCAAATCCTCACTGTTTAGCAGTGTTTATGGAGGTGAGGAGTTCAGCGGGAGCGTCTAAGCATCCATGACTAAACGGGCTTAGTAAATGTGTGCACATGCTTTTGTTTTATGCCCTGTTTGTGCCTGTAAAGTTTCTGCTCAAAATGCCTCACAGATCATTTATTATATATTATTTTTTTCTTTCGATGCAAATGAGCTGCTGTTCCCCTCATTTCTAAAAGAGGGTGGAGCCTGTACAACAAACAAAAAGCATCTCATCTGCTTGTTAAGTCTTGATGTATTGAACCCGGGACCTCTCGCACCCCAAGCAAAAATCATACCCCTAAATAATTATGAATGTTGGCGTCGCGGTGGTGCAGTGGGTAGCACAATCGCCTCACTGTGAAAGTCGCTGGTTTGAGCCTTGGCTGGGTCAGTTGGCATTTCTGTGTGGAGTTTGCATGTTCTCTCCGTGCTCTCCGAGTTGAACATCTTGCTGTCTATGAAGAGAGAGCTCTCAGGTTTCATCTAAAATATCTTAATGTGCATTCTGATGATGGACGAAGGTCTTAGGCATTGAAACAACATGAGGGCAAGTAATTAATCACAGAATTTCCATTTTTAGGTGGACTAATCCTTTAATTTCATCAAAAGACTTCAAATAGGAATGCTTTCAGTGAATAAATATTAGATATTATTATAATGATTTGTTTCCGTTGACAATTCTTTAATGTAACAATGTAAATGTAATGAAATATCATACAACTCTAGCTAGTAACAATTCATTAGTATGTAAATTACCCGTAGGGTTAAACCTAAGAGTTAAGTAAAAATCTGGATAATCTGTTTAAGTAGTATTTTTCCACTGTACAGCTTGTCACTCATGATTCCCTCAGATTAAAGCATCCGCTCTGCTATTGTCCAAGCCTCTCAGGGTCTAGCACGTTTGACGGTTATCCTTGTGTGCATTCATTACATCCTCATCTTCTGCATACTTACGGACACATCAATAGAGAGTAAAATAAAGCCACTGTGTGACAGCTTGAACACGTCTGGCAGTTCCCAGCATGCCTCTCACGTTCCTTCTCCTTCATCTCCAGCTAATTAACATTCAGAGCATCCCAGCACGTCACACACTGACCTTGCCTGGTCCGCTACAGCCTCCGCATGGAAACTGTGGCCCGTACGGTACTGCGAGGACAGCGTCCAGTCAGGCGGAATATTGATTTGGGGCATATATTGATCGCATATACAACACTCCATTAACTTCTCCCGCATGAACACAATACGAGTTAACACCTCGTGCCTTCTGTTTTGAGTGCTGCTCTTGCTCAGTGGCATTCACTAGCAGTGAATCTGGTGTACAGATTCTGTCAGTTACATGTCAGTATGATTAATAACAACTGTAAATTGGATGAATTTCTTCAAGGAAGACGAGATTAATTGTTATTTAGTATGCAAGTATTGCGAGTCGTCAGTAATTCTAGTCGTGCACAAACCTGTAAATGCGTATGATAAATAAGCATGATTTCATTTACATTACATTACACTGAGTCATTTAGCAGACGCTTTTGTCCAAAGCAACTTACAATTGAGGAGACATTCAGTGATTTACCAAGAAGATGCAAAACACACAATCAGAGCTAGTTATACAAGTTACTTGTTTGTGCTCAGAGATTTTAGTGCTTGTGTAAGTGTTTTTAATATATATATATATATATATATATATATATATATATATATATATATATATATATATATATATATATATATATATATATATATATATATATATAGAGAGAGAGAGAGAGAGAGAGAGAGAGAGAGAGAGAAAGTTCTTCTACTGGTGGTCTTGATTTTTTTCACTGGGGTTAGGGCGCTCAGAAGAGATGGGTTTTTAGTTGTTGTTTGAATGATACAAGTGAATCTGCTGTCCGAGTGGGAAAAGGACGATTATTCCACCAGTGTGAAACAGGGAATGAAAAGTTTTGTAAAGTGACAGATTTTAGTCTGGATTTCATTGGCTGTCCATGAACAATTACCATGCTTTGGAAGTAAGGTTTGTGTTGTCGAAATATAAAGACAGTGAAAATTAGAAACAACCTTTACATAAGGAAAGTAAGAAATGCAGAACCATTTTAATGGTTGTAATTATGTTAAATGTAATTGTGGTTTTATAATTAATGCTGTGGCAATATTTCCCCGTTTGATGAAATTGGTCCATCTATCCATCCATCAATCCATCCATATATCTATTTTTCAGACGGTATACAGCGGGGAAAATAAGTATTTGACACATCAGCATTTTTATCAGTAAGGGGATTTCTAAGTGGGCTACTGACACAAAATTCCTACCAGATGTAGCCATCAAGCCAAATATTGAATTCATACAAAGAAATCAGAACATTTAAGTATACAAGTTGAGTCATAATAAATAAAGTGAAATGACACAGGGAATAAGTATTGAACACACTTTACTTAATACTTTGTAGAAAAGCCTTTGTTGGTGATCACAGCTTCTAGACGCCTCTTGTATGGAGAGACCAGTCGTCTGCATTGCTCAGGAGTGATTCTGGCCCATTCTTCCACACAAACGGTCTTTAAATCTTGAAGGTTCCTTGGGCCTCTTTTATGAACTTTGATCTTCAGTTCTCTCCATAGATTTTCTATGGGATTTAGGTCAGGTGATTGACTGGGCCATTCAAGCAACTTGATTTTCTTTCTTTGAAACCACTTCATTGTTTCCTTGGCCTTGTGTTTGGGATCATTGTCTTGCTGAAATGTCCACCCTCTTTTCATTTTCAGCTTTCTGGTAGATGGCAGCAGATTTTTATCCAGAATGTCCCGGTACATTTCTCCATTCATCCTACCTTCAATAATATGAAGTCTGCCAGTACCCCTTGCTGAAAAGCAGCCCCAAACCATGATGCTTCCACCCCCAAACTTAACTGTTGGTATAGTGTTCTTGGGGTGGTGGGCAGTGCCATTTCTTCTCCAAACATGATGTGTAGAATGACTGCCAAAAAGTTCAATTTTGCTTTCATCTGACCATACTATAGTTTCCCAATAATCCACAGGCTTCTCCAAATGCTGTTTCGCAAACTTTAACCGGGCCTCAACATGCTTTTTGTTCAGCAATGGAGTCTTGCGTGGTGAGCGTGCATGGATGCCATGGTGGTTCAGTGCATTGCTTATAGTTTTCTTTGAAACAATAGTACCCGCTGATGCGAGGTCTTCCTGAAGTTCTGCCCGAGTGGTTCTTGGCTCTTGGAGAACTCTCCTGATTATTCTTTGGACTCCTCGGACAGGGATCTTACGTGGAGCACCTGATCGTGGCCGGTTTATGGTGAACTTATGCTTTTTCCATTTCCGGATAATAGCCCCCACAGTGCTCACAGGAACATTCAGCATTCTGGAAATGCGCCTATAACCATTCCCATCAAAATGCTTTTCAACGATAAGACTTCGCAGATCTTGAGAGAGTTCTTTGTTTTTACCCATCATGAAGTCTTTCCTGTGTGCCTCCTGAGTAATGAGAAGCCTTTATAGGCCATCAATTAGGACTAAAGCAGCTGATATCAATTAGTACTGATAGGGAGCAGGGTTTTTCTCTCAATACTGACAGATCTCCTGACTTTCTATGCCATTTTGCACCTTGTTATCTTCATGTGTTCAATACTTATTCCCTGTGTCATTTCACTTTATTTATTATGACTCAACTTGTATACTTAAATGTTCTGATTTCTTTGTATGAATTCAATATTTGGCTTGATGGCTACATCTGGTAGGAATTTTGTGTCAGTAGCCCACTTAGAAATCCCCTTACTGATAAAAATGCTGATGTGTCAAATACTTATTTTCCCCGCTGTATCTATTTGTCTACTTACCTACCTACAGTATATATATTTCAGTTCATCCATCCATCCATCCATCCATTCATCGTTATATCCGTCTGTCCGTCAGTCCGTCTATCCATCTGTCCGTCCATCCATCCATCCACCTATCTGTCCATCCGTCTGTCCATCCATCCATTCATCCGTCTGTCCATCCATCCATTTATCTATCTATCTATCTATCTATCTATCTATCTATCTATCTATCTATCTATCTATCTATCTATCTATCTATCTATCTATCTATCTATCTATCTATCTATCTATCTATCTATCTATCTATCTATCTATCTATCTATCATGGCATTGTTTTGAAGTCAGAAATCCCAGTATTATGACAACAATACAACATGCTGAGTCATCTGACTAATCAGAGCAGTGTAAACTCTAGGAAAGGTCGAATTTAGAGATACCAGATCCTTAAATAAAATGTTTCAGACGCTATGAAAAACATCTGACACTGCATTTCACATGAGACATTTAAAATGTTTATTGACCTTGGTTAGAGGCAAACTTAATTAAATACCTTCAATATAGCATAACAGGCACACTGCACTTATCTGTGCTTTCTTCCACATTTTAATTATGTGATTTTAAAACATTTTTCCTTCAACTCTTGTCTTTTTTTTATTCAGAATGATATGCAGTGCAAATACTTACTTGTTCTGGTGTTTGGATCCCTGCAGATGTGCGTGGTATTGGGCCACAGAGTTGAGCGTAACACTGCAGACCTCACATGTGTGACTCCGCTTCAGGCCTGCAAAAATACAGAAGCAAGCACATATCTATTAAGCTAGAATTAACTATGCTGCTTCATAGAAACCTCCAGAAAATACCCTCAAATCTTTTCTTCAGGGTGAATATAATGGCCTATTTAACACCTACAGACAGCAAGAATCATGAACGTTTGACTAACTCCTCACCGTATTTGAATTGCATGAGGTAAATTAGCATACACTGAGTACAACACCGTGCTATTTTTATTCAGGTAGAATTAGGGTTAGGATGAAGGCATAGAACCATAAAGTTTAATCTGTCTTACTTTAAAAACAATACATTTATTATATACAGCTGATGTCAAAATTATTTGACCTCCTGTGATTTTTTTTATTTCTTTTTCAAATATTTCCCAAATTATGTTTAACAGAATGAGGAATATTTCACAGTATTTCCTATAATATTTTTTCTTCTTCAGAGTCTTATTTGTTTTATTTCAGTTAGATTAAAAGCAGTTTTTAATAAAACAAAATAATAATAATGTTAAAGCTAATATCACTAGCACCCTTAAACATTATTTTTTTCGGTTGTCTACAGAACAAACCATTATTATACAATACCTTGCCTAATTACCTTAACTTGCCTAGTTAAGCCTTTAAGCACTTTTATTTTAACACAGTGGTCCCTCGTTAGGGGAGAGCGGGGCACAAAGTAACCCTTTTTGGTTTTGGCCAAATAATGAACAAAGTAATGAGATTAGACAGACCTTCATTTTTTTACCAACGACACACAACCCTCTCCTACAAATGAGCACAGCAAGTATGATCGCGGGACCTATGGTTTCTGTGCAGCGTTGACAAAAGTGCCAAATGTTACTATTTACCACATCTGCGGGTGAAGTTTAACAGACAAAGGGATTAGTTGTAACATGGTAATAAAGTCAGATTTCCAACAATTATTTTAAATTCAGTTTATTTAAAATGTATATTTCCTAAACTAATTTTTTGTTTTACATAGCACAGCATGTTTATTTATTTATCTGTTGGATAAACACATTTAGATTTATTTGCATTATTATCCATTATTATACAGTGCATTTATTTGCATTATCAGCAATATTTTTTCTACTAAAAGGATATAAAAACATTTTTTATTTAAAAGGTTCCCAACATTTTACTCAAAATTCTAAAATTATTTTGTTAGTTTAGTTGGTGTGCAACAGTGTGTGGCTTAATTGTAACACCCTGCTACAACTAACCCTGTTGTGTCGTGTTTACCCCAAGGCTGTAAAACCCCTCCCAACACACTTTATGCACTTTTCTCAGACAGGCATTAACATTTTCACACATTTCTCTCTCAGGGCTCTATTTTAACTATATAGGCACAAAGTCTGAAGCGCATGGTGCAAAAGCAAGCGCATGTCAGAATCTACTTTTGCTATTTTCAGGACGGAAAAATACATGCACTGCAGCGCGTGGTCTGACAGGGTTGAGCTTATTCTCTTAATGAGTTATAGGTGTGTTTTGAGAATAAACCAGTCAGAGTCTCACCTCCCATTCCCTTTAAGAGTCAGTTGTGTCGCGCCATAGCACATTTGCTATTTACATGGTGGACTTTGTAAGTGGAAAAACTGAACGCTTCACTATAGAGAGAAAACAGTTACACAGAGCATCTGCAGAGCGAGAATGAGAGAACCAGCCTCCTCCAATCGTTTTTTTCTTTCACTTTCTCTCTTTCGTGGATAAGGAAACGTGTTGTACGCAGACATCAATTAGCCTTTATAATTAATTTCATTTGTTATGCACAAAGATTTGTTTCAAAACTAATCCTAGATTCAGTTCTAATTTCCAGCAAATAAATAAATGATCAATAATAACGAAGTGTGGTCAAACAACTGAGTTATATCCAAATACACATGCTATGCCCCGTATGGTCCAAAACCTGACAGGTGGACAAATCTAAGCTTATTTTTAATAAAACAAATATAAATATGGATATAATAAATAACACTAATAATAATAATAATAATAATAACATTATACTAAAGCAAATTGTCATGAATAAACTAAAAAACATTTAGAAGATTTAGAACATTTAAAACATCATTTAGAAGAAGAGATGAAGGCAGTGGTTTTTATATTCATGTAGAAAGTAATATTTTAAAAAATATTTTAATCCGTTAATTCTTTTTCACTTGTAAAGATATTTGTGTATTATTGTACATCCTGTGAGTTTTAAGCAATGTGTAAGCGATGCGCACATCTAATGTGCACTGCGCTGAACTTTAGATCTGCTTCCAGCTGGTCTAATGCACCGTTTATTTTAGTTCCTCAAAATAGCAATGCACCAGCAATGCGCTTTAACACATCTCTTTTCTAGACCGAAACACCCATGAGTCCACAAAGTGGTGCAAATAGATATGCTATTTAAACAACGTGGTGGAAAATGTGAAAAATAGGTTTTGCATTAGTCAAAAAATAGCAACACGTCATGGAAACACATCTCGCACCTTATTGTGCTGGGTGTATAATAGGGCCCTTAAAGTTGAAACCTTCAAAGAAAAATAAGTCCAGTATTATAGAATCAAACATCCAAACCATTGAACCTCATTTATTTATTCTGTAATGATGCCCTACAGCCATTTGACTTGACTAGATCAGATATTGCTGTGAACAGAAAATAACCAAAATTATTTATATCATTTATTAAATTTAGCAATTATTTTTATTTTATTACTGTTCATACCCACCCCAACCCTAAACCCAACAATCACAGTAATGTAAAAAAGTTCTTTTACAGAGTTCTATTTATATTATATATTAAATTACCCAATAAATTGTATTTTAAACGTCTACCTCTACCTCAACCCTAAATCCAACCGTCACAGTACTGTAAAATATTATTTATTTTTATACAGTGTCATAAAAAATGCTGCTATATTGATGTGCATATTGCACTTCTGGCTGGCTGTGTATCCTATCTAGATTTTACCATGTAACCTGGTTGTTACTAGATCAGATAGGATTGTGACCGCAATTTATTATAGAATTATTTATTAAATTTCCCATTGATTGTGTTTTATTAATGTCTACCCCTACCCCAACCCTAAACCGAGCCGCAAACAGTAGTTGTACATAATATTATGTTATCTTAAATTGACCCTTCTCTAAGCCACACCCAAAAACCGCCACACACCAATTGTGGCTTAGCAACCGTAGCTACGTCCAGAAGGCCTGTCAAGCTTTCGAGTGAGGGAAACAAGCCAATGTGTTGTGCATATGGATTGTGCAAATCTGATACCCGGTATCCTAAAAGTTTGGATGGGGTGGTGGGATTTTTTCCCTTTTCAAAACCTAAAACCCAAGAGGAGAAATGCCTGTGTTCATAGAGCTCTGGGAGGGGCGCTAAAGGAGCGGAGTTAAGTTGGTTTTGTTTTCAATATTCCTGACACAGTCATAGACGGCAATAACTCACACACCTTTTACCCTAAACCGATTTAAACTGTGTTTCCTACAAAAATACAAAGCATGTTATGTTTCATAGCACAATTTGTTGTTATTAGAGTATTTTTAAATGTCACCTCTCCTGCTGTGTGTGAACTAAGCTGTTGAATGGTCAACGTCTGAGGCAGCTAGCCTAACCTAGCTTCAATTTTGATTAAATTATTTTCTAATCGGTTGCCTTTTAAGTCATGAATATACCCCTGTAATGCATACTGCAGCCCTTTTTTTGTCTGGCTTTCTCTGATATCTCACCTGTGGCGAAAATGTCTAATTATATCCCTGGCAATGTCTCACACCAGAGCATTCATTTTGTAATAGATGGGCCAGGCACAAAGCTCGACAGGTGTAGCAACAGTAACTGGGTGGGTGGGGCTTAGCGAAGGGTCAACTACCCAATAAATTGTATTTTTTTACGTCTACCCCTAGCCCAACCTTCAAACCCTACTGTCACAGTACTGCAAAAAATTTAATTATTGTTATACAGTGTTACAAAAATGATGCTATATTGATGTGCATTTCCGCAGCTGTATCCTATCTAGACTTTGCTAGTTAGGATGCAGAACACAATGCGCTAAGCAGGACACAGAACACAATGCGTTATAGAAAAAAGCATGTAAATTTCCTTGAAGAAAAAAAATCTGCGAAACTGCGAAGTCGTGAAAAGTGAATCTTATTATAGCCAGGGACCACTGTACTAGTCAATTATGTACTGTCATCATGGTAAAGTAAAAGAAATCAATTATTAGAAATGGCGGTTCATTCCGCTGTGGCGACCTCTGATTAATAAAGGAACTAAGCCAAAAAGAAAATAATTGAATGAATGAATTTATTAGAAATTATTTATTAAAACTATTACGCTTTGAAATAGAAATTAGAAATGTTTTGAAAAAATCTTTTCTCTGCTAAACAGAAATTGTGGAAATAAATATACAGGGGGCTAATAATTCAGAAGGGCCAATAATTCTGACTTCAACACTATATATTTTGACCTGCACTTGTTTTTTTTGTGGCATGCGCTCATTTACTTGTATAGTACAAAAATATAGGCAGTCATGCTCCGGTTAATGCAGATTATATATGAAACCAACTATATACCGTCCTTCCCTCCTTCACACATGAACATAAGCTTATGTCAGCACATGACTTATCTATTGAAAGAGCACATCTGTACGTGGAAGCATCTAGCGTGTGATGTGATTTGCTAATTGACCCTTATATCTGCCACAAGACCCTTGCATATGCCACAAAGCAAACACCTCCTCTCTCTAAACACAGAGAATCCTCTGTTATCCCAGTATCAGATAATGAGTCCAGGAGCCTCATCAATAACATTTACCACAGATCTATATACAATCAAAGCTGTAGATTACACCGGCTTCATCTCTGCAGCCACACTTCTTCAGCTTTTCTTTAATATTGTGCACTTTACAATGATTAAAAAACACACACAGAAGCTGATAAGTCGTAACCACCCACAGTTTTGTCTTCCTACACCAAATCTGCTCTCCGCCGTCTCTAACTAGGACAGACCAGTAAATTATAAGCCTGTGTGAAGCTTGGAAAATCGGCTGCTGGCTTCTTGTGAGGTGGGAAGTCCGATTAAAGCACTAAAATGGGATTCAATTATTGCTGAACATCGATTTGACCCCCTGCTGTTGATGCCACTTACTTTTTTTAAATTCAACAATAGAACAGAACGGGAACGCTTGTAGGCAAAAATAGCATCTCTAATATTATTATAGTTTATGAAGAAATTAAGATGGTTTTAATTAAATCTAAGAAATTTCTGTCCCTCCACTGGAATTGACCCAAAAATTCTGACGCATCAAAAAGTTTGTAAAGAGACTAAAAATAAATTCATTTGAATGCAGTTTAATCCAAGAGATACCTGCGATTTCATCCACCCATTTTTATACACATTTTGGATATGCGCATGGATGTGTTTAAGATGAGCATAAATTAAAAAAATGTGCAGAAACAAACATGCGCATAACTGAGTAGGATAAACTTTTTGATATTACAAAAATATCTGTTTTTTTAATCTGTATGAAATAATGTGAGGTACAGTATGCCTTGTCTGACCTTATTTTAAATAAATTTCCGCCTCTGCTTCATGTCCCCTCATGATTCACTGAAAAGATCCAACTTAAAAATATTTGATAATAATAGAATCGTTCAAGATACATTTGAATAATTTTTGATCGACAATTAAGTTATTTTATGATGCTAGAAGCATTGTTGGGTATGTTCCTTTAAGTGAAGTTTATGTATAAACAAATTTCGAGAGGATCATGTGCTTATGATTGCTAGCGGCTGGATCAGCATTATCCAATTCACTACGCTCCAATCAGATGACTCCTAAACTACTATAAATACCCTGGGTTTCATTCCACTGCTATCTTCATTTTAAAGAGTCCCCCCTTCCACCCCTACTCCACCTTCTTAGATGGGTGACACGGTGGCCCAGTGCGTAGAACTGTTGCCTCACAGCAAGAATGTCTCTGGTTCCAGGCTTTACCAAACCAGCAGACATTTCTGTGTGGAGTTTGCACTTCTCCCTGTGCTCACCTGGGTTTCCCCCGGGTTCCCCGGTTTCCTCCCACTGCCTAAAAACATGCAATTAAGTTAATTGAATAATCTAAATTGGCACCATAGATATGCTTCTGGTACGTAGTTAACTTCAAGAGCAATCACTTACTGTTCATTGGTTACTACAGCAGGGGAGTTCTCGAGATCTACCTGAGCTCAAACTCCCCTCTCGCCTTGCAACGGGAGGGAGCCCTGGGCTCGAGGATCTCATGAGCTCAGGGCTCTCTCCCGGGACAGCATGCCAAACAAGCTTTTATAATTAATCATCAGCTAAGTGTGAACTCTTGAAAAGAGTAATTAGTTATAGTTACTGGTTATGTCTCACAAAAAGTAACTGAGTTACATAATTAGAAAAGTAACTAAATACCAGGTAAAGTAACTATTGTGTTACTTTAAAAAAAATCTAATTGGTCAAATCACTTTAAAATGAATATAAAACACTGTAAACTAATCTAGACTATTTTAATAGACAATGCAAGAATTCTGTCTGAGAAATAAGTATTTGCAGTGGAGAACAATAATGTTTTATTTGCTGTCATTTATTCTTGGCTTCGTCTCCTCCTTTAGTAGCAGAGTTTACTTTATCACCTGCGTAGCCACTTATTTTGTGGCGGGATTTAACGACATGAGGTGCTTCATTAGATTAGAATTACTCGTCACTGACGCAGAGAGGCTCTTCCTGGGCATACTTTGTACAATACATAAACATTCTTGCCTTTCACCTCAATGAGGGAAAGTAGTGCTTATATTTCCAGTTTGAAAACACTACCTTTGAACTTGTTGGATTTGCCATCATGCCATGGCGCCATTATTCCCATCACTGGCTAGAAGACATGGAATTTAGTGCTCAAAGATATAAGGCCTAACTTCTGACACTTTTAAGATGCTTTCACAGCATTATTTCAATTAAATTCAGGACAATAATGTGTAACTGTGACTAATAGGCCACAGACAGTAAAATACTCATTTTAAATGATTCTGTTAACTAAAGAAATTGATTGACTAAAAGGTTCATCTTTTACACTTTGTTGATTGGTTCATTACACAGAACTATTGCATGAAGATTTGGAATATAGCACACAAAAAGCTGCACTGCATGTGCTATATTTTAATCCATCCAGTTTTAACCTTAAAAACAGATCAGTGTTGGCAAAAACAGTTGATTGCAAGCAGAAATATCCTATTATTATATATTTATTATTACTATTATTATAGTCGAAATTCATAGTCCCCACATTATAACAAGCAAACCACAAAAATAGCTTCTATTTAATCCAGAGAGTGCCATACTGGGAAGCCTTCATGAAAACTGCAGCAGTGAGTCATATTTGTGAGTCAGAAGTGTGACGTGAGGGACAGGACACTTTCAATCTGAGTCTAAATCCAACATTTGGCCAAACGGCAGCTGCTAAACACCTCCCACGAAGTGGATCTCGTCCCTCCATGCGTCAAAACTCAGTAGCGAGGTGGATTTTTTTGTTGTTGTCTCCGCCATTGTTGGTTTGTTTGGTGAGCAAAGATCTCTAAGAGGCTCTTATCGTGCCATTAATTACCTATTGATAAGTGCCTCAAAGGAAAGCTCTTTAGCTAGATGCTGAATATTGCAAATCTTTAATGAAATGCTGGCTTGTGAAAAGACTCTCGGATCATTAAAAAACGCTCTACTGTGGCCAGTAAACAGTTTATGGTCAACATTGAAATTATATTTGTGCTTAAATGGTGGCATTTACAGCAGGTTATTCATGAGCCGTTACAGGAAACTGCTGAAAACAAACATTGTTTCACTTGAATGTGTTTTTAAAGGGATTGTTTGGCCAAAAATTAACATGTTGTCATCATTTACTCAGCCTCGTGTACTTACAAGCTTAGAAAAGTTTCATTTTATTGCAGAACAAAACAGAATGATTTTTTAAATCTGTGGTTTGTCTTGCATTAGCTAACTATCTGAACTGCCAAAAAATAAATAAATCATGGATATGAGTTGTGGCTCAGTTGGTAGATTTTGACAAAAAATTGGTTATTATTTTTGTTACTTGTTTTTACGGTGGCCGGGAGAGCTTAATGTGCTGCAATTTAAGAAAACAATACATTTTTAAAAAACGTGCTGCTTTTTCTCACAACCCAAACATTTTATTACAATGCACTGCATTTTCTCACAACACAACGAAAATGCTTCAAGGAGACCCTAAAGCAAGGCGGACCTGGCTATTTTGGCTATTGTTATTTAGGCTAATAAATACTAAAGACACAGGAATTGGGATGTTAAAATAAACAAACAAACAAACTCACCTTTCAAAGATTACCCACAACTTCACTTGGTTATGGCACAGCGGCATCCGTCAGGTTTTTGGGTCCCCTTGAAACATTTCCAATGTGTTCCGTTCTTTTTGTGTGTTGTGGGAAAATGCAGTGCATTTTTTTATGTTTATGCATTGTGAGCATTTGCAGCACATATCCTGTCAGATGCATAAAGATCTTTTTTTAATCTGCTGGTGTTGTTTGTAATTGCATGTGTTTTCTAAATCGTAGCCCGTTAAGCTCTCTCGACCACTGTTACAGAATAAAAAGTCTCTCGACCTGTTAGCTCTTAGTTCACTCTTCGATCGGTTTTAACAAAACTGGTCCAATGGTAATTGACCATAATTGTGTTTTAAAGAGAGCTCAGGGTATCCTACGCACCCCGGATCACCCATTGTACTCTGTTTCAGCTGCTGCCATCAGGACATCAATTTAGAGTTCCTATTTGCAGGACAGATAGAATTAGAAATTCTTTTATAATGGTGGCCATTAGGTCATTAAATAAATCCAGCAGGGAGGGAGATGCACCTAAAAATGATGTATTGTATGTTTTGTGCTCATTTTTTTTTAATGTGTACGTGGAACTTCGCCTGTGTTACGGCACCTTGCTGCAATTTTAATTTCCCTAAACAAGATAATAAAATTGAGAATTCAAGTAGTTACAAAGTTGCCTGTTGGACATTTCACACTGGATGAAAGATCATCATCTTCAGCTGAACCTCGCAAAAACAAAAATGCTTATAGTTTCTGCCAACCCGACTCTACACCATAACTTTTCAATCCAGATGGATGGGGCAACAATTACTGCATCCAAAATGGTGAAAAGCCTTGGAGTAATGATTGATGATCAACTAAACTTCTCT
This sequence comes from Danio rerio, assembly GCF_052040795.2. Lineage (NCBI taxonomy): Eukaryota > Metazoa > Chordata > Actinopteri > Cypriniformes > Danionidae > Danio > Danio rerio. Next base: position 23,828,820 of record NC_141030.1, read on the forward strand.
GACCACTTTTCTAGAACTGCTCGATCGTGCAGATTTGCACTCTATAACATCAGAAAGATCCGACCCTTCTTATCTGAACATGCAGCTCAACTCCTTGTTCAAGCTCTTGTTCTCTCCAAACTGGATTACTGCAACTCTCTACTAGCTGGGCTTCCAGCTAACTCTATCAAGCCTCTTCAGCTGCTCCAGAATGCAGCAGCACGAGTGGTCTTCAATAAACCTAAACGAGCACATGTCACTCCGCCGCTAGTCCGTTTGCACTGGCTGCCAGTTGCTGCTCGCATCAAATTCAAAGCTCTGATGTTTGCCTACAAAGCGACATCAGGCCTTGCTCCTTATCTGCTCTCACTTCTGCAGATCTATGTGCCCTCCAGAAACTTGCGTTCTGGGAATAAACGTCGCCTCGTGGTTCCATCCCAAAGAGGGAAGAAATCACTTTCGCTCACGCTCACGCTCAATCTGCCCAGTTGGTGGAATGAACTCCCTAACTGCATCAGAACAGCAGTCACTCGCTATTTTCAAGAAACGACTAAAAACTCAACTATTTAGGCTCCATTTCACTTCCTAATCTGCAATTGCCTTTCTGGATATCACACTAACTTACCCCATCCACCAAAAAAAAAAAAAAAATACTAGTACTTTCCTTCTTAGACTTTACAGACCTGAAACTTGCCTATAGCACTTATTCATTGTTGCTCTTATAGTTGTGTAAATTGCTTCCTTGTCCTCATTTGTAAGTCGCTTTGGATAAAAGCGTCTGCTAAATGACTAAATGTAAATGTAAACTAGTTACTGTAATTAATAAAAAATAATTAGTTTTTTAATTAGTAACTTAAAAAGTGCTTGCCTGAAATGTTGTAAATAAATTCAATAGCTCTGTATAAATCAATTCAGAGAAGCAGAGCAATTGTATTTTTTTATTTGTTAGATAAATATATTTATCAGAATAATTATTTTTTTCAACTAAAGAAGGTTACATTTAAAACGTCAGTTGCACATGCTAAAGAAACAATAAATTGTGTAAGAAATCTGTTCATGACAATACGTATTATAAATTAGGAAAAGTGGATTAATTGTGTAGAGAAAGATAGAGAAATATACACTCACCAGCCACTTTATTAAGTACACCTTAGACCCTTTTTCCTTTAAATCTGCCTTAATCCGCCTAAATGTTCGAAGTGTGGTACGTTCAGAGTTGCTCTTTTGCATACCTTGGTTGTACGAGTGGCTAATTAAATTACTGTTGCCTTTCTATCAGCTTGAATCAGTGACCTCTGGCATCAGAAAGCCATTTGCAACCACAGAACTGCCGCTCACTGGATATTTTCTCTTTTTCAGACCATTCTCTGTAAACACTAGAGATGGTTGTGTGTGAAATACTCAATACTGTGCGTGAAATTTTGCAGACCAGCCCGTCTGGCACCAACAACAATGCAACGTTCAAAATCACTTAAATCATCTTTCTTTCTCATTCTGATGCTCAGTTAGAACTGCAGCAGATCGTCTTGACCATGTGTACATGCCTAAATTTATTGAGTTGCTGCCATGTGATTGGCTGGTTATAAATTTGTGTTAACAAACAGTTGGACAGGTGTACCTAATAAAGTGGTCGGTGAGTGTTAATTTACTATTCAGATTTATTAGAATTTAATATATATATACAAGATATAATAATATATACAAGCGATTTTTTTGTACTAAAAAAAAGCTTACATTTGTCTTGATTGCTCATAATGTAAAATTAATAATGTAGTCCATATAAGGTATGGTTTCAATTCTTAAAATATATATATTTTTTCACTTTTCTTATTTTTTGTTTACATGTTAATGAAATGAAAATAACAAAGTTTCATTTCTGTTGGCAATGCATTGAGATTTATAAGGAGACAAAGTAATTTAAATACAATTAATTACATCATTAAAATAAATTTTAATTGTTTTGTAATTGTTTTCTGCTTTTCTAATTATTTTGTCTGAAAAGTAATTAATGGCTCTATCTTAACCTTTCTGAAGTAACTTAACATACACGTTTCATAACACAAAGCAATTGCATAGCTGAAGATACAGCAGACATAAAAACCCTTTTTTATTTATTTTTTTACTTTTTGATATTGTTTAGTTATTTTTGGAGCTCTGAATCTATTTTTATTTTAGTTACTTTAGTAAAGAACTGCCACCACATTGTTTAAACCTATCATTTTGTGTTCTAATCAAACACAAAAGCCTATAGGTCTCAATTAGTTTGATCAGACGTGTTTAATTATGATTGGAACTGTGCAGAGCTGTGGCCTTCTAGAAACTGAGTGTGACACGTGTGCTGTATGTGATTGTAACATCATGAGCCAAAAGATAAAGAAATGCTTTTTCTGTTTTGCACGTTCCTCTCAGATCATACCGTTCATCTCTTCTCCGTCCTCCAGAGTTTTACCCAGCTGTGCGAGGAGGTTTGCTTGAGCTCCATTTTTTTTGTGCTTCTTGCCATTGTAGTGCTGCCTGGCCATGCCGGGGTTGTTGAACCAGGCTTTACACATCTGGCAGTAGCGCTGAGAGAGTTTGCCATTTGTAGAAGGACTTCCATCCTTCCAATCTTCATCCATCATGTGATCTGGTTCGACTGTCACTTCTGCAACAGGTCATAAACAAATTTAGAATACACATGAAATCAAAACTAACCACATTGATTTTGTTTGCTCACACTGCTAGTTTTGTGTTGAATAATTAATCTGTGCATATCATTAAGATAAAGAAGGTATTGGTTGTGGATAACATATTTAGCCACGCCCCTTGACAGCGATATGACAGCGATCAGAAATGTTGAGGAGGAGGCGTCTGTCAGCTTGTAGTAACTGTCCCAAAACCCATTTCCCTATCTTTCTGAAAGAAATGCCTACTTTACTATCTACTTACTACTAACAAGCCACACCCACTGTTTGCTCATTTAATATTCTGTTTCTATAGGAACTGTTACAATACAAGAAAAAAACAGTCACCACTTCTGATACATGAAGACTTTAACAAGATTTTAACATTCTTTCTCAAAAAACAAATTTAAATATATTTTTTATTTTAATTGTTTATTTTGACAGATTAAACTAAAACAGAATATAGAGTCTTAGTAATAGAAAAAAAGATGAATGATTAAATTGAATTCAATTCTGTGACATATAATACAACCACAAACATCAAAAGCTTTCTAAGTCACATGAAGTGTCAAAAGAAACCCTAATGTCACATGTACAGTAGAAGTCAGAATTATAAAACTCCCTGAATTTTAGCCCCCCTGTTTATTTTTTCCCCTAATTTCTGTTTAACAGAGAAAAGATTTTTTTCAACACATTTCTAAACATAATAGTTTTAATAACTCATCTCTAATAACTTATAATTATATAATTATTATAATTTATTTTATCTTTGCCAAGATGACAGTAAATATATTTTTTCTAGATATTATTCAAGACACTTATATACAGCTTAAAGTGACATTTAAAGACTTAACTAGGTTAATTAGGTTAACTAGACAGGTTAGGGTAATTCGGCAAGTTATTGTATAATGATGGTTTGTTCTGTAGACTATCAAAAAATTGAAAAGCTAGTTTTGACTTTAGAATGTTTATTAAAACTGCTTTAATTCTAGCCAAAATAAAACAAATAAGACTTTCTTCATAAGAAAAAAATATTATCAGACATACTATGAAAATGTCCTTGCTCTGTTAAACATCATCTGGGATATATTTAAAAATGATAATTCTAATAATTCTGACTTCAACTGCAGTTTTTTAACATAATTTCGTAATTTTTTATCTTTTGTATTTGTGATTCAAAATGATTTTGATTTATGTTAACTTGTGAAGATTATCATTACACATCTATTATTTTCTGCAGAAGCAAAAATCCTATTTAGGTTTTGTTCAGAGAAAAATTATGCAGTACAAATAAATTATAAACCTAAATGCAAACAAATTATTAATAAATTAATTAGTAACTTTAATAACAACTAAAAGCTTTAAACACTAAAAATGCAGCATTCAGTGATTTTTGAGGGAACAAACAACTACAAAAGAATAAATTAAAAGAAAAAAAGAAAAGTCACGCTCATGGCGACCCAAGTTTGATGTCGATCCTTCCCCTCTCTTTGCTTTCCTGTCCATAGTCTCTGTCCTATTCTTTAAAGGCGAAAATCCCAAATCCCAAAAAAATATTTATAAAAAAGAAAAAACTAAGAAAAAGTACATATTTGGGCATTAAATCAAGTCTAACGTACCAACAAATTTAACCAGCAGCCCAAGTTTAAATGTCATGTCCATTTCTCACTTTAGGTACCAACATCTAGTCCACAACAGCGGGCAGCATTAATAACACATATTATAAACTCAGAGACATGCTTGCATGATTCAGCTGGCATATTTTGCTTTCGGTCTGCATCTTGCCTGTCAAGGTACGGAGCACGCAGGCTCGTGTCAGATTGAAGTATTTCATGGGTAAAGGGCGCAAATTAGGAACACAGGATGTCCCCTATGGCTGCAGCTTAATAAGACACTTTCTGAAGCTCATGACACTAATATGATGAATATGTTTCATCAACAGACAGGAGGTCGTTTGTCTTCTGCTTGCTGGGTTTAAGCTTGTGTTTTCTCAAAGTGAATTTTTATTACAAAGCCGAAGAGAATGGATTTATACTCAATCGTAGTTATGTGACAGCTATTCCACGCTATGACATGTATAAATAGTAATGCTGGACATGGTATGGCAAGCATTTTTAACATATAATGTATAAACTGTACTAGTATTTATTTTCATGCCAGAAATGACTTTATTTTAGATTCTTATTTTGTTCTCACGTTTTTACATTAGAATAACAGAAGTAGACTTCTTAAAAAAATGAAATTTGCTGTTTGTTTAGACTACAAAATTTAAGATTAAGATTTAAATTGTGCTGAAACAACACAATTATTGTGATTTTGGGGGCACAACGTAATGTTTTGTTTGTTCAATCCACTTAAATTTGTAAAAACTGATAAGTAAACTTAATTCCTTCATGTTGTTCCAACACAATTTGATTGTGTGGAACACAGAATTTTTCACGGTGTAGTAAGTTACAATTTTTGCAAAACATAAAATAATCTACTTGAGGTGTGAACTCTATTATTTTTTTAATTTTATCATTATTATTATTAATGTTTTGCAAATCTAAAATGTTACCGTTTCCTCACCCTGTTCCTGGAGGCATACCAACAAACCATATTTTGGATGTCTCCCTTATCTGACCCATTAACTTCAGGTTTCAGAGTCTCTTCTAATGTTCTGATGAGTTGATTCAGGTGTGTTTGTTTAGGGACAGGGTGAAAATGTTTACTGTTGGTGTGCCTTCAGGAACAGAGTTGGGACACACTTTGTACATTTATACATTTTAGAAACACGTCTATTTTGTACACATCCAAGAAGTCTCTTTATAAAGATCACCCAGTGCATTAAACTGTTGCCCGTTTCTATGTGCACGTTATCCGTCTGTTATTCATATATCATTCCATTTCCCAGTTTAAGTTGTTTACGAGGCTTGGATGAAGCGCACAGGTAAGAAGGTTTTGTGACATGCATTTTGCAACACTTAGGACTATTCTTCTTTATATTACATTAGGCTTTAGAGACGAGCGCCACCCCTTGTACTTTTTTGATAGATGGATAGATAGTAGATAGTTAGGACTCTGAAGACTATTTGCGTGTTAATTATTTTGTTTTCACTTAGTTAGTTAATTAGATGCTTCAGAAAAGTTAGATTTAGCTAAGGTTTTGTTCTTTTTATTTCTTTAGTGCCGCCTGTGTTCCTTCTGCCAGCTCACCTGTTTTCTCCCCGTCTTTGTATTTGTCTCAGTGTTATATATATTAGTATAGTATAGTATATTTACTTTTTCTTTATTTTAATTAATTCATAGTTTTTTCACCTTTGGGTATTGTGAATAAAGTCAAATATTTTTGGTATCTACTTTGGTTGTCTTTTGCTCTTATTCACTATTTGTATAAATTAATTTTATTTACATATAAATGTCAAACCCCACTTTTCCCTAGACTAACATCAGGGGTTTGTAACAGACTGACCTAAACCCTTCCCTGAACCTAACCAAGTCAAAAGCAACCAAAAGAGCTAATTTAGTTTGACTTTACATTGCTTTTATTAAATTTTTAGTGGAAGCGTGTTTTGCCAATCTCAAACCCAAGAGCTCTGCATCACAAGTACAACAACGTGAGAAAAGTGAGCTATGCAAAATTTCTACAATTATAAAATAAAGCACTGAGATGCATAAACAGAAATGCAACTGCATATATGCTCAAACACCTACAGTGCTCAGCATAACTGAGTACACCCCATTTTGAAAATGAATATTTGTATCCATTTCTCAGTGAATATAGGCAATGTATTTTCATGCATTTAAACAAAACAGATTTATTAAACAGATATATATATTAAAATAATATTTTAGTCACCAAGCATATTTAGAAATAGCAAGAAAATACAATTAAATTCAAGAAAAATATTGACAAAATGACAACCTACAAAATTTAAAAAGAATTTCACATTTCATCCCCCCCCCCCCTTTTTTTATTTTAAAGTTGTATTTAATATTTTTCTATAACATATATATTTGTGTGTACTAGTAGTTATTGTAAGTTATTTTGTTAGATTAGCTCCAGATTTGGCTTCAGTACTGACTATTCTAATCTATATACACAAATATAATATGGCTTCCTATTAAAGCCAGTACTCATACACTCATCAGCTTAAAGTACTCATACAAGCTGAGCACTGTACATGAACCATGAGAACTCCACTGTGAAAGAAGAATGTTACAGCCATTCTGTTATCTCTGATGGCATTGTGCCTTTTCTTGCTAGAGTATTGTGAGGGTTCCACATAATTTTGGACATCTAAAATGTAATGTTAATCGACATTTTCATTCACTTCATTGTTTATTGTTTGACAAGAAGTACAATTATCTAGTTATTTGATAAACATCCATGAGGTAACTACTGTCTGTTCCCAGAGCTCTACTCATGTGTTTAATCAGATCTGCTTTTAGAAACAAAAGCTAACAATTTCAGATGGTTCCAGTTTCTTTTTGAAAACAAAACATGTGCTGAACAGGAACCAATTCTCAGTACCCAGTCCTATAGGAAGTCGCTATTAAAATAAGTATTAGTGTCTAATAAATAAATATCTAAAATCAATTACTGTCTAATAATATGTACTATTATCTTTAAGTATTAATAAGCATTTAATTAATACGTTTTATTATTTCAAAAAGGTACTCTAAAAAGAATAAGCACTTGAAGCCAATGGATAAGTACTTATTGTAACAAACAGTAGCTCTGTGGTTAACACTGGCACCTCACAGCAAGAAAGTCACTGATTCGAGTCCCAGCTAGGCCAGTTGACATTTATGTGTGGAGTTTGCATGTTCTTCTCATGTTTATGTGTGTTTCCTTCGGGTGCTCTGGTTTCACCCACAGTCCAGAGACATAACGTATAAGTGAATTAGTTAAACAAAATTAGCCATAGTGTATGTGTGTGAATGTGAGAGTGTATGGGTGTTTCCCAGTGTTGGGTTGTGGCTGGAAGGGCATCCGCTGCGTAAAACATATGCTGGAATAGTTGGCTGTTCTACCCGCTGTGGTAACCCCTGATAAATAAGGGACTATAAGCCGAGAAGGAGAATTAATGAATGAATGTTTAAACGGCTTGCCATACAAATGGAGAGTTGTTTTTGAACAGATGATGTCTAGATAGCTGACACTGGCAGATCTACACAAGTATTTATAGAAGCTATCAAAATAACCAGATATAAAAAGCAGTCTTTCCCACGTTTTTTCCTTCTGTTTCACTGAATTCATTCAATAGTTTGAATTGTGGGGTTGTTTTCATTATAACACAGAGTGTATAATATAATCAGAGTGTAATGTGGAACACTACAATGGCCAAGCCCGAGACCAAAAGTAGAAATGCTTCTTTTTCAAACAGGCTGTACAGTAATTGTGTAAATCTGCAGTGGAGCATTTTGTCCAATTACTTGTTAATGACAATGGCCCTCAAGGGTAATTTAATAAAATGATCCTCACTTGTATTTCTGTGCATCAGACCATTTCGTCTATTGTTGATCTTTTACACCGTATTGCTGTTATTGTCAGTGTAAGACCTGGATGACGGTGCCAATTGTAAATAAATAATGCTGAGCTGCTACTCTGCTGAACAAACAACAAAAGAATAGTTTCTTGAACCCTATTAGGGTTACTAATAGTTGTTAATGGTGTTGCTTAGTGATGCTTGTTATTCGAAAAAGCACTTTAAAAAGTCAGCATGTAACACGTCCCGCACCATTTGTGCTGCGGACACAAAGGCATATTAAATCATACAGCTCATCGATGAGAGCTGCTAAACGTCCTAATTGGTTGGGTATACAGCACAAAACAAGCAAAAACTTTTCTTTCTTTGCAGATAAACTTAGATGATGTGTGCAGTATTACATATGATTCGTCCATTTGTCAAGCTAATGTTAGCATGGGTTGATCAATGGTTCAGTGTTTTAATATACAGCAGGAGGAATAAATATATTGAACACATTACCATTTATCTCAGAAAACCTATTTCTAACGGTGCTGTTGACTTTATTAAATTCATAAACAATGACTAGACTTTTTTTATAAACGTTATTAATTAGTTTACAAATGAAGTTATGTGTAATAAAATGAAATGACACAGGGAAAAAATGAAATGACACAGGGAAAAAGTGTTAAACACATAAAGAACCACTGGGGTACCTCAAGGCTCTGTTCTTGGGCCACTTCTCTTCTCCATCTACACATCATCTCTAGGACCAGTCATCCAGAGACATGGATTCTCCTACCACTGCTATGCTGATGATACCCAGCTATACCTCTCTTTTCATCCTGATGATCCCTCGGTTCCAGCTCGTATCTCAGCCTGCCTGTTGGATATTTCACACTGGATGAAAGATCATCATCTTCAGCTGAACCTCGCAAAAACGGAAATGCTTGTAGTTTCTGCCAACCCGACTCTACACCATAACTTTTCAATCCAGATGGATGGGGCAACCATTACTGCATCCAAAATGGTGAAAAGCCTTGGAGTAACGATTGATGACCAACTAAACTCATCGCTTTGGATAAAAGCGTCTGCTAAATGACTAAATGTAAATGTAAATGTAAGAAAGGGAGGTGTAGAAGGGCAGTGAAAGGCCAAAATGCAGTAGTTCTTCAGCAACTCTCTGCCCTTCCTCATTGTAAATTAATATCTGCTGCTTCAGTCCAATATCCACATTGTCATGTTGATAAAGATGAGACCAAGGTGGATATTTCAGCGAGACAATGATCCAAAACACAGCCAAGAAAACTCTCAAATGCTTTAAAAAAAACAAGCTGTAGAATGGCCCAGCCAATCACCTGACTTAAATCCAATAGAAAATACAACATAAATATCATGATTTGTTAGACGAGACCCACAGAACATCAGGACTTTTACACTCTGTTATAATGAAAAAACTCAAACCGGAGCAATTCATGTGACTTCATTCTCTTGATGCGTCTTTAAGCTGCCATCACCAAAAATTCATATCTCAATCCATATATCAAATATATAAAGTATTAAATACGTTTCAGTACTTTCTCCATCATTTTATTGTTAATACACATAACGTCACCTTGGAATTATAAGGTTCTATCTGCATTCTAAATGATTTTAAGATTTTGAGCTTTAAAGTTTGCGCATTCCATAGCAAACAGTATGTGTAAGAATATGTGAATAACTAAATTTTGAGAAAAAATGTCTGATAGAACCTTATAATTCTAAGGTGATGATAACTTTATTTATATTTGTATTGTTTTATATTTAGGTTTTACCAAAATCTGGTTCAATTCCAAGTCAACAGCTCTTTTAGAATACCCCCCACACCCACTTTTTCCCCCACTGTAGAAATTTGCAGATAAATTATGTATTATTTTAGCCAATTGATTCATTTCAAATACTATTAAGATCACTTTCCAAATATTATACCAAATATGGTTTTGAAATCGAACAAGTTGTCTATATTTGTTTTCTTTTTGGTTTTGTTATCAGACTCAAAATCCATATCAAAACCAATAAATCAGCTTAAAAACACGAAGAGTAAGATGCCACTGTGTCTGTCCCACTATAATGACATTTACACTAATGCATTTTCATTTTAAGTCACATACATTGTTGCGGTTACACCTGGCATCCACACAACTCCAGCATCTTCGACCTGTGAAATCTGACCATTTTGTTAATGCAAAAAATCCTGTGTTTGTTTAGAAATGATCAATTTCAGTGTATTTGGAATGGAATGCAAAGTATTGCGTATGGCATTTCTATATGCAAATGTCAACCTTGCCATGAAAAAAGTTTTCACCAAAAAAATAAATTTTTTTATTTTACAGTACTGTAAAAATGTTTAAAAAATGTCTCTTTCAATGTTTTCAAGCAATTATATTTGATTTATCAAAGTTGCACAAGTGGCAATTTTACATCTGTCACATCCATAGCAAAGAGAAGTCACATCAATAATGAAATCAATGGTTTTTATTTTATAGTGAATCAACTCTCTGCTTTTGATAAGCATTTTTTCTTTGGGGTTGTGCAGTTTAATTTCCAGAATTTCTACAAAGTATGTTGTAAACTTTTTTTTTTTTGCAGACTTTTTTGGTCACATCCATAACACATGTTTATGTATATTTTTTATAACTCTGTGGTTAGTTGTTGTGGAAAATATAGTTTTAACTGTAAATGTCACATCCATAATGCTGGAATTACTTCTATCATTCCCTGATTCGTCAAGCCCTGATCATATGACCGTTATGCAGCCATTAGACTGCAAGTGTTGATGCCAGTAAAATGTGCATTTCCAATGTGTGTGCATAGTCACATATCATGTGTTTTAGGCTGTGCAGTGTGGATAGAGATCATTTTATTGAACACATTTTAAAACACCAGTTGGGACAAGGTGCATTTTCATTCTAAAATACCATTTTAAAACAAAAACCCACTAGCATAACTACAGCCTTTGTGTACAGACATTGTGGAGGTATACCGATACATACAGTAGGATGACAAAAACTACTGGACTGGAACATTTTATAGCCTCAGCATTCCCCAGACGATGCATATAATTGATTGACTGCTTAATTACTGTTGCTATCAGGGTGTTAAAAGACTGTGAACCATCATAAGAAAAATATTAAAGAAATGACTTGTAGCTTTACAAACCTAATATGAGGTCATACACTCCTAATTTCTCTGTTTTTATGATGGTATTTTGCTTTTTTTTGCTTTTTTTGGGTCATTTCGCACCCTCTGGTGTCTTGGCCATGCGTAATTATGCATGCTAAGTGATGTGTTGTTCCTGCTAAAGACCCTGCTCTTACCATAAAACAAGCCACGAGTGGAAGTATTGCGAACACAGACCTCTAATGTTCCAAATGCATGCACATTTGACTGAATAAAAACAGTATGCAGTATGTATATGGTATACAGAATATAGCACAGATATACCTCAAAGAAGCTAATCATTTTGTGGTTGTTGTTGTTGTTAAAGACCCTGCCTTATTAAAGTATTTACACTTAGGTCAAGATTCGGTCAGTTACCTGTATGCATGGTCATACTGGTAAACTGGTGTTCTGCTTTTACACTGTCTAAACATGGAAAAAATGTGTGGAAGCTGGTAAATCATATAGAGAAAGACTTAGTTAGCAGAAAAATTTACAATATTTTGACTAACTGAATTAAACGGCTGATAAAAGATGCATATGAGCAGTAATAATACAGATAGTAGCCTAATATTTCACTCACTTGAGTAAAAATGAGAACAAGCATCAATGTTTTCAGGATTCTAGCCATGGAAATCCAGGTATAGTTTGGCCAACCACACACAACAACCATGTTTGTTCTTCAGACATCAACCACAAACACCTTTTGTTCTTTTTTTTTCACTCTTCTGGTTGATTTGTAATAATTTTTGCAGTCAATAGTACTCAATGTTTTTTGTTTTTTTTCTGGCCAACCAATTAGTGCAGCCCAAAAAAAGATTTTTCACAGCAACAAGATATGTTTGTTTTTTCCCTTCAGTGGCATTATTTATGTTTTGCTTTTCAATGTGGCTGATGACGATGCATCATGAAAACAATCTACACTTTACTTCAAGACATAAGCAGACGTGGCATCATTTTGAACAAAATTAGACCAAACTTAGGTTGGATTGGAGATTGCTTTAGGAATGAGAGAATTAAAGCTTCACACTACCATTGGTCTGTGTGCTAATTATCATCTTATCTGGTTCATTTCTCTATGAAATGTGTTTATTTAATTTTTGTGCACAATAATATGATGCCAAACATAGAAAAAAATTATCAGCTATTTATGTTTCAAGAACTAAATAATGAGTTCTCTAAAGGAAACCTAAAAAGTCTCTAAAAAATAACTGTTAAATGGCTTGACATTCAACAAACTACCAACTTTTACCTTAGATTTACTGTAGCTCTAACTGTAATAGGATTTTCTAATGCTAATGTAACAATCATATTGATATGTATCATCTTATGAAAGTAGACATGAATTATGTTCCCCACCTGAAATGCTTTTAAAGGGATGGTTCACCCGAAAATTAATATTTGGTCAGTATTTACTCATCCTTTAGTGGTCATAAACCTTTATGAGTATATATATTTTTCTGTTGAATACAAAACAAGTTCCATAATACAATCCTTAAAAACAATTCACCCTAGTGAGAATATGCATGGTTTTTCCTGTGATCTGAATACTAAGTCCAGTGGTTTACTGTGGGTTTCTATGCAGTTGTTTGTGTATTCTTTTGTTTCTGTGTTTGTCTTCTTAGAAGATTTTATGCATTGTGTGGCATGTTAAGTACCCATGATTTTTTTTAAAAGCCCCTAACTTTATGAGCAGTAGTCATATATCATATAATATCTCATCAGACATCAATAATAGCTCATAACTTGAGCATTAATAATAATGAAGGCATTCTCAAGAATAAATTGCCTCATTATATTATATTCAGAGTCCATTCATTGTTGAACAGGTCATTTTTCTGAAGGCTGCTTGCCTAGGACACTGCATGCGTTTAAAACGCGCTAAAGTATATTTTCTGATCCAGGAACAGTCTGGCATTCATTCAGAAAAAAAAAAAATTGCACAAAATAATTCACATGGTTTGACTTTAATATTTGTCATGATATTCTATATGCCAAATCACTAACAGATATATCTATATTCACTATTTCACAACCATATATGACAAATTGTCTTCAATAAAATTAATAAAAGAGGAAAAATACAAATGCTATAGTTTAATAACTGTAACTTTAATTATACTACATTACTCCATGATTATTCATAACAATTACTGTAATTTTATTACTCCATGTATAATCATAACAATTACTATAATTATACTCACTAGCCCATGACTGTTCATAAAAATAACTGTAATTTTACTCATTAATCTACAAATATTCATAACAATTACTGCAATTATACTCATTACTCCATGCATTCATAACAATTACTGTAATTATACTACTTAATTGCATGAATATATTGCTAACAATTACTGTAAATATACTCCATTACTCCATAAATATTCATATCAATTACTGTAATATTACTCCATATATGAATATTACTCTTACATTCATACGTTACTGTTATTATACTACATTACTTCATGATTATTCATAACAATTACTGTAATTACACTTCATTACTCCATATACATTCACTGTGATTATACTGCATTACTTCATATATATATATATATATATATATATATATATATATATATATATATATATATATATATATATATATATATATATATATATATATATATATATATATATATATATTCATAACTATTACTGTAATTATATTCCATTGCTCTATGAATATTCATAACAATTACTGTAATTATACTACATTACTCCATGAATATTCATAACAATTATTGTAATTTTACTATGTTACTCCATAATTATTCATAACAATTACTGTAATTTTACTACATTACTCCATGATTATTCATAACAATTACTGTAATTATACTACATTACACCATAAATATTTATAATAATTCCTGTAATTTTACTACATTACTCCATGATTATTCATAACAATTACTGTAATTATACTACATTACTCCATATGTATTCATAACAATTACTTAAAATATAATGCATTACTCTTTTGCTTATCTCCATATCAATTACTATAATTATACACCATTACACCTTTATGTATATCCAAAACCTTTACTGTATTTGTACTCATTGTTCCTTTGTGCATTAACAAACATTATACTCCAATACTCATTTGTGTATATCTATAGCAGTCACTGTAATTATACACCATTACTGCGTGTATATATAACAGTCACTGTAGTTTTACACCATTACTACGTGTATATAACAGTCACTGTAATTATACACCATTACTCCTTTATTTAAACTGTCTATCCATTACTGTAATTATAATCTACTCTGTGTATAATCATAGCATTACTACTATACTCACATATGCTTCATATGTACTACAGTAAATTCATAACTGGATTGGAAAAATTATCATTTGCATTAGCATCTGCCAGTCCTGCCTTCATATAAGCAGTGTGGATGTGATGTTACCTTTAGACATGATGGCAGCCGGTTCCCCCAGCAGGAGCCTGAGTCTCTTGGCATGGATCTTGCCCTGGTAATGTGACTGGGCCACCACCGCTGAAGTGAAAGACATATTGCAGAGCGTGCAGCACTTGTTCTTGTCCACGTCTCCATCCGCACTGCCCTGGAGCGACACACAGAGACAGACACATACTCTGATATCCTCTAACCGCTACCATTTATCATCTTCAGCTCATAATGCAGGAGAACAGGATGATTTATGAAGCACATGTGTTAAGAGGAAGATATGAAATTTGGCTGTCAAACTGGCAGATGTGGGTCGCGCTGTTCAGAAGTAAATTACAAACTTCTAAAAACAGTGGAGCGTTTATATTCTGCTCTCTGCCGCTGATGCAACCGCGCCGAGTTTCTCATATTGACTGAACTTGTTAGAGAAGTTACTTCTAAACTTTAGCTTGCCAAGCTAAAAGCTAATTGTTGTTTGAAGTGCAACTAAAATAATCTTTGATCATGTAGTTGGCTACACTAAAAGGTAATAACACTCAACGAAAAGCTTTTGTTTTATTTTTAAATCAAATTATATTTACAAAAGTGATTTTATATACATATAAAGCATTCATTCATTCATTCATTTTCATCTGCTTTTCCGGGGCCAGGTCATGGGTCCTTCTTAGAAAAAACCACATACACTTCCTCCAGCTCATCTGAGGGGATCCTGAGGCGTTCCTAGGCCAGCCAAGAGACATAGTCCCTTCAGCATGTCCTTAGTCTTACCCAAGACCGGCTCCCGGTGGGACATGCCTAGAACACCTCCCTAGGTAGGTGTCCAGAAGGTATCCAAAACAGATGCCCAAGCCACCTCAGCTGATTTCTCTTGATGTGGTGGAGCAGCGGCTCTACTACGAGCTCCTCCAGGGTGACAGGGCTTCTCCAGGGTGACAGAGCTCCTTACCCTATAAGGGTCCGGGTCTCGGGGGCAGCTGTGTTAGGAGAGAACTCCAGATTTCCCTATCCCCAGACACATCCTCCAGGGTGACAGAGCTCCTCAGCCTATCTATAATAATGTTCCATTGTCATTTACTGTAACTAATAAAATGTAACCACTTACTTTTACCCATACATAATTAAATGAGTACTTTATGATAAATTTTATATATTTTAAATTATTAAAAAAAATATCTAGTTGGTTCAAATAGTAGGAAGAAAGTATAAATAATTTAATCCAAAATCAAACCAAAAGGGCTTCATGGGTAATGTGTCTGTGCTCTTTGGGTAAGGGATTTATAAAGATAAACAATGAAATCATAAGTTTAAGTCGAAAAGTAAGTTAAAAAATTCAAAAAGCTTTTATTAACTTGGCTATTCTATAAAACAGCACCTACGTGTTTCGGCAACACTTGCCTTCATCAGGGTAACAAATACCCTGTTTTAGAGACTTGTACTGTGTTTCGTTGTTTATAAATATTTGCATTTGTATTTTGGGGCAGCAATGTGATCCTTTTATTAACTCCTTTTTTTAATCACATCAAATGATTTTTAATCATTAATATTTTAATAAATTTTTAATTTTATGTTTGTAAAAAAAAAAAAAAGAAACCCACCTTATAATTTTATTGTATATACATTTTATCTATTTTAGAAATGAGCTGAAAGCATATGAAATTGATTTAAAAACAGTACATAGTATATCTTTAATCATGTGCATGTACAGTACATATGGATAAATAAATTATATGCTTACACTACATAGATAACTTATATATTCTCAAAACTTGTGTTTAAAATTGTGCATATACTTACACAAATATACTTGTTGAAATATAGTACAGCAAAACAAAAAAAATCTATTTGCTTCACATTGACTTTATTATGTTATGTATTTATTTTAATTACATCCCAATGGACCGTCTCACTTGAATGAACAGGAGGAAAACATGATTTAGATAATAGCATTTAATTACTGGCATTGTGTTACTGCTGTTTGTTGAGAGATGTATCTTGTTACTGGAAACTGCTAATGTTGTGATAGGTTTAGTTAGCTACTCTTCAGCATTAGCGCTGAGCTTTTGCTTCATTCACCATTTACATGTACATCAGCTCTTCAGATTGATGAATAAATCAATGGTCAATATCCTAAGTGCCACTGCAAAGTCAATGCCATGCAATAAACATGCAGAACTACATGTAATAGCAGGTTAACTATTTGGTCTTTTTAGTCTTTTTAAGAAATAATTGTCATTTTTACTCTGTCAAGATTCCAACTTTGCTCTACAACAGTTCGTAGTGAAAAAAAAATCTGAAACAATTTACCATCCTAAAACAATCTATGATCTGCCATTTTTAGCAAGAAATCTTTTTTTTCCATGCTAAATGTAGCATAGCAAAGAAATACAAGACCTTGGTTGACTTTGTGAGTTTTCAATGAGATTATCATGAAACTCTGCTTCTTAAGGCTGATTTAGAGGAAAATCTTTAAAAAAAAAACAGATGTGTCAGTCCTATAGCTAACTAACTACACTACCTGACAGAAGTCTTGCTGTCTATCCAAGTTTTAGGAACAACAAATAATAATTTGACTTCTGGCTGATCATTTGGTATCAGAAGTGACTGTTATGAAAGTCAAAGGCCTCTAGATTATGTTTTTTTTTTTTACAAGAATAAAGTATTTAATTGGGACAGTAAGCTCTGACTTTGCTTAGACAAATGTCTTGTCACTTAACATAAATAACGTACAGTGTAGAATATAAAGTCATGGTGCAGTAGGAAAAGAATTAATATTGCGTATGACTCCTTGGAGGTTACGACGGTTGGAGTTCTTCAAGATTCATCTTCAATGTCTCCTCCTTCATCTTACCCCAGACATGCTCAATGTTCATGTCTGGTGACTGGGCTGGCCAATCCTGGAGCACCTTGACCTTCTTTGTTTTCACAAACTTTGAGGCTGAAGTATAAGAAGATGCCTATCCTGCTGAAGAATTTCCCCTCTCCTGTGTTTTATCATGAAATGGGCAGCACAAATGTCTTGATACCTCAGGCTGTTGATGTTGCCATCCACTCTACAGATCTCTTCCACGCTCCCCTACTGAATGCAACCTCAAACCATCTTTGTCCTTCACCAAACTTGACTGATTTCTGTGAGAATCTTGTGTCCATGCGAGTTTCAATAGGTGTTCTGCAGTAGTTGTGATGATGAATGGGATGCAGTTCAACAGATGATTCATCAGAAAAATCTACCTTCTGCCACTTTACCAAATGATCAACTAGAAGTCAAGTTATTATTTGTTGCTCTTACAACTGGGATTGATGACAAGACTTTTGTCAGGTAGTGTATTATTATTGTCAAAGTATTTGACAGTGTTTTAGTTCAAAATCTAGCTCCTAATCAATGAAACATTTTAAGTTGTAAAGAGGACTCCAAAGTCCATACGATCCAACTACAAACTATCATAAAATGGCTGCTGCTGGCAATCTGCTTCGGAAAGAAAACATGCCACAGTACGTTTACTGCTTTTTAGGAGAACTCTTAGTCATGAAATAAAATATTTTGTGAATACGGGCCCTGGCGTCTTCTGTGTTTAAGTGCTATAGTCAGGTCCCTGGTGTGTCTACCAACCAAAAGGAAAACCACATAACTTCACTGAAAAAATTATGCTTGCTGTTCGTTTATACTTATTTTTTGGAGAACAACTTATTTGTTTTACAGTATGTTCCATTCGCTTAAATTTTTAAAAACTAATAAGCTAACTTAATTCCTTCATGTTGTGCCAACTCAAATCAATTCTGTGGAAATCCCAGGATTTTTTACCTCTCGTTTGCTATAAAAAATGCTGGGTTCCACACACTCGTTTATTAAAATATACAAATTTAAGTAGATTGAACATAAAACAGTTAAGCTGTCCCCAAATAACCTCAAGAATTGTGGTGTTTCAGCCTATTTTAAATAGGTACTCTGAACAAAAATCAAACATCATTTTTTTGACAGATTGAAAAATGTCATGTTTTCACAGACACATTCTGGGGATGCCAGTTTTATTTGACCTGTTATGAAAAAAGGAAACAATATATCCCCTTTAATTGTTCTAAAAACCATCTGTTTGTCTTTCCTTCACATGAGAAATACTGTGGTAGATCGATCTGTGTCCACTCCTGCTTCTTGTTATTCCTCTCCTGACACACCATAACGTCTTTATTTACTCTCCCGAGGGACAGACCTCACCAGCCAAACCATGAATGTGTGTAGACATTGACCTTGGGTGCAAACAATCATCACATCAACACAGGAGAGAAGCGTCTCTCTTCATTACAGAGGAATTTTTTAATTTAGCCAGGATTTTACCAACCTGGAGTCTTAAACTGACACAAGTTTACAGTGCAAGTTAGAGTGAAATAAACTAGAAACTGAGTACTAAAATCCTTTACAAGCTTTATATGCGTGTCTGTGTCAGGTTAGTTTAATAGGGTTTTTTTTTTTTGTCTGAATTAAAGTATTTGTTGTAATAAAGTTTGAAAGCTGTTTATATTGCAAAAAGGTCAACCCTTATATTAAAAATGTTTGAGAATAGGGCTTTAGACAAACACACACAGTGGCACAGGATCTATCAAAATACATAGAAATGCGGAAGAACTAGGGGGAAGCAGCTGCAAACAGTGATGGTATTAATCTGAAAAAAAAAAAAAAACATTGTAGTGCCATCTGCAACCTACAACACCTCTACTTCCCTGCGGAACAGCTTACAGCATTCCCTCAAAGTGCCTGGAATATTCAATTTTTGGACTAAAATATTTTTAATTGCATTTCTTGACTGCTTCTTTAAAATAAGGTTTAAGTTTATGAACAGTCCAAGTGCACAGTATGATCTTGCCAAGTGCAATGCGATCCTGGATTAACATCTATATTGATCCTGGAACATCATTTTTGTTGGAAAACGTAATCCATACCTATTCCCTAGCCAAACCCAATTAAAACTGTCAAGTATTCCCAAAATCAGAGGGGAAATAGTTAAATAACAATCATGTAGAACTGTAAGCCTTAATTTAACATAAACTGTAAACATATCCCTTAATTATGATTGGCTGATTGGAATGTTGTTCCAGGATCAACATAGATGTTAATCCAGGAAAATGTCCTACTTGGTGAACCGACAAGGCTTTGCTTCCTAATGTCAGACAGTGATGTGAGAATATTCAGTCATTTATTAAATTTGACTGACTTAAATGCTGTTTAGATTTTTTTACATATATTATATTATGCTTCAAGTGTTCCATGATATTAAACATTTATAATAATATATCACTTAAATACTTTCATTGAGATTTCATTTTTATATAATAATAGATCAATAATTATTTATGTAAAAATGCATTTAAACTGGATGCAAGAAATAATATAATATAATATAATATAATATAATATAATATAATATAATATAATATAATATAATATAATATAATATAATATAATATAATGAATAGTTTTGTGATTCTCATTTAATCTTTATGAAATTATATCAACGTTTCAATCTGACTTTATTTTGTTTAAATTATCAAAATGTATTAAATTACAATCTATATTGTAAATAAAATTAATTACATTAAAGAGATTACATCACTTTACATTAAAACACTAAATACATATTATATTATACTCAAACTCTTGTAATTTTACTCAAATATCCTTATATATATTCTTTATTTATATAAGGCATTACATATACAATTTTAGATTGCATTTATTTAATGTTAAATAAATAGTTTATAAAATATGAACAATGTTTACAGTTACATTAAAAACAGCCCACAAAAAAAGCCTAAAATGCTCTTTAATGGAAGCTTGTCACAGATTTGTTCCTTTTTTATGATGAATTTTAAGATTCCCTTTCACAAAAACATACTAAATATGTGCCAAAAATGTCAATTTTAAAGTGTACACTACAATCATAAAACTTCCAGACCTTAACTTGCGTCCAGTTGACAGATATTTACAAGAAACACATGACATGAAGTGATTTGTCATTTGAAAGCTGCTACAAAACACATCGTCTCTTTCTTAAGATCCACTTCACTACATCCCACCGATGGCCTGAAACGTGGGTGATGAGGGCCTGAACAGAAGTAATAAGCTCAGACAAGCAGGTCATCCATGTCAATCAATATGTGGTAGACATAAAACCGTTTTCCTGGGGTGGCTACATCTGGCTTCCTCAACAGAGTAATGAAACTGCCAGCTTCAATTTTTAAGAAGGAAAGAGGCTTCAAATCAACACAACAAATGATCTATGATTGCGGCATTAAAAGACATATTCGTAAAAAGACATACGCAACATAGTCAACTGTTGACCAGTCAATGTTCATTTAAGTTCCAGTGTTATTTTATCTTATAATTCATTCATTCATTCATTTTCTTGTTGGCTTATTCCCTTCACCAATCCGGGGTCGCCACAGCGGAATGAACCACCAACTTATCCAGCACGTTTTTACGCAGCAGATGCCCTTCCAGCCGCAACCCATCTCTGGGAATATTTTATAACTTTTATTATTATTATTATCATGGTTTATTTATTTATTTATTTATTTATTTATTTATTTATTTATTTATTTATAATTATTATTTATAATTTATTAATTATTATTATTATTGTTATTTATTTGTTTATGTATTATTATTATTATTGTTGTTGTTGTTGTTGTTGTTGTTGTTTATTTATTTGTTTATGTATTATTATTATTATTATTATTATTATTATTATTATTATTATTATTATTATTATTTCCTATACTTATACAAGTATTTAATCAAGCACAAGTACACAATAAATACATGTATTTACACAATAAGTACATTGTAACAAACTATTCATTCCTTTGTAAGTACATATTAGTTAAGGCCACTTAATATAAAGTGGGACCGAATTAGAATTACAATTACAATTACAATTAGAATTAGAAATCTTTATTGTCCACACATGTCGTTTTTGGCCTCCCAAACATCACAAATACAAAAACATAAACACAGAGCACAAACACAGAACTTCCTACACCACAGATTACCAACACACAACCTTGGCTATATAACAACAAAATAACATACAAACTACTTCATAGTCATTTATTAGCAGACGATATTAAAGATTTCTTAAAAATATTTGTTTTTGCTGTGGGGTACTCTGTATCGTCTACCAGAAGGAAGCTTTTCAAATTCATAATAAAGAGGATGTGTGGAGTCCTGATCTATCTGTGAGGCTTTCCGTCTGGTCTGGTTTATATACAGTTTCACAAGCTACTTCTGGGGATCCAATCTGATCTTACTAGCTGTGTTAATAATATTTGCAAGTTTATACTTGCTTCTAGCTCCAAGATTTATGTACCAGCAAGAAATATTATAGGAGATAATTCTTTCAGGCAGACTATAATCCTTCCTCAGAATACCCTTACTAACATTAAAACTATTAAATTTCCTTAAAACAAAGAGTCTCTGTGTTGCCTTCTTATAAACATAGTCTGCGAAAAAAATTGAAACTGCCATCTAAAATAATCCATAAGTACTTACAACTGTTAACAATCTCAACGTGTTGACCCTCAATATTAGTTGGATTAAGATATTAACTGTTCATTAGTAATTATATATATAAACAATGATCATACTCTGCATCCTTAATCCTACCCCAAAAAACACAACTTCTACCTTACTAACAATTAATAAACAGCGAATTATTAGTTTTACAAGATAGTAGTGTCAGTGAAGGGATGGTTAACACCATGAATTGTGACTGAAAGTGTTACTTTATAAAACAAAGGCATACTTGTTTCCACTTACATTGTCCGTTCGAAGCTTCTTTGCAGGACATCCACCATCCACTGGGTGTAACATGTAATACAGACGAACTTTGTTTGCATGCTTTCGGCTCTGGAAGAAAATAAGAGAGGTCAGATAATATATGAGAGATGTGGTTTCGCAAGCCGCCCGCTTCATCCCAGTGTTGACAGAAAAACTGAGCTCACCATCGATTATCAAACTAAGCGATGTCAGAGCCCAAACAATTCCCATCAGAGCTACAGGAACAAGATTATGGAGCTCTGCTTTCATTTCTCAAAGCCTGATATGTCCCACTGTAGCCTCTGAATGATTTCGGGTGGGTGGATAAAGGTCTGTATTGATTGTTGTGTAGCAGACGAATGTCCAGCCGTATGAGCTGTGAAAAGGCACCAGAGGAATAATTCTCACCCAGACTACTTCAATCCATTATCAAGCAGAGAGATTATCTGACCCAAAACAGTACATCTCCACAAAAGCCACTGTAAACCACTTTAAACCATTTGTAGTAGCTAAGATGCCTGTAGGACAAAGACATTTGTGACCCTGGAACACAAAGCCAGTCATAAATGTCAGGCTTTTTGAAACTGAGATTTAAACATCAACCGAAAGCTGAACAAATTAAAATTCCATTGATGTGTGGTTTGGACAACACATACTCTACCTGTTATTATTAAGTCTTGTCAATGATTCAAGTTGTAAAAGTAATAAATAATAACTTGACTTCTAGTTGATCATTTGGAAAAGTGTCAGAAGGTAGATTTTTCAGATGAATCATCTGTTGAACTGCATCCCAATCATCACAACTACTGCAGAAGAACTATTGGAACCCGCATGGACCCTCACAGAAATCAGTCAAGTTTGGTGAGGAAAAAATCATGGTTTGGGGTTACATTCAGTATGGGGGCATGCAAAACATGTGTAGAGTTGATGGCAATATCAACAGCCTGAGGTATTAAGACATTTGTGCTGCCCATTACAATACAAACTACAGGAGAGAGCAAATTCTTCAGCAGGATAGGCACTGTCTCATACTGCAGCCTCCACATCTAAGTTCCTGAAAGAACAGAAGGTCAAGAGGCTCCAGGATTGACCAGTCCAGTCACCAGACATGAACTGTATTGAGCATGTCTATGGTAAGATGAAGGAGGGGTTATGAAGATGAATCCACAGAATCTTGATGAACTCTGGGAGTTATCTGAGTCATTGCAGAGATGTATGGATGCAGTCTTTCAAGCTCATGGGAGTTATGCACAACATTAATTCTTTTTCCATTGCACCATGACTTTATACTCTATACTGTGCATTATTTCTGTTAAGTGACAAGACTTTTTTCTAAGCAAATTCAGAACTTACTGTCCTAAATAATCAATTAAAAATCAAGGCATGATCATATTTTATTCTGGTAAAATAAGTGTAATCTAGAGGCCTTTGCCTTTTATATAAGCCACTTCTGAAACCAAATGATCAACTAAAAGTGAAGTTATGATTTGTTGTTCCTAAAACTTGGATAGACGACAAAACTTTTGTCAGGTAGTGTACACCTAATACACAATACACCTCATTGAACATGTACACATAGACAATACCTGTATACCTGTATAACATAGTTAACTGTTAACTATGAATATATTTAGTAACTTTAACTGATAAAGTTATAAGTAATTAGTTGTTAGTTAATGAATTCAATTCATTATTAGTAACTTATACTGTATTAACTAATAACATTAACTTTTCTGATTTTGATTGTAATGCAATAATGTGCACCTTTTCTAAAGCTGCTTTGAAAAAATAATTAATGTGAAAGCGCTATACAAATAAACTTGAACTGAAAGTTTGTTAGGCTATGACAATATTTGGCTGAGATACCATTTTTTGAAATCCTGGATTCTCAGGGTTCACAGAATTTGAAATGCTCATTACTAATCAAAATTGGGTTTTGATGTATTTACAGTAGAATATGTATAAAATATATTCATAGAATATGGTCTTTCCTTAATATTGTAATGCTTTTTGGCATGAAAGAAAAATCTATTGTTTTGACCTATACAATGTATTTTTGGCTATTGCTAAAAATGTACCAGTATAACATAAGACTGGTTTGTGGTCCAGGGTTACATTTGGGAATCCAAAAGGCAAAAAGATAAATCATTGTATTTTAAGGGAGTAATTTACACAATAATGAAAACTCAATTTGTTTCAAACTCATGCTAATGTTATTGAAGTCCTCAAGACATTTTGTAATAACTGATAATGGGCTTCACTAACAGACATCAGTTATTCTTCTTATACTATGGTTCCACACCTAAACACCTTGAACATGGTTATCGTCCCATGCCTAGTCAAGAAAATGTTTTAGCTGTGTGCTTATGCCTTTGAATATTCCTCAACCAATCAGAATCAAGCATCCGGTATGACAGTAGTATAAAAAACTTCATCTCACATGGATCTTCATTGTACAGAAATCAGCCATTTGAACTTTTCCTGTTGTGTTCAGCATCAGAAAGTCAGTCATACAGGTTTTCAACAAGAAAATAAAAAAACACAACTTTTCAGGTTGCACTGTTCCTTTATAAGCTCAGAATAACTGATCCAGTCTCAATGCAAACACTATTAAAGCTGCGTGCACTGAGTCAAGCAGACCTTGTGTCTGATACATTGATATTCCAGTTGCAGTTGTGTTCTCATTCACTGGAGTAAATTTTCACTTCGAAATAGAGCAGCAAGGTGCTAATTGACCCGGGACACTCTTGATCTCATCAATTGGTGTGCAGTCAGCCTTGAGTCATTCCCTCGCCTGTTCGTATAGTTCATTTCAGCCCACTGAAGCACCACCAGACAACTACTTTAGGATCTCAACTCTCAACATTAAGATGCCTTTTCTTAAATTAATCTCATTCTAGACTGAAATATTCAGTACTTCAAAACAGATCTTCTATGCAATAAATTTGAGTCTGACCCTCATCTTGTAATATTTGGAATTTCTGAGAAGATTATTGTCTCTTAAGGAAATCTCAACAACAACTGCTGTCCCAAACTGTACGAAATACTGGATTCCACACAAATATTTTTTTAAAGTTAAGTTAACTTAATAGTTTTTACAAATTTAATTAGACCGAATATAAAACAATAAAGTTGGCCCTATAGAACTCAAGAATTGTGTTGTTTCCGCTTGTTTCACATATGAAGTTTGAACAAAAACAAAGCATTTTTTTAAGTGTAAAGATTTGATGTGGCAAAGAAAATCATCTTAATCTTAATCAACAGAAACTCATTTGGAAAACAACAATAAATAAATCTGGGGAGAAAAAATGATTCTTGCTGGTAAATAAATTGGATAACATTGAAAATATGTGTTCTTCTCTTCTGCTATATCTTGACACTGCAGCCCGATTAATCATACAGTGTTGACAGTACTATCAGTGTGATTTAGTCCCATAGCTGGGGTGGGAGGCAAGAGGTTGTTTTATTTTTTATTTGTTGTGCTTGCTCAGTTTTTTATGTGTGTCTTATCTTTTAATTACTTTTAAAATTCGTAATATTTTTGTAATATAACTAAAATGGTATCATTGTATGTGCAGTATATTATAACATCTATTGCATAACTTTATTGAATAGTACCATAATAAAAGATAATAAAATGGGATCAAACATATAGATTATTATTACAATCATAGATATAGACGTTATTTTTCATTTGTTTTCTTGCTTGCACATAACATAGATTTGTTTGTACAGTAATACTTATATATCGCACCACCTGCTTCTGCAATAGTGACATCGAATGCGACTGTGGTAAGTGGGTTTCATTGCTTCAAGCCCCAGGAGTGGTAATGAGCATCACCTGTACACCACACTGCTTTCATGTCCCATGGGGGAGCTCGGGTAGGATAAAAGAAAGAGAAATGGCAAAATAAGAGGAGAGAAGACAAATCCTGCTACATGTCACTGTTTTGTTAGCCAGTTTGTTTGTTTATTTTGTCATGAAAGGGATAGTTCACCCGACCCCCAATTTAGTTCTGTTGTTAATTAGTACTCACTGTCATGTAGTTCCAAACCCTCAAGACCTTCGTTCATCGTTGGAACAAAAATTAAGATATTTTGGATGGAAACCAATGTGACCCTCCATAGAAAGCAATGGTCATGACTTCTACATTAAGTTGTGTATATTAAAGTTACATGTCAGTATTTAAAAAGTTCATAAATGTGCCTCTTTAAAGACCTTTTCTTACAAACTCTTATTGTTGAAAACCAAGAAGATGTAGGGATGTGGAGAGCCATAACCGCGGATATTCCAGTGAGTGCTGCTAGTGAGCTTAAGGATTGAGAGGAGTCTGTTACTCTGGGAATTCGAATGGATCAGGAGGCTCTCTGTTCGCCACCCATAGCTGGAGGATCAGTTCCAGCTATAAGGAGATGTGGGAGTACAAGGCCATCCGCCGAGTGGCATCCAGCACTAGACATCATGACTGAGGGATTCTCAGCTGGTTTAGGACTTGAGCAGAAGTGTTTTCAGGGAACAGGACCAAGATTATGGTTTTCCTCTCTACCCTTTGTCATTTTATTCTCTCCTCATCCTTATGTCACTTTCTCTGGCCGAGTCTCAGTGAAGAGCTTTGGTATACTGTAGGACAAAGACAAAGGGCAATGGAAGAAAAGGAAGGACTAGGCTAGGTTAAGGGGTTGCTGCTTACTTTAGTTTTGTTGTTTAAGTTGTCACTGAAGTCATGAGGGTCTTGAGGACATGTTTACACAAGTAAGGCTGGGAATTGATTCCGAGGGCTTGAGAATCAAGATTAAATTCTAAATTTCAAAATCGATTCCATAATGTTAATTGACTCTTCTTTTCAGTTAAAAAAAGTATTAATTATTAATTTGTAACTAATTAAGTATTAATTTGACTCTTTCTTGCTAACTGTGCTCAGATTTAGATGGTTTGCTTTAATGAACTGGTTTAAACAACTGTATACATTCATTTGCACACCAACTGGTTATAGTATGTCATGCTATAATATCCAAATACACTCACTGGCCACTTTATTAGGTAGACCCGTCCAACTGTTCGTTAATGCAAATTTCTAATCACATGGCAGCATTCATTCATTCATTCATTTTCTTTTTGGCTCAGTCCATTTATTCATTAGGGTTCGCCACATGGAATGAACCGCCAACTTATCCAGCATATGTTTTATGCAGTAGATGCCCTTCCATGCACAACCGAATACTGGGAAACACCCATACACTCTTGAATTCACACAAATACACTACGGCCAGAATTGATAGCTTCAGTGAGCTGCCGTTTTGTGGGCGCAACAATGCCTTGTTGAAACCAGAGGTCAAAGGGGAATGGCCAGACTGATTCCAGCTGATAGACAACAATAACTCAAATAACAACTCTTTACAACCGAGGTATACAGAATAGCATCTCTGATTGCACAACATGTCCAACCTAGAAGCAGATGGGCCACAGCAGCAGAAGACCAAACCTCAAGTCTTGATTTCTGCTGCTTCATTCAAATGGTAGAGTCAGAGTTTGGTGTCAACAACATGAAAGCATGGATCCATCCTGCCTACATCCTGTATCAACGATTCAGGCTGGTTATGGTGGTGAAATGGTGTGACGGATATTTACTTGGCACACTTTGGGCCCATTAGTACCAACTGAGTATCGTTTCAACACCACAGCCTACCTGAATATTGATGCTGACCATGTCCAAACGGCCTCCACAGTCACCAGATCTCAATCCAATAGAGCACCTTTGGGATGCGACGGACCAGGAGATTCACATCATGGATGTGCAGCTGAAAAATCTGCAGCAACTGTGTGATGCTATCATGTCAATATGGTCCAAAATCTCTGAGGAATATTTCCGGTACCTTGTTGAATTTATGCCATGAAGGACTAAGGCAGTTCTGAAGGCAAAAGAGGAACTAGTACACTACTAAGGTGTACCTAATAAAGTGGCCGGTGAGTGTACGTAAACATGCATTGCTGATTATTACCTATTAATTTAAGCATAATTCTTGCACCCAATGCACACGTTTGTTAACCCTCATACATAGCATGCTTTAGTATGTGGTGAAACTAAATTATAATCAACAACAGAAGCTTTGAGATACAATACATAAAAGAAAGCAAGGTTACACTTTATTTTAAGGTGTCCTTGTTACATCGTAGCTATTAAATTCTGATTATTATTAATTAATTACACGTACTTACCATATGGTTAGGGTTAGAATGTGGATTAGGTTCAGAGTTCTTTGCATGAAATAATGCATAATTAATTATATTTACTATAGTATGTACATGAAATGTGTAACAAGTAAAACTTAAAATAAATATATTCCTGAAAACAGATGCATGAGGTATTGTTTTAGTTTTAAATAAAATTCAACATTATTTTTCTCTTGAATAGTGCTGAAAGGCTGCCATTGAACTGACAAAGAATAACAACAGCAGTGAGGAATCGATTCTCTGAGTCAAATCCATCAATTCTAGATCTAGGAATCATAATCAATGCCAAAACTTTTGTAATTGAACAGCCCACACACAAGTGATTACAAAAGACTCATTGCAAAGCATGTTAATAGCAGATGGAAAGGGTCATGTATCTCAGGTGACGCTTTGTGATCTGATCGCTGAAAACACATTTTAATGCCAGGTGGCAACAAGGCTTGACACTGCCTAGGTCAAATGAATTGTGGATTCAATTACCCGGGGTGTATAAAATCGCATCCCAGTTAGGCGGCTCTGACAAATGTTTGCTATTGATCCTAGCTGTCTGTTCTAATAAGCCAAGCGGCTAATGCTAGCCTTGACTTTGTTGGTTTGTGTAAACTGGGCTCTTCTCAGCAGGGTGGAGGCACTGGGATGGCTCTCATTAAATGCATGACCACACATCCTCATCACTCTGCCTCCTGCTAACTTCTACTGTCCTCATTATAGCAGCAACCAGCTGACAATAACAAGTCTGCACCTCAGGGCTTTGTTTTCTGAATTCTGTGAAAAAACAAGAAAGGAAACCAAAAGCGCTGTTGAGCAGATGTGTCACTGTGTTGTAATGGGAAGCGTGCAGTATGTTTTACGATGTCTTTTTGATGGCTTTAGAGCACAACAGGAGGGTTTATATATGCTCTCGTTCATTTTCATGATTTATTGCAATGGAAACCTTTTAAAACAGACCTAACGAGAGATCTTAGAGTGCTAAAGCTTCTGTTGAAATGTTTAATTGAAAACACTAACCATCAGAAAAAAACAACCAGTCAAGCAATTGTTGTTACTGGGGAAGACAGAAACCCAGATAAAACCAAATAATCAAATTTCCTTCACATAGTTCACACAAGAACAAAAATTCTGTCTATAAAATTCTGTATTTGAGTGTGTATTTAAGTGTCTGTTATGGCGGCACGCTGGCTCAGTGGTTAGCACTGTCGCCTCACAGCAAGAAGGTTGCTGGTTTGAGTGCCAGCTGCATGGGTCAGTTGCATTTCTGTGTGGAGTTTGCATGTTCTCCATGTGTTCGTGCACTGAAAAAAAAAATGTTTTTCTTACTTAGATTTTTTGTCTTGTTTTTAGTCCAAATATCTGAAAATTCTTATATCAAGAAGCATTTTCTAGGCAAGCGAAACATATTTTCTTGTTTTCAGAAATAATATGCCAAAATTAAGTGAATTTTTTCTTAAAACAAGCAAAATGTTCTGCCAATGGGGTGAGCAAAGTAATCTTGTTTTTCCTTTTGACATAAGATTATTTAGCTTACACCACTGGCAGAATATTTTGCTTGTTTTAAGGAAAAACTCACTTAATTTTGGCGTATTATTTCTTAAAACAATACGATGTGATTTTCTGGCCTAGAAATTAAGATTTAAGTATTTGGCATTAAGACTAGAAACAAAAAAAAAACCAAGTAAGAAAATCGTTTTTTGCAGTGTTTGGGTTTCCTCTGGGTCTTCAGTTTCCCCCACAGTCCAAAGACATGCGCTATAAGTGAATTGGATTCACTTAATTGTCCTGTGTGTGTGTGTGTGTGTGTGTGTGTGTGTGTGTGTGTGTGTGTGTGTGTGTGTGTGTGTGTGTGTGTGTGTGTGTCTGTGTGTGTCTGTGTCTGTGTCTGTCTCTATAGTTGTTTTCCAGTACTGGGTTGTGGCTGAAACTGCTTAAAACAACTTCATTCCACTGTGGCGACCCTTGATAAACAAGGGATAAGCCGAAGGAAAATGAATGAATGAGTATCGTTCTTCTTTTGAACACAAAAAAAATATATATTTTGAAGAGTTCTGGAAGCAGGCACCCATTGACCTGGAATATATGGAAGTCAAAGGCATTCTTCAAACTATTTTCTTTTTTGTTCAACAGAAGAAAAAAAAACTCTTCAATCGAAGTTTGAACACACAAGTGAGACTTTAAGAGAAACAACTTACACAATGCTAAATAATAATAATAATTTAAGAAACTTTAGAGCTGTAACTTAAGCCATGTTGATGTTACAAATACATGTCAGAATAAGTATATTGTTTAATTTTGACAAAATATACAGAGCAATATTTAACCCATATTCTGACATTTTATTTTGTAAAAACAAAGTTATTTAAAGCAGTACATTAAAGCAGGCACTTTACTTGCATTTAAAATGCTTTTGAGTCAATTCTTTTTAAATTTAATTCAGACAACAAAATTGGATGTCTGATTTTTGAAACGTATATAGTTAATATACAGTACCTGACAAAAGTTTTGTTGCCTATCCAAGTTTTAGAAACAACAACTCATAACTTGACTTCTAGTAGATCATTTGGTTTCAGAAGTTGCTTATATGAAAGGCAAATGTCTCTAGATTTTACCAAAATAATGTTAATGCCTTTATTTTTAATTATTAAATTGGGACAGTAACTTCTGATTTTGCTTAGACAAAAGTTTTGTCCCTTAACAGAAATAATGCACAGTATAGAATATAAAGTCATGGTGCAGTGGAAAAAGAATTAATATTGTGTATGACTCCCATGAACTTGGATGACTGCATCCATACATCTCTGCAATGACTAATAAATTACTAATAAAGTCATCTGGAATGGCAAAGAAAGCATTCTTGCAGGACTTTCAGAGTTCATTAAGATTCTTCGGATTCATCTTCAATGCCTCCTCCTTCGTCCCAAACATGCTTAATAATGATCATACCTGGTGACTAGGCAGGCCAGTCCTGGAGCACCTTGACCTTCTTTGCTTTCAGTAACTTTGATGTGGAGGCTGAATTATGAGAAGGAGCGCTATCCTGCTGAAGAATTTGCCCTGTCCTGTGGTTTGTAATGTAATGGGCAGCACAAATGTCTTGATACCTCAGGCTGTTGATGATCTCTCGCACGTCCCCATACTTAATGTAATTCCAAACCACGATTTTTCCTTTACGATTTTATTTGATCTTTTCAGATCTCCTTTGACTCAGACCTAAAGATTCATTTTGATTCTGGTTGTTTTGGATCAAGGAATTTAAGTTATAGAATTTAAAGGAAGGAATTAATTACGGAAAAATATGAATTTAAAAGTCATTGTTGTCAAACACGCTTAATATAACTATAAATCCAAAATTCTTAATCTTAGAGAAATATATTTAGACCTCACCCACCTGAGTTTAAGCATCTGTGCACCCATCATCTATAATGATCTTTCAACTGATCTTTCCATCCATCAACAACTATCCTGCCATGACCAATGAGAAACAACGAGGATTTCAGATCAAATCTAAACTTTTCATGTTGAAAACCTCATCATTTAAACATGAGAGACATGATATTGCAGATGAGACCTGACTAAAGACTTGGTTATCAAGCAAACAGCTGTTTCTCAGCCAGCCCAAATGTGTCAAGCACATGGTTGCATTCCCTCAGGGGCTGGAGAATGACAAATTTAAGAGCCAACAATTGAGACATCTCCATTCATGGCTGAGGTAATGATATATGCATAAGATCATAATCAGAAATTTACTTTAAAGACACAAGCCTTTACAAAATCATTACTATCTGATCAACTGACACCAAATATCAAAATGAAGAACGAAATATTCTGCGGTAGAAGTAGACACTGTGGTCTTTTTCTTATATAATAGATTACTTATCGAAAGCTAAATGCAATAAACGCACAGTGACTTTTTGAGGCATGAGATCACTCTTTGGGAGTGCAACCACTCAAGACAATTCTGGGAGGTAAACCATTTTGATGACAAACTTCGTTAAGGGATGACTAAAACAACATTTCAGATGTTGTGCAATGTGATCGGTCCATTGGTTTGTCCATTAATGCTGTGTCCTTACACCCATTTTTGTTATCACATAATCTGTTAAACCAAATTCACATGACTTATTTGATGCACATGTTGGACTGTATTTGGTGAATGTGCTTTGCAGTTTATGCAGATTTATTCTTAAAGAATAAAAGGTTTATCCTATTTAGTTGTGTGTATTTGTTTTTAGGCACATTTTAAAAATACATGTTGGTGTTTTCATTAAGCATTTTATATACAATATTCCATAATGTGCATAAAAAGTTTAATGGAAACAAAGCTATAAATACATTAAATACACTTTAGACCTACAGTGAGGTTTATGTACTTTGCACTTACAAGTAAACATAAAATTAGAGATGCACTGATGAAGATTTTCCATTGCTGATTCCGACTTCATTGAAAAATAATTTCAAATTAGAAGCAACAACTGCCCTTTAACCATGATCGACACAAAGAAGCAACATACATTATCTTGAGTATTGTAGGTAATTGTAATTGTATTTGTAATTTCAAAATATAAAGTAGAAAAATAATATTGTGACTTTATAAATTGATTCTACATTAAACATACAGGCACAAACCTAAAACGTTAGATATGATTGTTAAAAATGCAATTTCATTTTCTTGAAGCAGGTGGTTTGTGTAGAACTGCAGGAGTAACAGTGTTCCCATTGTAGTTCAGTATAAGTTTAATTCATTTTAAGGCACTTTTAAATAAGGTGAGGTGTTTTAATAACACAAATAAAATATCCACAAACAGAAATAACGTTAGGCTGCTCAATATAGCATGGGCAGACAAATGAAAACAAATATGAAACACATCATTACTTGTTAAAAGTTAAGGATAACAAATGAGCAAGGTTCTCTCTCCGGTGCTTTGTTTTGAATAAGGGATTATCAATAGACTACAAGATCTTACACTTTTAGAAGTATAGGGATGCAGAAGATCAGCAAATCAGTGATTTGATTTGATCTGGTTGTATTTAATGTGTAATGTGTATTTATATAGCACATTTATTGGGGGGCTCTCTCCACACCACCACCAGTGTGCAGCTTCCACTTGGCTGATGCAACAGCAGCCGCAGGACAATAGCGCCAGTTCACTCACTACACACCAGCTAGAGTGGAGAGACAGTGATAGAGCCAATTCCAAGTATGGGGGTGATTGGGCTGATGAAGAGAATTTGACCAGGACACCAAATACACTCCTACTCTTTGTGAAATGTGCCTTGGGATTTTCAATGATGTCAGAAAGTCAGGACCTCGGTTTAACGTGACAGTATTGTGTCCCCTTCACTT
Organism: Danio rerio; assembly: GCF_052040795.2. Taxonomy (NCBI): domain Eukaryota; kingdom Metazoa; phylum Chordata; class Actinopteri; order Cypriniformes; family Danionidae; genus Danio; species Danio rerio. Next base: position 23,862,916 of record NC_141030.1, read on the forward strand.
TACTGGGGCATAAGGACTCACACAGACTGCAGGTTGAGCACCGCCCGCTGGCCTCACTAACAGCAACCTCGTTTTCACATGTGGTCTCCTATCCAGATACTGACCAGGCTCAGCCCTGCTTAGCTTCAGTGAGTAACCAACCAGGGTTACAGGGTGATGTGGTGCATAATACACAGATAATCTAAGAAGCAAATACAGTCTAAACCTTTATTATGACATTCTGCTTTACTAACAAATGCCTTACTAAAACTACAAACAACAATATTTAGGATATTCTTCCAATATTTTATACATCATAACCTGAGAAATTTTTGTGCCGTTCCTTTTAAAAAAACTAACTTACCGTAATACATACATTAAATGAAATGAACAGATGCGCAGTTACTGAATGAAGCCCATGTACCTTACATATAAATGTTTATTCAAGCTTTAGACTTTCAAATAAACCCCAAGTAATCCCCTAAACTAGATGTAATGACAACTGGCCAAACTAATAAATATGGTCTGTAGGGTTTAATGTCGAAAATTTTCAGATATTGCTGTCGTTTGAAACAATTGATTGTTATCGTTAGTTAAAACAAATGCAGAATATATCATCCACTAAATAACCTGTGGAATTAAACTATCAGTTCTCCAGCTTTATTTGCTGTAATCTTTGTTAACTTTCTTTATAGACTTTATAGTATAAAGTTGTTGATGTGCAGTTTATATACAACTCTGGACAGAAATCGAACAAACTGAAAAATCGTCAAGTTTAAAATAAATCTGTTGATTGTTGTCTTCCTACATAATATATTTCTAAACTGTATTGTGTGCAATCTATTCCACTATATTGCAGTGCTGTAGTCCTGGTGATTTAACCCTTATGTGCTGTTGGGGATGTTTTTATGCACTCTGGGGTGATTTTGTGTCTTAATTTGGCTATAACTTTCTCAGTGTTTCAGCAAGCAGAATGATTTTTGTGACAAATCTTATTTTGACACATTTTGGCTGTTTGACACATACTTTAACTTAAAAAAAAAAAACTCGGCAATACACTTATGTTAGGGATAAAACATCCACTAAATTACAACTGCTGTAAAAATGCATAAGATCAATATTTTATTTTTTTAAATATTAAACTGATGCATTTTTACAGCAATTTAATTTAGTGGATGTTCTCTGCGAATGGACCGTCAAAATAGAGCCCATACTGTTTGCTATGGACTGCAGCAACTATGAAGCTCAATATCTCACAATCATTCAGAACGCAGATTGAACCTTATAATTCCAAGGTGACAATTTACTGTACGAGTTTGGCAATTAAAGAGTTAAAGTCCTGTAAATTTTCTAAACAATTTAGTAGTTTTGCTCAGGACTGAGTTTGATTAAGACTTATGCAAAAAAAATAATAATCTGATGCATTTTCACAGCAGTTTAATTCAGTAGATGCTTTCATCCTGAGCATAACAAAAGGGTAGTAAATTCGAACAGTGCACAATGGTTAATGTTCAAATTCAGGTTAATGTTAATTTATCTAAGAGGTCACAGCATCAATAAAGTGCCCATCTGTTTATTTTTACTTTTTTTATTTTATTTGTTTTTTTTATTTTATTTTTATTTTATTTATCAATGCTTGATAAATATTATGTTTACGTTTAAGTTTTTAAGTCTTCGTTAAAGGGTTATAAGACAACAACTAAAGCAAGCAAGTGACACTGGCTGATGTGTTTTCTGTATTTTTTTTGCCCCTTACCTCTTGTATTTTTCTTTATTTTTGGTACCTTTTCTTTTTTTGCCACAAGTGCCTGTTATTTTCAGTTTACCAGATTGACAAAACCAGGCAGACACTAACCCGCAGGGCTATTCTAAAGCAGAATTGTCACACTTTTAGTGCAGGAAGTCTCAGCTGGTCTGAGGGTCCGGATGATTGGTGTGCAATATAAAGACCAGCACATCTAATTCCTCAGGTTATTTGGTGCGAGAAGCGAAAGAGAAACAGCTGGGTGTTTCTGACAACCACTGACTTTTTGAACTGCTGAGATTTAGAATTTGGCCTGACAAATCATGCATGCCGAGACATCCAGTAGTATGTAATGATCTGACTTGGATCCTGCCTTAGAAAACAGCTCTGAGCTGCTGGGAAGAAATGGGAGAGATTTAAAAAGGCAGAAAGCTGACAATGCTGTTAGTGATCCACATGCGTCTCCATAATGGCTTGTCTCACTGAGGTTTATGCATTGACAAACCATTAACAGATGCAAATATACAAAAGTAATTACTTTTTAAGCAAAGAGAGCAAATTGTGAGTCCCCATATGGTCTGTCTGTGTATTCAAGATTGGTGATGTGACTCACATCTGTAATTGGGCTACCAAGGAACTATTGATTGCGAATAAATGTACTATAAGTGTGCTTTAAACATAACACATTACCCTCTAGTATTGGCACCTTTGATAAATATGAGCAAAAAAAGATGGGGAAAATGTGACCCTGGACTATGAAACTAGTAATAAATGTCTTTTTAAAATTATGATCTATACAAGTTTTCCATTGATACTTTGCTGTTATACTATTTGAAAATCTGGGGGTTCAAAAAAAGATTTAAATAATGAGTTAATTCAAATTAAATTGTGTCATCCTATAATTAAAGTACACTGAAAAAAAAAAACAATTTAAAGATGATTCCTTTAAAAATATATTTACTATATATTTGTAAAGTAAATAATTTCTTTAAGCTGAATTTAAACTAAATTAATAAATTAATAAACTAAAAGTAAATTAAGTTAAACATTACTAAATTAAATTTGTTTAAATTCAACACATATATTGTTTGCAACAATTTTGCAGACATCTTTTTTTTTCAGTGTAGGAAATATATCCAATACTATATTTGATATACCATATACCATACTATATTTGAGGACCATGATATTTGCTTAATATGCAAATGATTTGGGCATAAAAGCAAGGCAATAATTTGACCATATAATTTATTTCTGGCTTTAAAAAAACAATCTAAGTTTTGTTGTCCAAGTTTAAGATTACAAATGTATTGTTTAACCTTTAGATCTATGACTCCATAGGGTGCATTTTAATTTTTTTAACCAACCACTGGAACATAAATCCTACATTTTTTAGTTCAAAAAGAGTAAGCATATTACACACACACACACACACACACACACACACACACACACACACACACACACACACACACACACACACACAAAATATATATTTTACTACTGTTTAAGCTAAAACGAAAATTCTTGAGATTTTTTGTTCAGTCCACTTAAATTTATGTTAACTAAATCGATTTGTGCTGGGACAACATGAATGAACTGTGTGGAACACTGCATTTTATACAGTGTATTGTGATAAAAAAAAAAATACATGGACAACATTGACAGCATGATTCTAATATACTGAACAATGATTACTAAATGATGAACAAGTAATTTCACTCTTAAAGGGCATCTATTTTAGCCCCTTTTCAAGATTTAAGATAAGTCTATTTTGTTTCTCCAGAATGTGTCTGTAAAGTTTCAGCTCAAAACCCCGGTCAGATTATTTATTATACCTTTCAGAAAATTGGAATTTTCTGCTCTGAACACAATGTAGCTGTTTTTGTTGCCTGTGCCGTTAATGCTACAGCAGTTCTACTCGCTCACCGTTTCCACATGCCTTTCAGAGTGTGCCTCAATCTCCGGCTCGGCTGCGTCAGATAAACAGCACAGTGACAGACATGAAGGGAGCAGAACTCATGTAATATTTGTGAAAAATACTACAGTAAGAACAGTGCGCGCATTTAACTTTGTACTGTTTTTGCATGGCAAATGTGACAGGATACATGTTTATATCCACTGCTGTATGGATATTCGTTATTTTAATGTACTGAAGCATCTTCTTTTATTACTGTTCTGGCTCGTGGTTGTGGTGATAAGTAAAGCTAAAGTAAATCATTGTTATTTATTACGAACATGCACTACTTTAAAGATGTTTTAAACTTGTAATACTCATTCTTGATCACATTTGATGATGATTGATGATCACAGAGAGCTGAACAGATATTTTAATCTCAGTTGCTTTGCGCACGTCCTGTCTTGTTGATATGATTATACGCGTTACTATGGAGGCATGTTAATACACGACTGTTAATCAAATCGGTGGGTGGGGCGTAGCCGTTGGCCTAAATAAGGCAATTTAGATTCTATTTTAACATCAGGTGATTTAAAAAAAGAGACTTATTGTCTTTATATCATCTCAATATGATTATGGACACACAATACCTACACACAGTTCTGTCCAAATCTATGATTTTCATCATAGATGCTCTTCAAGTCAAGTTAGTTAATAACTAATATTATAACACACATTTTTGAAATACTCAATTCTGATTGGTCAGTCACGGCATTCAAAATATGTTATTCCGAGATGATAACATTCCACTGAATAACACAGCCTCATTCGGAAACTTCAAATCAATTTGACTGTCAGTGAATATATTCACATCTATATAAAGTACATAAATCCACATTCACGTGTATCTGCTTGCCTAACATGCTGCATAATACGTAAATGCATAATACGTAATGAATAAGGTTAAATACTTGATTCAGCTGGATTCATATCTGTCAGCTTTGCATTTTTTGCAAATTACACCTTTTTTCTTTGTTTTTAAATAGTTCATCTTGTTGAGTCTTAAATTTTACATTATAATGAATAATCAAAGCGTGTTCAAATGTATTTATAATTGTATCCCAACCCATAGAAGAATCGAATGAGAACTGATATAAGAACTAATGACGTCTGTTGGAGCTCATACTGAAATCTCTGCCTTTTTGATTGACTACAATAAGAGATTGCTTATGAAGCTCAACAGGATACATATTGTAAAAATCTCATTTGCTTTCCATTCAGTGCAATTAAAAAACAGGTTCAATCTATGATTTATCTTACCATAGACTGTACAGTGTCATTCATTCCTAATGTTTCAAACAATTGCCCACATAATTACCTTGATTTGATCAGAAATCAATTTATTTACACAGTGTGATTGATGGAGGGTGAAATTAATACCTTCTTTTTCAATTGCATGTGAATATTAGCAGCACAAAATCTAATTAACTTACTTATCTGCCCCCATTTAAAAACGTGCACAGCAGAGCAGGGAATATTATTGACAGTGGATCAAATGAACATGTATAATGTAAGTAAATGTTTATGCTTTGTGTGTGAACGTGTTACTCACCTCATAGTGGGCGACTCTCTGTGACTCAGAGATAAGCTGAGCGCTGCACACTTTGCAGTAGCTGTCAGTGAATAACCCTGGATCCACTTCTGTAGACTTCATCTTCACAAGAATAACAGAGTATTTTTAATCAGAATTTGAACAAGGACTCATTTGTACGCATTTAACATGAGTGTTTTCATACATTTGTTAGGAATACTTCACCTAGATGAGATCTTGAGACCAAATAAAAAGCAATATGATGTTTATATATTGTATGGAACGTCTATAAATAAAAAAAGTCTATCGTTTCATATTTTGCTGTATCGTTTAATTATGGTGTCACAAATAACATAGTTTATGATAATAATTGTTAATCATACGGATGAGTGTAATCTTACATGAACAACGTGAATAACAGCATAGAGAAAAAGTTGCAATCTTGAAAGTTAAGTACTTATGAAAATAAGTACTGAATACATCATGTTTTTCCTTGTGAATAATATTTATAAAGGATCTGTTGACATGGCATTGAACCAGATTTTGGTAAAAACCCAAACAATACAAACGAAAATAAAACAAAACCAAAAAATTTTGGAAAAATAGTAATGTGTAATGACAATGGAATGACACAAGGGGAAAGTACTGAACTACTGAAACGTATTTAATACTTTATATAAAAGTCTTTAAAAGTTTTTTGAGAAAAAATGTGACAGGTTCATTGCTTATTTTGCCAGTGAACATTATTTTACATTTATTTTACATTTAGCAGTTTATTATATATATATATATATATATATATATATATATATATATATATATATATATATATATATATATATATATATATATATATATAAATATATATATATATATATATATATATATATATATTTTTTTTTTTTTTTTTTTTTTTTAATTGGGGCTGTAATCATTAGGTTTTGAAAAATGTTTTACTTGTCATTAATATTTCTTTCATTTTTTGACATTCATAAGCAAATACTTTAAAATGTAAAAAAGAAATGATGTTTTCAATGCAGTAATTCTTTTATAATTTTATTTATTACTATTAATTTGTTTTTTATTATTATTATTAAAGTGATGCTTAATGGAGCAAGGAAATTTTCACAGTAGTTCTGACAATATTTTTCTTCAGATTAAAGTCTTATTTGTTATAGTTTGGCTGGAATATAAGCAGCTTTTAATGTTTTTATTAAACAATTTTTCAATAATAATTTGTCCCCTTTAGTATTATCAGCCCCCATTGGCTACAAAACTAATCAATGTTGACTTCCCTAATTAACCTAACTTAAAGTTGATTACTAGCATCTTGCAAAATAACTAGTGCTTTTATCATAGACAAATTAATTATTACTTATTAAAACTATTATTTAAAAATGTGTTGAAGAATTTGTATTTTATTTATTTTTTTTACTTTTGACTTTAACTGTACACTGTGAAAAAATTTGATGTCAGTACAACAACAACAACAAAAAAACAACAACAACAAAAAAACAATCCTTATTTCAATTTCGCTTTTTCACATGCCTTACTAATTTTTTTCAATTAGAAAGTATGTAAAAATAAAAACAATGTTTGTTTGTTCTGATAATGCATTTTTTCTTAGTATTAATTTCCACAAAAGTTTTTTCGTTCACTCAACATTTTAGGTCAGGGCAACTGATGTTTTCAAAAGTTAAGTCAACGCCAATGGTGTAGTGATTATTGCGTTGACACAAGTCACTCCGCTGTTCATGGTGACCTGAGATCAATTCCTGCCTCGAGGTCCTATGCTGATCCTTATCCTCTCTCATCTCCCCATGCTTTCCTGTCTTTCTACAGTCATATCAATTTAAGGTAAAAAAAAAAAAGTGAGTATATGAGGAAAAAAAAGGAAATATAGATTATGTTTTTTTTTTGGGGGGGGGGGGGGGGGGTCACTCAGCGTCAGGCATTCCAGTACTGCAGATAAAAAATGTTCAATTGACACAACGTAAAAAGTTTTGTTAAAGAGTAGTTCACCTCTCCAGAAAACGAATAATCTTATGTTAACCCAACTAAATGTTTTTTGTTTTACTGACAAATAATTTTAGGTCAGTGCAGCTGATGTTTTCAAAAGTTGAGTGAACAAGAAAAAGCAAATAAGGATTATGATTTTTTGTTGTTGTTGTTGTTGTTGTACTGACTTAATTTTTTACAGTGTATATATATATAAACTACTAATTTACAATATTTACAGAAAATGAACTCTATAGTGCTAAATATCATTATAAGGATATGAGATGACTTATATAGTAATTTCAGATTTCCATCATATTGCCCAGCCCTCCAAATAACTAGACTCAAAATAAACATTTTGTAACACACGATAAACTCAGCTAGATGACTAATCAAATAATATTCAGTGCATGTGTGCAATCATAACTTTGCCAACATCAATCACGTAAGATTTCATCGATGTGACATTTTGGGTTTATCGTACAGTGACATTCTTTGTGCACACCGATGAAATCTGTGACATTTGGATTTGGCAAAAAGAGAGGGAGGTTGGAGAGGAAGGGGGGAATAATGAGAGATAAATCTGGCACCACTTCGTGTCAAAAAAGGCACCAGCTACTATGCCGGAGGAGAAAGCAGAGGAATAGTGTGTGTTTTGGGACCGACTGACGCCAACCTCACACTGACCTTTAATAATGTAGACATTGCAAAATCATTGCAGGTCATAAGGAGAGTTTTTCTAATGACAGAAGGAGGTGAGGTCATGCATTTGGGCCATAATCTAATTTAGAAGACTCCTGTCACCTGACGGGGGGGTTTAAAGGGACAGTTCAGACAAAAAAAAATCAACCATCTGGAGTCGTCATTGGGGGGTCACACTTGCATTGGATATTTTATTTTTATATGAAACTATATTTAATTTCAATGATTTGCTTTAATATTCTTGTATTTTGAAGGAATTTTATCTTAATTAACATTAATTTTACGATTAAAATGGTATAATAACAGAATATGATGATGGATTAATCAAATTAATTGTATAATAATGTTGGTTGAGAAATTTACTCATGAAAGAAAATTTAATCTAAGTACTGAATTAAATCTAGAAAGAAAATGTAATTATTAATCAGTGAGACGCTGCATACACAGCTTTAGGTAATGATGACTGAACTTTTATTTTGTTCATTCAAATTTGTTCAAATGACTTGATTCATTCAGCAATGGGTTATATGCACATGGACTTTTAATTTCAATCAGCATTCCCTGGGGCTTCTGTTTAAATGTCATCCCAAACAAAATTACAACGTTTAAGATCTGATTTCTTTAAAATACAGTGACCTTAACTGCCTGGATAAGATACAATATAAAGTGGGTATTAGACCAAACAAGAAGCACTGCATTAAATTATATTTATCCATGCCCTTTCTTTAAAATATAGAAATAAATTTTACTCCAGTATTTTCAATGGAGTTTCTGTGATAGCCTGCTTGTAATGACGGCACATGCATTTCAACGTTCTTTCTTATCTTTTTACGCTTTAGCAAACATATGGATGTTTAAGTCTATTAACTGATTTTATCTGAATTACATTACAATATCGATGCTGTAAAATTGTAAATAGCCACATTATCCATTCACTGGAAGTTCGTCATTGGCTGAAAGACACTGGCTCTGCATATGGCCCATTATAAACAGCACTGTATGTGAATATCCAACTACTTTGCTTCATTCAGGAATGAAGAGGCTTCCTTTATAAATAACCCACTGAATTGTTGGTTCAATTGATTTTAAAATGCAGATTTAATTTTTTTGACACAAACATAAGACAAACTCGTTCAGTGCACATTTGCCTTAGTATATTTAATTTTAGAAGCATACATAGAAAATAAATCCTGTAACTAATATAAATATTGTTTATAGATAAAGTGTCTAAAATGACATACTGTAGTTGAAAAAAACATTTCTGTTATCATTTACTTTTCATTCATTCATTTTCTTGTTGGCTTAGTCCCTTTATTAATCAGGTGTCGCCACAGCGGAATGAACCGCCAACTAATCCAGCAAGTTTTTACACAGTGGATCCCCTTCCAGCCGCAACCCATCTCTGGGAAACATCCACACACACATTCACACACACACTCATACACTACGGACAATTTAACCTACCCAATCCACCTATACCCCATGTCTTTGGACTGTGGGGGAAACCGGAGCACCCGGAGGAAACCCACGCAAAAGCAGGGAGAACATGCAAACTCCACACAGAAACACCAATTGAGCCGAGGTTCGAACCAGCGACCCAGCGACCTTCTTGCTGTGAGGCGACAGCACTACCTACTGTGCCACAGCCTCGCCTATCATTTACTTAATATGTATTCATTTTCATTATTATACTCAATAAAAAAAGAAGACATTTTGTTTCTTCTGGTTTTGCATCATGTAATGCAGTGGAAACCCAGATGAAGATTAACACTGGACCTTTTTTATTTTCAACACATTCTTCTGAATATCTTCCTTTGTGTTGAGCAGAAGACGTAAGTCAGGTATGAAGGGTAGTTAAGCGATAGTTTTTTTTTTTTTTTTTTAACTATAACGATAATATAAGTAACATTTTCAAGAGTTTACATTTAGCTGATGATTGATTATAAAGCTTGTTAGGCAAGCTGTCCTGGGAGAGAGCCCTGAGTTCATAACTTCTCATGAGCTACTCAAAACTGTTTAAGACATTTTAAATTGACACTTTTACTTACAAAAATGCACTGATTTGACACCATCAAGCAGTATGGTTTGGTACACTGCAGCTCTTCTGTATCTCAGAGCCACATGAGGCACTTTTTGGACTGTTGAAAAACAAAACAACCAGCTGTTGCTATTGTAGAGCTGAAAAGGCCATATAAAAAATGTGAAATAACTTTGACAGGATCTTCAATAAGGAGTGTCATATAATGCCTTGAAGAAGAGTAAATCAAGGGTGAGTTTTATTTTTTGAATGAATTAACCCTTAAAGCAGTCTACAAAATGTGCGTTTTTGGGCTTGTTTTCTTTTAAAATTCTATTTTCTCGGCTTTGATGTCACTTGAGTCATTCACAAGCATTTAGAGATTATCATGGGAGATATTACGGTTTTCTAGATTTGACTTTAGAGAACTAAATCTTAGAAAACAACTGCTTAGAGCTCATCTGTGATTCAAGGGCATTGCCTACTGAAATTTAAATAATGATAAAAAAGTTGGTATGAACATAAAATTGATCCTTTTCCTCACACCCAAGAGGTAACTTTAAACCATCTCTGCATCCCTTAACAATTCCAGACAAGTTATCTTCAGGCAGAAAAGATGTTTCCATACGTCTGTGACCCTCTGATGCCCCCCAAAAACTAAATAACACCCTGCAGCATCACACAGTCCATGACTTTACACTCAATAATCCAAAATCGTTACTTCCAAGCAAACAAATACATACTCACTTGTGCTTTGAACTTTTTGTAATAACCATCAGATTTCTCAAAAGTAAATATGAATGAGTAGAAATTGAATTCTGGGATGAAATGAGCTAACTAAAGCCCTTGTAAATGATAATCAAGGGTCAAATGGAGTTTAGAATAGCTCATTTAAAACACGCAGGATTAGAGCAGCTTGGAAAATCATTACACCGCCATTGATCAGACAGTTTCAATTAAGGTATTTCAGATCTTAATTGAAATTTTGAACGACCAGCTCAATACGTATGATATCCATCAGACGTCACTCAGACAATATCCAATATAACATGAGAGATCTCTTAAAACTACCCTGAAATAGCTCTAATCCCACATTTAAAACGGATGAAAAGGAGCTTAGCATTTGGTTTTTTAGAAGGAAAGAATTGGCCAGGAATAGTTTTCTGAAGAGATGGATCTTATCACAGTCTCTCCTGTCAAAGATAATCACATCAATAAAAGCTCCAGCTAACAAAGGCCTGAGCAGATGAGCATAACGCTCTTCTTTCATCTGTGGAAAAGTGATTTCTTGCCTCACGTAAGCTCGAGACCACATATTGATTCCCTAAGTTAGAAGAAAATGCAATTTCCATTACTTCAATGAACATTACAATGAAGAGATGAGAAAAATATATAAGTGGGAGAGGAAGGAGTGCAGGTGCTTTCTTTTTACTCAAAGAAAGACCACCGTTTCTGAGACGAAGAGAAAACTGCTCTGTTTGTGTGTCTACAGATAAACCAGCAATATGATGGTACATTGACTGGATGTACTTGTTTGCAACAGACTATTCTGGTATCAATACAAACTATTATTACCCCTTTAACAGGGGTGTAGAAACCAGGGGGGACGGGGAGTGGGGGACGGAGATGCATCCTCCTCACTTTTAAAGACAGACCATTTAGAAACAGGTGATTAATAATTATATGAATGTTAACTTTTGCATCTCATACAGATCTCCCCCCAACTTTTAAAATGTCCGCTATGCCCCATCTCTTCAATGAATAAACAGTCATGTGAGAAAAGTTGATATGCGTGTGTCTGTATTATTCAGAAATTTTGTCACAATATCTGTATTATATATAACCTATATCCAAAATATTTGTTGAATATTTGTTAAAAAATGCATTTGTACAGATAAAGATAGTCAATTAATTCTCATTTAGTGTTTAAAGTTCATCAAAAGTGTTCGTTTTATAGAATGCACAGCTATAAACAATATGATTAACAGGATTTAGTATAGCACTAAGAAAATGTAACAGTCTTTTATGTAGTAAAAATGAACTCAACAGATCATGAGCAACTTCATGCATTATGACGAATGAGAAATGCGTAAAAGTATAAAACGCTCACTTGTATTTGCTGACTGTATCGCTGGTACAGGTGTTCAGGACCGTCCGTCAGATGATATGGATGATCGTACAGTCTTGAGTGTGTGAAGTGATGCTGCGCGTGCTGTCTGTGTCAGTGTGTGTATGTGTCCTTAGTGCGCTCCATGTTCATGGCTGCTCTCCGCCCCGCGCGCGCTCATTGGCTGTTGCCGCCACACACTGGCAACGTGCAAATCAAGAAATAATTAATATAATTAAATAGGGTGAACGCGAGTAATGTAAAACGCATTACGAATTGCAGTTTGTTAGTTTTACTTTTGTTAAATAGCGAATTAGAGCTATAAGTATTTCAATAAAAATACAATATATGCAATATAAATTATTTAAAAGTTTATTTGTAAAATTGAAAAAAAATTGCATATAAAATAATGCTGGACATATAGGAGTCGGATATATTTATAATATTTAACATAAGAGTCATAATTGGAAAATGTGCATATATATTTAAAAAGAAAATCAAAACATGAGCATTACAATTACAAATATATGCTAGCTCTACATCTGTTCAAAAATATACTAACAAATATGTAATATAATATAATATAATATAATATAATATAATATAATATAATATAATATAATATAATATAATATAATATAATATAATATAATATACCCAGGGCCGACACAGTGGCTCAGTGGGTAGCACGATCACCTCACAGCAAGAAGGTTGCAGGTTCTAGCCTCGGCTGGGTCAGTTTGGCATTTCTGTGTGGAGTTTGCATGTTCTCCTTGTGTTTGTGTGGGTTTCCTCCAGGTGCTATGGTTTCTAAAGACATGTATATGAATTTGGTAAGCTAAATTGTCTGTAGTGTAAAAGAGTGTATGGGAGTTTCCCAGTGATGGGTTGCGGCTGGAAGGGTATCTGCTGGGTAAAACATATGCTGAATAAGTTGGCGGTTCATTCCACTTTGGCAACCCCAGATTAATAAAAGGACTCAGCCGAAAAGAAAATGAAAAAATGAATGAGAAAGAGTTTCTGTATGGGTGTGAAATTGGAGAATAACGGATAGGCCTATATGAGGTATCCCTTTTAATGGCTTATGTTAAGGTTAACTTATGACAGGTGAGAATGGGTTGATTTGTGTTATTATACTGTATGTATTTTAAACTGCTCACTTTTTAATGTTGCCTTAGCTATAATACCCCCCTCTCACTCAAGACAATAATCAAATTAAATTTCATATACCCAATCAAAACATATTTGTAAAACTTCAACAAGTACTGAAAAACAGGAGTAGCCAGCCTCCTAAAGGGGGTCCTTCTTTTTTTCTCAAAAAGTGAACCTTTTTGGAGTTATTTACCTCATTTTCTAATAAATTATGAGGTTCAAACACTGCATTTTGACATTTTAAGCACTAATTTTTGCTGGATTATATTGTCATAATCATTATAATTTTTGATGTAAAAAAAAAAATTCCTACATTTTTGTCAGTGTTTACCATACTATTATGCTTACAACTGTGCATTAAACAGTAAATTATTACAGTTATATAAATTATGTAATGAAATTAGAATTATTATTTTATATTTATTTTAAATACTCATTTAATATCATCCATTATAAAAAAAGTAAACAAACAAACAAACAAACAAAACAATTAGGAATCTGTTAATCTGTTAATGTGCATTAATATTGTATGATATAATATTTGACATTGCATTAAAATAGACAGGGTGGTGTTGAGAACTAGTTTTATATATATAATAAAAAATGTGTAACCTATAGGCAAATAACAAACTGGTCAGCACGTTTGCTCAATCAGAATGTGTCCATTTAAATAATAATAATTCAATTTGTCTTAAAGTCTTCTATTAGTTATTTTCACAGTTTATGATTGCATACTGTTAAAAATGAGCTCATATAAGGGTCAAATTCTGGACTTTTTCAGCAGGGGCTGGGTCTTTTGAACCACCCCAACCCCCCTGGCCACGGGCCTATCAGGTAAAGTAGGCGCTGCCCTCTATTGGGCATTTTGTAAAAGTACATGGATGGAGATGATGGATGATGTGGTGGAATATTTCATAAATCATTTGATTGCTCCTTTTTAAATACACCTCTCACTGGATATAAACATGTCACTGGCGTATGTCATATGACGCATTTGTTTATAACGCTCTCCACCGGCATTACAGTGACTGACTGTCTCTGTATAAAGGTCAGGCTCTGATTATAGAAATAAGAGATTGAGAATTCCCTGAGCCAATATATCGGCTTATAGAATGACAGAAAAAAAGGAACAGTCATAAATCTGGACAGACTGTTTTTATTTTACATATTTTTCTCATGGTGAAAGAACGAACGTGAGATTTAGAGCCATACTTTTTCTCTCAATCATCAGGGAGTCTGCAATGCCAAAACTGTAGTATAAGTAGAAAAATTCCTGGAAGCAAATTTCCTCAAACTGAATGTAATAATGCAAGAAATAAAAATAAAAAAACAGACAAAGTAAAGATAATTCAGATAAACAAATACATACTTCTGTTGTTGGTAGCTGAATGCAACCGAATTCTACAGCTTTTCTGCATTTTCAGTTTGTCAGTGTCATAAAGGAAACTTATGAAAAAGACCTGTTTATATCCCAGAGGTATGAGAGGCCATCAGCTGATTTATGAAAGCTTACCCCACTGCCAAAATCCACTCTCACCTCACAGTAGGGGTCAGGTCTGTATCTCAAAACTTGCAGGAGCAAATCAACTGTCTGTCTGCAGTTTTCACCTCTGCCAAATACGTGGTCCACTACATAAGACATTTATCATCTGGCCTAGTTATGTTCAAACTTGCAGTGAATGCATGCTGGGCCGATTTAATGCATCTGATTCAGCAATGAATATGTGTTGAAAAGAGTGGCAAGATGCTGCTGTAAAAGTACAGACTTGTCATGTAGTAATAAATCTGTACAATGCTTTTTAAAAGTGGAACACAAAAGAGATATTTTTTATACAGAATGATCTAAATGGTGACTTTGGGTACATCTAAAAGTTACTGTACTTATAAAACCTAGGTTTGCATCTGATAAATGCTTTACTATCCCATGAGGCCACAGGATTTACAGTATGAATGGCAGTGAAAAGATTTAATGCTGCTAGGTCATGTCATGTGGCAGTAGTAGTATGGTTGGATGTATACATTTACTAGCTATATACACTTACTGGCAATAGGAAAGGCAACAGTAACTCAAATAACTTGTTACAACCGAGGTATGCAGAAGAGCATCTCTGAATGCACAACACATCTTACCTTGAGGCACATGGGCTACAGCAGCAGAAAACCACACCAGGTGCCACTCCTGTCAGCTGAGAACAGGAAACTGAGGCTACAATTCACTCAGGCTCACCAAAATTGGACAATAGAAGACTGGAAAAACGTTGCCTGGTCTGATGAGTCTTGATTTCTGCTGCAACATTCGGATGGTAGGGATCAGAATTTGGCATCAACAACATGAATCGATCCATCCTGCCTTGTATCAGCAGTTCAGGCTAGTGGTGGTGGTGAAATTGTGTGGGGAAAATTTTCTTGGCACACTTTGAGCCCATTAGTACCTACTGAGTATTGTGCCAGCCTACCTGACTATTGTTGCTGACCATGTCCATTCCTTTATGACCACAGTGTACCCATCTTCTGGTGGCTACTTCCAGCAGTATAACACACCATGTCATAAAACGCGAATCATCTCAAACTGGCTTCTTGAACATGACAATGAGTTCACACTGTAATCAAATGGCCTCAACTGGTCTCAGTTCAAGAGCACCTTTAGGATGTGGTGGCAAGAGAGAATCGCATCATGGATGTACAGCTGACAAAACTGCAGCAACTGCATGATGCTATAATGTCAACATGAACCAAAATCTCTGAGGAATATTTCCAGTACCTTGTTGAATCAATGCCATGAACGATTGGGGGCAATTCTGAAGGCAAAAGGGGTTCCAACCTTGTACTAGTAAGGTGTACCTAATAAAGTGGCCGGTGAGTGAATATTTTTGGTGATTGCAAACTAATTACTCATTAATTAATCAAGTTCTAAAATGAATAAAAAGTGCTGAAAGCATCATAAAGCTGACCCATATGCTCTGAAATCATATCAATCTTTGTATGATAAAATAAAATGTGTTTATTTTTTTAAATATATTTAAATGTGCACAAATGTGTGTACGGTATGTTACCGGGACTAATAAGGTTCGGTACATTTTTATGGCCATATCCACTGGGATAGTCCATCCCCTAAAATAAAACCCATGGCTTGGAAGTATATATTACAAAATGTTGGAAATCGGTAACCACTGACTTATGTAGTAATTGTTTTTCAATGGTTACAGGTTCCAAACATTCTTCAATATACAGTACTGTAACTTCTTTTGTGTTCAACAGAACAAAAATTCCGAACTTGTTTGAACAAGTTAAGGTTGAGAAAACTACTTCCAGCAAGATAATGCACCATGAATTATCTCAGACTGGTTTCTTGAACATGACAATGAGTTTACTATACTCAAATGGCCTCCACAGTCACCATATCTCAATCCAATAGAGCACCTTTGGGATGTGGTGGAATAGGAGATTTGAATCATGGATGTGCAGCTGACAAATCTGTAACAACTGCGTGATGCTATCATGTCAATATGGACCAAAATCTCTGAGGAATATTTCCAGCACCTTGTTGAATTTATGCCACAAAGAATTAAGGCAGTTCTGTACATGTACTAGTACAATGTACCTAATAAAGTGTCTGGTGAGTGTACATTAAGCTATAGAAATGTATAATTAGGATAACACTGACAAACAGTCAGATAAGAAAAATAATAATGTTTTACAAAATCTTAATTATGAACTAAAAATGTTAAATGTTATATTTAGTCATAATTATACATTTAAAAAAAAATTTAAATCTATGGTGCCCATACATCTTTTTATTTCTAAAACCATTCTTGTGTCACTGTCTTTGATGACCTTTCTTAAACTCAAAGCTTGACAAGTACTTTAGCAGACAACATTCCTTCACTCCCACCAACAGGAGTCAAGGAGGCCGTTTATTTGATAAAACTGTGGCATGTTGAACAATCTGAGTCAGATTTATCCAGCCAGATTTATTCATTGCTCAAATAGGCCTGTTTGAGTGGGGATAAATGTGTGCTAATATGCTATCCTGAAATAAACATGCAAAAAATCACTCAAAATAGGACTGGCGGACAAACTGCTCATCGTTGAATTAGGAACAGCGATGGCACCACTTTCAAAGTCTCCATATCCCATCTGGCAGGATTCACAGTTGGTATGTGTGAAAACTTCCTCCAAGCCCCATGTGGAAGTATGTTTACTGCAGAACCCATCTTACCTCAGTTGCTATCCTATGAGAGCATCATATTATTTATGGCTTTTAATAGGCTTTCTTCCCCCCTCGATGCTGGAGGCAAAAGAGCAAGTCTTTTTCATTCAATGAAGCTGGGAAGTATGCAGCAGCAAAGCCAACAGCTGCTTCTAATGATCATCCCAAAGAGTCTGGCAGTCCATGTCATCCCAGAGCACAAAACACCACTATTTGCTTAACCTGGATAAACTATCACTGCATTTGCACAAGCTACGATTGGTTGACTTCTTCGACGTCTCCTGCAGGCGATGTGCATGTCACAGGCTGGATTTCTGCTTTTTGCCATGTATGGGTTTTCTTTCGAAATGTGTACCCGCAGATGGTTTGATAACGGCCTGAATCAAGGCGAAAGGATGTCAAAACAAAAGGTTGGGGGGTCTTCAAAAGTAACTAAACAGTTTTAAAGGAATGTTCTGGGTTCACTACGAGTTAAGGGCTATGGACAACATCTGTGGTATGCAGTCTGTTACAACTGACGATAACTGCGAATCATCCCTTTCTTTTGTAAAATCAAACAGAAATGCACACTTTGCATAGATTTAAGGGACA
Organism: Danio rerio; assembly: GCF_052040795.2. Taxonomy (NCBI): domain Eukaryota; kingdom Metazoa; phylum Chordata; class Actinopteri; order Cypriniformes; family Danionidae; genus Danio; species Danio rerio. The sequence goes on from NC_141030.1 coordinate 23,880,904, forward strand.
GAACATTGGTGATAGTGTAAAAGATCATGTTGTTAAGGGATTGTTATTATTTATTATTAATATTATTTAGACAATTTTTGCTGTGTGCAGATCTTGATACAGCTAATCCCAAAGCTAGACTCGATGCAATAACAAAAAATAATAATAATCATAAAAATGACACATGAGACACATAGTAATACAACCATAAATAACCAATACGTGCTGGCACGTAACAGTGACAAACAAATAAAAATGTAAAAAGGTTGCAAAAGGGGTTCCAACCCGATACTAGTAAGGTGTACCTAATAAAGTGGCCGGTAAGTGTATATTTTTAGTGATTGCAAACTATTTAATCATTAATTACGACTATCAAGTTCTAAAATGAACAAAAAGATAAACCTGACCCATATGCTTTGAAATCATATCAATCTTTGTATGATAAAATAATGTGTTAATTTTTTAAAATATATTTAAATATGCTCAAATGTGTGTACAGTAAGTCACAGGGACTAATGGCCCGTTTCCACTGAGTGGTACGGTATGGTACGATACGGTTCGGTACATTTTTATGGCCGTTTTCTCTGGGATAGTTCACCCCCAAAAATAAAACCCATGGCTTGGAAGTATATATTACAAAATGCTGGTAATGGGTAACCACTGACTTATGTAGTAATTGTTTTTCAATGGTTACAGGTTCCAAACATTCTTCAATATACAGTACTGTTTCTTATTTTGTGTTCAACAGAACAAAAAAATTCCAAACTTGTTTGAACAAGTTAAGCTTGAGAAAACTACTTCCAGCAGGATAACTCACCATGTCATGAAGTGTAAATCATCTCAGACTGGTTTCTTGAACATGACAATGAGTCATACTCAAATGGCCTCCACAGTCAACATATCTCAATCCAATAGAGCACCTTTGGGATGTGGTGGAATAGGAGATTCGAATCATGGATGTGCAGCTGACAAATCTGCAGCAACTGCTTAATGCTGTCATGTCAATATCGACCAAAATCTCTGAGGAATTTTCCATCACCGTCTTTTTGGAGTTAACAAGAACCTCATGATGTTGTTTTAAAAAACAGTTCTTGAAAGCATTGTTAGATATGGTATCACAGTGTGGTTTGGCAACCTATCTGTTCAGTGTAAATGTAAGATGATGCATCTTTTAAAGTCAGGATGGAAAACTTTTAGGCACGATGAATAATTTAATCCACAGGTTTTTTATGAAAATTGTGTTCTCAATCAGGTGGAAAGGATTGTTAGGGACTGCTTCCCTCTAATAGAAGATATACAATTGTATAAAAATATAAATTGTATAAAAATGAGTCCCAAATTGTTGATTAAACTGTTATAAGAAATCCTTTGTACCCGTTTCAGTGGGTTTATTTACCAAGAGTCTATCTTAATTAGCATTAATAATTTTGTAACTGCTGTATTTTGTATTGTTTTTATTGTTTGTTTTATGGAATGTCTGCAGCAATATGGTGATGTCCATAACAAATTTCCTGTCAAGGACAATCAAGTTTACTACTACTACTACTACTATTAAAAATAATGATGCATTTCTGACATAAAAAGTAAAAACTATTAAATTAAAATTAAAATGATAAGAATATTAAGTATTATCTCATATATTACTTATTATAAGTATATTGAATTAATAAAATATTATTAAATAAATATTAAAATATAATTATCCTATAAGTATTAAATTATTCAGGGTTTCTGCAGGTTTCCCTAAGTTAAATTTAAGACTTTTAAAGACATTTTTAAGACCATTATGAATCAAATTTTAGACTCATTCAGGCCTAAACACTAAGAGTTTTTCAAATGGCCCAGATGGAAAATATTTATATTTGCCCTATCGCAGAAATTATTATAATTTAATGCATTTAATAATACAATGATAATTTAATAATAACACTTTAAATATGAAAACCCTACATATTTTAAATATTGTGTCAAAACCAGCAAGCTCTATTTGAAAACATTTTTTAGTTTTTTCAACATAAACGTTCTTAAAAATGTGGACAAATGTTTTAAAAGTTTGAAAAATTATAATTGGCTAAATGTGTGCACAACAGTCTGCCCAGGTCAGGGTAATTTAATAATTGTGGCACATAAAGTCAAAAATGGCATTTTAAATAAAAAGTTAAAAGTTTAATTGAGATCGGGATTATTGGTGATTGTAATACATGAACAAAGGAAAATGAAGACTTGTTTAAAAAGATTAAAATTCTGCCACATATACTGCAAGAGAAATATTATCCATACATTTGTAAGTCACAATTAGTATACACGTATATTAAGTTGGAACTATGAGATAAAATATCAAATATTGTAATAACATGATCAATCTACACTCACCGGACACTTTATTAGGTACACCTGTCCATCTGCTTGCTAAAGTAAATTTCTAATCAGACAAAAAAGGTCAAAATTACAACAGACCAAAAATTTGTTTAAGCTTCTTTCTGCCACATATGTGAAATAACCATACTTTTGTAATCACAATTATTATATAAACTTTACTATGCCAAAATATTCTTATGGAACTATATGAGATAAAATATCAAATGCCATGAAAATAAGCAGATTAAATATTCATTCATTCATTTTGCTTTGGCTTAGTCCTTTCATTTATCAGGGGTCGCCACAGCGGAATGAACCAGCATAAGTTTTACATAGCAGATCCCTTCCTAGCTGCAGCCCAGTACTGGGAAACACTCATACACCCATAGACTCATACACACATTTTCACTCATACACTACGGCCAATTTAGTTTATTTCATTTATAGCGCATGTCTTTGGCCTGTGGAGGAAACTGGAGCACCCGGAGGAAACCCACGTGAACACGAGGTGGACATGCAAACTCCACACAGAAACGCCAAGCCCAGCTGGGACTTGAAACAGCAACCTTCTTGCTGTGAGGCAACAGTGCTAACAACTGAGCTACCATGTTACCGCAGATGAAATATTATGACATGAAAATTCAATATTATGCAATAAAAAAAATAGAATTTACTAAATCTTGAAATTATTATAAAAACTGACAAAATTTTGGTGAAATATCATGACATGAAAAGTTAAATTATGACAGTCCAATTTGAGATCAAATTTGAAGTTCGGAGAGTAAAAACTTTTACTTTTCATCTCATAAACTGATGACTTCATTTCTCAACATTTCAAATATCGCCATTTCTAACCAAGTAAAAACTGTATAGTTAAATGCATTTACATAAATCAATTGCATGTGCATTGTGAATGTTACAGTATTATTACGTTTTTACAAACTCTTTTCCCACAAAAAACTGTATTGCCGACTTTAAAAGCAGCACTTGTGTGTAGAAATATTTCATGGCAGATTGATTGGCATGAGCATGTTGTCATTAGCCATGCTACCTGAATCTGATGCTATCTTTCTTGCACGCTTCATGATGCTGGGAATATAAACAGGTGTAGTGCCAAAGGCAATATGACACACACATTCAAATGACTGCGAGTCAAGCATCTTTACATTTACACGATCTGTACAACAACTTTAAAAAGATTTCTCTGGTTCTTTGGTGTAATAGGCTGCACACTTCTTCATTGAAAAGATGCTAAATTAAATCTGTTCCACCTAAATCAAATGGATGAAAGCGAGTGTTTAGTTACTGTTCAGGAGCATTCTGCATCATTACTGCAAAGTCAGGTCATTTGAGAGCCAGGCCTGCTGGAGCATGATAGCAGATAACAGATCTTACTGCTTCACAGCTCATCAGCAGCAAATAAGGGCATTTAAACCATATCAAGGTGATTTCTGATCAGCATTACAGCACAGATGTTTTCTAAGAGAAGCGACCTCAGTTAAAAAAACATGGTTTGCTTTTTTAGAGTTAACGTAGACTGTTTGTTTGAATTGCCATGTGTGCGTCACAGAAATTACACGTGATTTTCTACATGCTAATTGAAGGTAGTCATAGCTGCGTTCGAAGCACTGCTTTACGCTTCAAAACTTTTTTACAAATCCACGTTTCGAATTAGTGGTTTGGAGCATGTGTCAAATGGGCAAGGTTACATTTCCCTAAATGAGGGCTCGCTATTTCATTACTGTTTTTTTTTTTGATACGTTATGAAATATGTTGAAACTCTTCAGTTTGACCTGTTTGTTACGATTAAGACTCCCCTTAACCTCTATCTCTATATCCAGTTTTCTTCTATATACAAACAGCATGATTTACATTATTTGCCGTATGTAGGAGTGCACCTTATGTTTTTATTTTGTTTGATTTAAATTCTATTTATTTATTTATTTAATTTATTTTTATTAGTAGTTTTCTTTATTATTATTATTTTATCTTTAGTTATTTATCTCTACTTTATGAAAATTAAATGGTTTTCAGCTGACAGATGATATAATACCATAAAATCCACATTATTCAGATTTGTTCAGGTTGCCCCGGTGAATCACAGAACCTATTTCAGTTTTTATTTGATCTCAGATCAGGTTTTAAGAGTTTGTAGATGTTTAAATGAGCCTTTTGTAAAATGGAAAAGTATGATATTATAGTTAATATGGAAAAAATGGAAATATATATATTAAAAATTGATTTAAAATCATATTATGTAGACACTTCATATTTAATGATATTAGACAATAAGCTAAGTGCATTTGATACTTTCAACATTTGCATTGTGTATGAAAATGCTCATTTAAGTCTTTAATTTTTACAGTCTATGATTTTATTCAATGTTTTGTCTGAATATTGTTTGCATTTACATGGTTTTGACCAACAGGTTTTCCTGTTTGGTGTTTTGAATGTGTATGAGTCAAATTGCTAAGCAATTTGTTTGATTGTTTTGAAGCTTTGTCTGTTATTAGTTGGAGGCATGCTAGTGGGAGGGGCATTCTCCCTATAGAGAGCATTTAAAGTGTTAGTTCACCTAAACATGAATATGATGTTTTTAAATACTCAGCCTTATGACATTCCAAATCCCTGTGACCTTCATTCATCTTCTGAAAACCAATTAAGATCAGGTAAAATTTAAGAGGTACCTCATCCTCAAAATACAGCAAGGTTCCTGACTCGTTCAAATTCCAAAAAAGCATCCTCAAAAAAAAGCTGTATGTCTTTAGCTGTTCAATCTAAATATCATCATGTTAATAATAATATTGTGTGCAAAAATCATTACTTTAAATAACGACTCAAAATTACGATTTTTTTTTTTGTTGTTGTTGCCAAAATCATTAAATAATAAAGCAAAAATCATGTTCCATGAAGACATTTTGTGAATATCCTACTGTGGGATGTTTAATATATCAAAACTAAATTATTTATTACTAAATATATATTGATAAGCACTTATTTTAGACTAATTTAAAGGTGATTACCTTCAGATTAGATCATTTGAAATAGTTGTGTCATGATCAAATATTATCAGTGCAAATCTTATTCAGTAATCGTTTAGGGGATGTATGTACCTCTTTTTAACAAAAATGACACTTATGACTGGTTTTGTGGTCACAGATTATAATTGAATATGAATCATGTAATACTTCGGCACAATAAACTGTCTTCGTGGAAAACATGAGGGAAAGCTCAAAACTTTCATCAGCAGAGCTAGGAGAAATAAATGTCCAAATCTTTCCCAAAACAAACATTTCTGATCTGTCTGTACAAGATAAACACATTGTCTGGCTGTTTGCTTACACAGTGCGCATGCAGTGTCTGAAATTTCTCTAATGTGATCTCAGTTCGCGGTGATTTCACAGCATGTGCCCTATTAAAATGTGAGACCATTTGGCAGGTCAAAACAGCTACTCGTCTTTTGCTTTTCCACACTACAGAAATTGGTCACTAATGTTCAACTAGGCATGGGGGATAGCTGTTTTCAAGGTATACTGCGGTTTGGAAAAGTCAAGGTTTTAAAACCACCAACATTTTTTGCTATACCGTTCTTGAGGTATGTGTATATTACGTTGTTGTTTTTTTTACATGTTTTTTTATGACAAGAGTATCTCCAGCAGAAAAGATATCCAAAGATGCCATTTAAAATTGTAAAGAAATCTGTGTTTTTGAAACTAATGAAGACAGCAGAAGTCAATGAGTCATGTGAATGATTTAGCCTGACATGTTTCTCAAAATAAAATATATTGTGTTCAAAGCGGTGAAAAAGTTTTATTTTTACCCAGACATTTGAAAATAACTTATTTTAGAGCAGTAATTACATCACCGTCAAACCATGATATTTTATCCAAGGTCATCATATCGTCAGAATCTTATACCAGCTCATGCCTATGTTCAACATCTAATAAAGACACCAGAGCAGTCAGATCTATTAAAAATACATTCTGTTTTAATGTTGACTGATTACAGTGCATTGTGCAAGTCCACAGGCATGCTATAGGACACATTTCACTGCGAGAATAATTGTGATTTGCATCCTATGCGAGACAAAATGTACTGTTAAGGTTGTCACTTTATTATCTAAGGTATTGTGCATTATGTATTGTACTGAATAGAAGAATAACTGACAGCTGTGATGAATATTACAATATAAACATTTTAAACAGATTGCACCGATAGATATTAATCCAACAAGATAAATCAAAAGGCGAAAGCAGAACTCATAATGATGATTGATTAGAAAAACATCTTGAGATTGAACTAAATAAGACTTGTCTGCACTTTTTTCACCATTTGTTTGTGAAACAAGCTCTTTTGAAACTAGATTGTGGCATGTAACATAAAAAGTAATATCATGTTATGATTGTAAGATTCGTTTCCAAGTGATTATTATTTAAACACGTGATCATAAGACGGACATTTATGGTTTTTGAGTTTTTTAATGGTCTTCTTAAAATCTTTGCTAGAATTGTCCCACTTGTGAATGCCTGTCAAGACATACTGTTTCCCCACACTTCGACCCATGATTAGATAGTGGTTCTCTAAGTTTTCCAGCTGTTGGCATGGACAATGTGCTCCACTTTTCAGGTAAAGCACAAGCTTCTTCAGATCCTGCTTTTTCATACTTCCAGCCCTCACCAGTTTTCTCCTTTTCTGCAGAATGACTTTTCGGTCCAAGTTGTCTATTTTAACCTCTTTGATCTTCGTCTTGATTGCTGCAAAAAGAAAAAAAAATGTTGATTTTAGATTTTCACAAGTCATTAAAGTTCACGAGTTTAAATGAGACAATTTCATGGCACACCGAAGAAATCCTGAATAAACATTTAAAAGAGTTATGCAACGTCTGAAACAGTTACGCAAGGTAAAACCTTTATTTAAAAGCGAAATCCTTCAAGTATTGAAGGAAAACGCAAATATTTGAAGTATTTTTGCTTAAGGTCATTGTTGTATTTCTTCGCCATGGAGATGCTTAGCACTCTCAAGAGAGAAATTTTGATTTAGGCTGAGCAAATGCAGACAGTAATATCAGAAATCCTTTTTTTTAAGCAACAATATTATTGGAAACAAATGTTTGAAGCAAAAAAAATCTGGACCAGTACAGAATCACAATGATGGGAATCAGTTGTTCGGGTTTTGTTCTCTTGAAATCATTAAGCTTTGGCCAATAAACGAAGCATTTTGAAATCACTTGCGTTAGTAGCAGTGTACTGAACAGTGCTTGGAATGAGATTTGCTTATGATTGTAAAAGATCTTTGCCAAAAGCCTTCAGATCTAAAGTGTGTTTCGATGTGTTTCAGACAGATCTGCATAATAGTCTAAGACCTCGTTTTCAAAACTGTTTTGAACCCAAATGCCTTTCATTCTGTGCTTAGCACTTGGCTGTTTTTCATCATTGGTTTTCACATTTAAGCCAAGAACTCACTCTAGTTTATGTCTTTCAGATGCTATTCTGTGCTAATTGTGCAAAGCTGGATCATGGCGCAATGTGTTGTATTGCAATATCATTCCGTGTGTGTGAATACATTTCTTGGGTCGGAATCAAATTCAAAATCCAACCAAGATCAGGATCAATTGCACAATTCCTCAAAAACGTACTTATTATTACTGCTAAATAGGCCTTATTATCGATCCCTGAGGCACACCTGGCAATTCAAACATTGCAAACACATAATAAGGTTAACAGTGTCTGATTGAAGTTCTAGTTCTCTATGACTTCATCATTCAGTGATCTGCACAATGTTCCTATTCCATGAAGAGTGTGAAATTTGACCAAATACTTGACATGGTGTACTTTAATAAACATTATGATCTGCTATAATGTGAAAACCATACACTGGTGTGATTGTGGAAAATTATTTTAAAAAGACCATTACAAGTTCAATTTCCATCACTATCCATCCTAAAGTTCTTTAATATGCTGATTTCATATGGTTACATTTACCAAATAATGATTATGTTTTCGTTTTAGGATGAGATCAGGTAGAAATATCCAATGGAAAAAGTTAACTACACGTTTTCATTTTCACATTTTACAGTGTAGGGATGCATAGTTTGAGACACAGTCATTCTATAATGGCTAGTAAAAGTCTTTGTTGGGTTAGTCCTTGATAGCTTGCCATAAAAATAAAAGGTCCCGTGAAATTCTTGCCAGAGGCGAGCTTCCTGTCTTTGACAACATCTCAGACCCTGAAAAAAAGTAAGCTGCTGGATTCAGCCCACATCATGGGTTGCTAAAAACTGCATTAGCAATGGAAGAAGTAGATCTGCTTTGTATAAATCCGTAATTTCTCCACTTGCGGTTGAAATCTAATAATCCCCTGTCATATATGTTAGTCTACGAAAAAAAAGACATGAAATATGCATATACAAAAAGAAAAAAAAGATTGACGTAGTGTTGCAATTGAAAACAAAATAATGGGAAGGGAGCAACAAAAAAGAGCAGTGCAGTGGTAAACAATACACACAACACTAAGTGTTTATCAGTTGTGTGAACACACATGCTGTTGTGTTTAAGCAACTCTACACCGTTCCTATTGTCTCAAGAGAGAAATTTTGATTTAGGCTGAGCAAATGCAGACAGTAATATCAGAAATCCTTTTTTTTAAGCAACAATATTATTGGAAACAAATGTTTGAAGCAAAAAAAATCTGGACCAGTACAGAATCACAATGATGGGAATCAGTTGTTCGGGTTTTGTTCTCTTGAAATCATTAAGCTTTGGCCAATAAACGAAGCATTTTGAAATCACTTGCGTTAGTAGCAGTGTACTGAACAGTGCTTGGAATGAGATTTGCTTATGATTGTAAAAGATCTTTGCCAAAAGCCTTCAGATCTAAAGTGTGTTTCGATGTGTTTCAGACAGATCTGCATAATAGTCTAAGACCTCGTTTTCAAAACTGTTTTGAACCCAAATGCCTTTCATTCTGTGGTGAGTTTCAACCAAAAGATTAGCATTTTTATATTAGTCAGGGAAAAACAACTGAGTAACACGTTTAGTAACAATCCATACTATAAGTACTGGCTTATTACCTGCCTATTAATAAATTAATAACTGTTTCTTAGTACTTATGAAGTATGATCTTATTTTACATTCCTAATCCCACCCAATACATAAATCCAACAACTGTCTTACTAAGTATTAATAAATAGAAAATTAGTTGGCAGCGGTGTGAATTGTACAATAAAATAATTTGTTTTCCAATACTGCTTTCAGTCTTTTCAGTAAAGGCTACTTTTTACTTTAAATTTTACTTCAGTTGTGTTTCAGAGACAATCGTTTATTCTCTTCACCTTCTTACTGACTATATCGTACTTCTTAGTTGTTAAGCAACTTCTTACTGACAATATCCTTTTTAATGTTAATTCATCTTTAATTTATTTATTAAAGCTTTTTAAATATGATATATTTAGATGCAGTCTGAACTATTTTTGTTTGGTGTTTCAAAGTTAATACAATATTATTACACTAATAATAACTTTAATGCATCAATTAATATCAGTGTCTCTTTACCAAATTCACTGGCACACATCTGATCCAGAATCAAATCTGTTTTCATCTCATTTTCACATGCTGGACAAACAGATGAGCCACCTGCAGAAGAAGAAAAAAGAGGAAAGATTCAATCCAAATGTCCTGCCACAGGGGATGAATGCAATAATGATTGTTCATTAGCTTGTTAGCAATTCTTCACAATATTACTTACATAATTTATATAATATATTCATATACAGTTTGTATATATAGTAAAATAGTTTAAATATTTATCAAATCATGTCCGGTAAAAAGGCACTTTTTTCTTCCATTTAAACTCTTACAATAATATACAGTTTGCAAATTGATTACTCCATGTTTAGGACTTTGACACCACTTTAAAATATCTTATGCAAAATACTGACATCAGTAACCTTGTCATTCATGCATCACAAACAGATTTTAGCACACAATTAGCATTATAAAACCATACACTACAGAACAATAGTGTTGACGCCTGCTGATTACTAATAATAATAGTAAGGAAATTTAAAACAATTTATTAAACAAAGATGCATTTAAATGAGAATTGTAAATTAACTCAATTAAAACTATATTATATTTTACAGATAAGATTGACACTGTTTACTATAATGATTGTCTACAACACTCTGGGCTCCCCTACAGGGGTTCTTTGCAAACAACTAGAATCAGAATCAGTAAAAGCTTTATTTCCAGGAATGTTTACACATAAGAAGACTTTGTTTTCATGGCAGAGGTTTCCACAGTGCAACACAATGACAGCGACAGTTAACAGAATTACTAGAATAAAAGCAGTTTTAAATTTTTTATGAACCATTTTAAGGTCAAAATGATTAGCCCCTTTAAGCTATTTATTTTTTCGACTGTCTGTAAAACAAACCATCTTTATAAAATTGCTTGCCTAATGACCCTAACCTGTCTAGTTAACCTAATAACCTAGCTAAGCATTTAAATGTCACTTTACGGTGTATAGAAATGTCTTGAAAAATATTTAGGGAAATATTATTTACTGTCATCATGGCAAAGATAAAACAAATCCGTTATTAGAAATGAGTTATTAAGAAATTAAGTTTAGAAATGTGTTGAAAAAAAAATGTTCTCCGTTAAACAGAAATTGGGGAAAAATAAACAGTGGGCTTATAATTCAGGGGGCTAATAATTCTGACTTCAACTATATACAATTTGAAAAGTGTATGTACAGAATATTATATATACAATTTTGTATGTAAAGCTATATTATGTGGAAATTGTTGTTAAATGTTAAATATGTGTGTTGTTAAAATAAATATGTATAGTTTGTTTGACAATTTTTATCAATAATTCATAAGATGGACAGAGAAAAAGCATAAAAAAATGTAAAAATGAATCCTGAAATGAATGAAAAGATCTAGCATTTTATTGAGATAAACATGTTGTTAGTATTAAATAATTAAACAATAATATAACAAAAATATTAACAAATGAAATTTATGTACAAAATATTATTAAATGAGATTCAAATAAATCATTTAAATCATTTAAATTTTTGATTTAAATAAATAAATACTTAATAATAATAAAAACCTGATTAAAATGTTAAAGTCTTAAAGTTTTTTATGTAAAGTAGCTAAATAAAATTACATAAAGTAAATACATAAATACAATAGCCTATTTAGAAACAGCGTAACTTAACAGAAAAATTCTATGTTTAATATACAGGATTAAAAAGCAGAATAACGAGAAATTCAATACAAATACACACATAAACTCACCTGCGATTAAGTCTGTTTCATTACTCTTGGTGGCGTTCGATGAAATGCAAACCTCGCCCAAAGGAAACTTATCACATCTGAGCATTTCTGGCCAGGGAAAGCCAAACGCCTGCATGATGGGGGCACAACTGTCCCGGACAGCCTCGCAGAACCAGCGGCACGGGTATAGGGGTCTGTCGAGGCACACTGGGGCGAAGAGCGAGCAGAGCAGGACCTGTGTGCCCTTGTGACAGGCTTTGTGCACCAGCGGAACCCAGCTGACCGCCTGCTGCTTCACCTCCGCGATGGTCTCATGGTCCAGTAGATTGGGGAGCATCATCCTCCCGTAGCCAACGTTAAAACACAGTCTCAGGTCCTCGGGAATGTCCACACACGGCGGGTGTTTGTCGGAACTGTCCGGTGGCCAGATGTAGTCCTCATCCTCCAAGGCATTGAGCAGCGGCAGACAAAGAAACGGAACGATGGAGATCCACAGCTTCAGGGCAAGGTTCTTCATGGCACAAGGACGAAAATACTGTACCGAACAGTTATATCCACATGCGTCGCTGTGTTAAGAGCTCTGTTTGCATTAGTACGCTACCGCGCGCACTCGTCCTCGGTCTCTTCAGTTTTGATAAGAGTGTTGGGCGCGCGCTGCTTTTCGGTGCGCGTCGCGAGAGTTAATGAACGCGTTTCAAAGAAACAACCAATAGTAATGCAACCGGCTTGGCTTAACGATAGGATTGCTCAATGCTCTTGAATGACAAATTACCTTTTTTATGCAACGCGAAACTGAATCTATTAGTTAACCCTTTTGCGCCTGTTTGGTGACAAGTTTGTGCTGTGCGCATGAAAAACAGACTTAAACATTTCTGTCTAATGATGCTGATGATCAAGTCACGAACGAATCACTCATTTTGGGTCAAAAGGGTCGTAAAAGCATGAAGGGTCGGGTTTGTCATATTTACAATGCATTGTAAATTTTGATTTCTGTGGTTTCTTAAATAAATACAGAAGAAACGTTGCAAAAGAAACAAATCTACTAAATTATTAAGCAGGCATTTAACAGAAATAATGTACAGTGTAGAATATAAAGTCAGGGTGCAGTGGAAAAACAATAATAGCCTACTGTGTATGACTCCCATGAGCTTGGACGACTGCATACATCCATCTCTGCAAAGACTCTAATAACTTATGAATAAAGTCATCTGGTATGAAAAAAAATCATTTTTGCAGGACTCCCAGAGTTCATCGGGATTCTTTTAAATCATTTTCAATGTTTCCTCCTTCATCTTACCCAGACATGCTTAACAATGTTCATATCTGGTGACTGAACAATCCTGGAGCATCTTGACCTTCTTTGCTTGCAGGAACTTTGATGTGAAGGCAGAAGTATGAGAAGGAGCGCTATCCTGCTGAAGAATTTGCCCGCTCCTGTGGTTTGTAATGTAATGTACAGCACAAATGGCTTGATTCCTCGAGCTGTTGATGTTGCCATCCACTCTGCAGATCTCTCTCACGCCCCCACACATAATGTAACCCCAAACCATGATTTTTTTCTTCACCAAACTTGACTGATTTTTGCGAGAACTTTAGGTCCATACAGGTTCTAATAGCTCTTCTGCAGTATTTGTGATTATGGAGGTGTAGTTTAACAGATGGTTCATCTGAAAAGTCTATACCTTCTGTCACTTTTCCAAATGATCAACTAAAAGTCAAGTTATTATTGCTTGCTCTTACAACTGGAATTGACGACAATACTTTTGTCAGGTAGAGTATATGTTTAGATTGTGTACTTTTTAGAAATTTGCAAAAATGAGAGGAGGGTAAAACAAAATAAACTATACAATTTTACAATTCAATTAAAAACAGAAAAAAATATTTTAAAACAAGCATAAATGAACTAACTCTAGAATTATTAAAGATAATAGGCTCACACTTTATTTTATTGCTATTAACAGTGGTGTAAAGTAACTAATTACAAATACTCACATTACTGTAATTAAAAAAAAAAAAATATATATATATATATATATATATATATATATATATATATATATATATATATATATATATATATATATATATATAGTTTATTTAATAGTTTATTTAATTGTTTGAACTTGTGGTTCATAAAGATGTCTAGTTCATCATTTATGAAGCTGCCAATAGTATCTTTACCTCTGCCGTTTCTTCTGGAATCTACCACTGGCACTTGTGTAAGTCCCAATAGATATATCATTAGTTTAGGGTATATCTAATAGGCAGCATTTGGTCTAATTAATCTATTAATTGTTCTAGAGCAAAAAAGTTGCTGCTGAGGATTTAATTTGCTATTAAAAAATGGTCAGTGTTTTACTGATGCTGATTTCAGTGCAGGTTCTGCCAGCGATGAGAGAATGTCTTTATGAGTGAGTCAGTATATTCATTCATTCATTCATTCATTTTCTTTTCGGCTTAGTCCCTTTATTAATCCGGGGTCACCACAGCGGAATGAACCGCCTACCTATCCAGAATGTTTTTATGCAGCGGATGCCCTTCCAACCGCAACCCATTTCTGGGAAACATCCACACACACTCATTGTCACTCATACACTACGGACAATTCGGCCTCCCCAATTCACCTGTACTGTATGTCTTTGGACTGTGGGGAAAACCCACGCAAACACAGGGAGAACATGCAAACTCCACACAGAAACGCCAACTGACCCAGCCGAGGCTTCAACCCATTACCTTCTTTATGTGAGGCGACAGCACTACCTACTGTGCCACTGCATCGCCTGAGTCTGTATATAGGACTTTTTAATTGAACAAACTCAATCTAGGTGTACAAAGACTTTTTTTTTTACTTTCAACACAACCTAGGTACAGTCAACAAATGCACTGAGCAAATGCCCATGTTGAAAGGATGCAACTTTTTACTAATATTGAGCCATATCACACTATTTGTGAAATTTTGCTAGCATATATCATCAAAATACAATAATTGCATCATAAAAAGGAGCTTTTATCTGGTCAGTTTGAAAATTAACCATTGATCTGCATGCATAAATCAGAAAACAAAACAAACATAAAAGCTCAGAGTAGATGAAATCCTTTCAAGAGTCTTTCAGCAAACAGAAATTGGTAAAAATAGTAAAACTGACATCCGTACAGCTGCATTTGTTAAAGAGTTTGGGTTGCAGAGCCCTTGTGTAACAGACTAATAAAATGTAAGTGAAAATGGCTGTATACATGGACTGTGTCGGTGGTGCATCTGTAAAATGTCTGATCCAATTCTATAAAAGTTCCACAGGCTGATTTATAACAGTGTTTGTCAAGTCGGTCAAAGCAATCCGGATGGCTCCTCTGCAACAAAGACACATTACAAAGAATTTATAATGAAGCATCTGCAACTTTTGGCTGCCTTTCTGGAACTGGGATGCAGATGCTTGTGATGATGAGACTTCCTGTGCTGCTTCAAGTTGCTTTTTAACACTGATCTGAGAGCAGATTTTATGCACATACTAACAACAATACAAATGTCAACATGGGCCTTTCCTCTCTCACGTTGCTGCAGCTGTACTGGCTTTCATAACCACACACATACAGCAGAATCCTTTCACAATGCTCTTAATGAAGTGACAGTTGAATGAAAACAGACATGCTATCACGGGATGCTGAACTAGTCATCGCTTAAGATGTTTTAATTTCACAGAAATATAGCTGTCATTGGGATGTGTTTACTTGCAAATGTTCTGCCTGAACTCCAGATCTTTGGTGGTATCAGTATTTCTCCAGTCGGACCACCTGTCTCGTGAATCTGGTTCAAGGATAAATGAGAGTCATTCAGAGATTTATGAACGTCTCCAGTCATGACTTGGCTGGAATCTGATATTCTCCTGATATTTTGCACAGCACTACTAGTTAAACATATTTTCAGATCCCCTGGCATGGTGAAATATAAATACAGTTCCAGAACACTGTAAAGAAACCTTTGCTGGAGGTGAGATGCTGTGGAGTATTTGATTTAAGCTTACTACATTTTGGGCTTGCTTGGTTGTCTGTATGGACTTTAGACAAAGCTTTGCTCATAATTCTGAATATTATGGATTTTTTGCGTTTTACATTTGTTATATGTTTAACTTTCAATTCATTTCATTTTCTTGTCAGCTTACTCCCTTTATTAATTTGGGGTCGCCACAGCGGAATGAACAGCCAACTTATCCAGCAAGATTTTTTTTTTTATGCAGCGGATGCCCTTACAGCCACAACCCATCTCTGGGAAACATCCACACATACGTTCACACACTACGGACAATTTAGCCTACCCAATTCACCTGTACCGCATGTCTTTGGACTGTGGGGGAAACTGGAGCACCTGGAGGAAACCCACGCAAACGCAGGGAGAACATGCAAACTCCACACAGAAACGCCAACTGAACCGAGATTCGAACCAGCAACCTTCTTGCTGTGAGGCAACAGCACTACCTACTGCGCCACTGCCTCGCCCCTTGTGTTTAACTTATGTTTTAAAAAATATTGTGTGTCATATCACATCATGACTGTTGCAAAATTATAATAGTGTGTCACAGATATATTAAACAGGGACTAAACAAATTTCCATGCTCATTTTTAATTCATGGCCATGATACACAGTAATAATTCTGAATGTCATGGGCAGGGCTCTATAGATATCACTCAGGGAACAGTGCAGTCACTTCTTACTTTCTAAATGAATCAAATATTATAAATCATTTGAATAATTGATTTTGTGAATGACTCTTTGATTTAAAAGGGTGCATGCTGCCCTTCACCTCCCAGAGGATGTAGTGTCATATTTATTTATCCATGACAGTCAAAAGTACAAAAACACCACACTAAAGCAAATTGAAGATATCATATGTTTGGCAGTAATGCACAACTTCACAGTTCAATTTTTAAATATAAATTAAATTAAGTATTTATTTATTTTTTATTTTTTTATTTATTCTTATGCAATACGTTTTCATTCATTTATTCATTTTCTTTTGGCGTAGTCCCTTTATTAATCAGGGGTCGCCACAGCGGAATAAACTGCCAACTTATCCAGCATATGTTTTACACAGCGGATGGCCTTCCAGCTGCAACCCAACACCAGGAAACACCCATACACTCTCACATTCACACAAATACACTACAGCCAATTAACCTTTTTCAAATCACCTATAGCGCATGTCTTTGGACTGTGGGGGAAACCGGAGCACCCTTAGGAAATGCACGCAAACACGAGGAGAACATGCAAACTTCACACAGAAACGCCAATTGACCCATGCTGGGGCTTGAACCAGCGACCTTGCTGTGAGGCGATCGTGCTACCGACTGCCCCACCATGCTGCCTAGTTTTAATACAAACAAAAATATTTTTGTTAAAATGTTTTAAAATGTTACTAAATACTAAATATTTTCATCATTAAATATTAATAACAATTATAATAGTGTTACTGAAATTGACATTGTCACAGTTATTTACTGTATTACATTGATCGATATAATGTGCATTTAGATATTTGCGGCATTATAAAATTATAACTTAATTAAAACATTGTGACAGATTGAATAAAGGGACAGTTCTGGGTTAATTTTTATTTGTTGAACACAAAAGGAAACATTTTGAAGAATGCTGGAAAACGGAAGCCATTGCCTTCTAAGGACAAAAGCTATTGAAAATATCAAAATATATTTTGTGTTCAAAAGAAGAAAGGGTAACGCTTTCTTTTACAACCCGCAAAGTACCGCGTAAGTACAGTGAAATTACAGTGTACTTTTCTGTACGTACTGTGTAAGTATAATGAACGTATGTGTAGGTATAAGGGAACAAACCGTAATGCTTGGGTAAAAAGGGGGTAACAACCAGATGTTCATCACAAAAATGACCGCGTAAGTACAGTGAAATAACGGTGTACTTTTCTGTACCTATAGTGTAAGTATAAATAACGTTTACGTAAGTATAAGGGAACAAACTGTAATGCTCGGGTAATAAGGGGGTAGCAACCAGATATTCAGCATGAAAGGTACCGCGTAAGTACAGTGACATAACGTTGTACTTTTCTTTAAATTGCAAAAGAACAAACCATAATGTTTGCGTAAAAGGGGAGTAACAATAAGATATCCATCACGCAAAGAAGTATATTAAGTTTACAATGTACATTTCTTCAAGTATTGTATACATATAAAGAATTATGCAAGGATGGTGACAACCTATTGCTATCTGCAAATGTACTGTATATGCACCTGCGTGAGTACATTAGTACTCTTATTCAGTGCTTGTGTTTTATATGGGGTGTTTAATGAATAAAAGGTTTACAACCTGTGAAATTATGAACCCTATACTGTATGTATTTTAAATCTGCAATTCAATATAAAATATATTTCCATACACTACTTACCTTATGTTTACTCGTCGATCTCACCAAAGCCATCAATGTCTCCATAACTCACTATCAACAAATAACTTTGCATGACATAGGCCTACCGTCAGGGTTCAATGCAGATTAAAACAGGCTCGCATCTTTACTGCTGTTGCACAGGGGGGCTAACTGTTGCATTTCAGTAAATGTATAGCTGATGCTTTATAGAAAAATCTAGTAATTTGGTCTTCAATCAATAAAAACTGCTGCTGTAGTTTACTCTGTTCTTAGTGTTCAAGTATACACTAGTATGTTAAAGTTCAGCTTCTTCCCTCTTTGTTCCCTGTAGTTAAAGGGTAAATACAGTATTTGTTCCCTCCTTGTTCCCTGTACTTACAGGGTAAATACCACATTTGAGGGTTGTAAATTAAAGTGAAGCTTTGTTCCTCCCTTGTTACCTGTACTTACAGGGTAAATACCACATTTGAGGGTTGTAAATTAAAGTGAAGCTTTGTTCCTCTCTTGTTACCTCCTTGTTCCCTGTACTTACAGGGTAAATACCACATTTGAGGGTTGTAAA
The DNA here is from genome assembly GCF_052040795.2 of Danio rerio. Taxonomy (NCBI): domain Eukaryota; kingdom Metazoa; phylum Chordata; class Actinopteri; order Cypriniformes; family Danionidae; genus Danio; species Danio rerio. The sequence goes on from NC_141030.1 coordinate 23,899,472, forward strand.
TTAAAGTGAAGCTTTGTTCCTCTCTTGTTACCTCCTTGTTACCTGTACTTACAGGGTAAATACCACATTTGAGGGTTGTAAATTAAAGTGAAGCTTTGTTCCTCTCTTGTTACCTCCTTGTTACCTGTACTTACAGGGTAAATACCACATTTGAGGGTTGTAAATTAAAGTGAAGCTTTGTTCCTCTCTTGTTACCTGTAGTTAAAGGGTAAATACAACATTTGTTCCCCCCTTGTTCCCTTTAGTTTACAATGTAAAATCTTAAAGGCAGTGAAATAAATATACAAACACACAATATATTTCTTCTTTACTTTGTAACCTTTATTTTAATAAATAAGCATTTTAAAAGACTTCATATTAATCAAACATTGTCTTGTCTATCATTGCCTATACTCATTCATTTTCTCTTCGGCTTTGTCCTTTTGTTAATCTGGGGTCGCCACAGTGGAATAAACCACCATCTTATCCAGCATATGTTTTACGCAGTGGATGCCCTTCCAGCTGCAACCCATCTCTGGGAAACATCCATACACACTCACTCACACGCATTCACTACGGACAATTTAGTCTACCCAATTCACCTGTACCGCATGTCTTTGGACTGTGAGGGAAACTGGAGCACCCGGAGGAAACCCACGCGAACGCAGGGAGAACTCCATGCAGAAACCTTCTTGATGTGAGGAAACAGCACTACCTACTGTGCCACCGTGTTGCCACCCAGCTGCAACCCATCACTGGGAAACATCCATACATACTCATTCACACACATACACTACGGACAATTTTACCTTACCCAATGTCACCACATATTTTTGGACTTGTGGGAGCACCCGGAGGAAACCCACGCTAACATGGGGAGAACATGCAAACTCCACACAGAAATGCCAACTGACCCAGCCGAGGCTCGAACCAGCGACCTTCTTGCTGTGAGGCGATTGTGCTACCCACTGCGCCTGCCTATACTCAAACAGCAAAATAACACATTATTTCATTCCCCCTTTTTTTCTGGCATCTCTTGCTTGGCTTCCTCTTCTGCTCTTCTCAGCTTCCACTGAGGACTCTGATGGTGAGTGGCTGATGAAATCCCATGGGTCTTGCTGCTCTGCATTTATATAAAATATATAAACAGACAGAAAGGCTTTTAGTAAGCTATAGACATGTTTATTTTCCTGTTTAATGTGTGTGTAGTGGTTGTCCAACAATTTCACACACTAAACATTTACAGATACCATACAGACACTATACATTACTATCAAACAAAAGTACTATCATCAGATCATATGGGAGATTGTGATCATTTATAGTGATAATAATTAAAGCGCAGAGGGGAAAAGGCTTAAATAGTAGGCTACTGTGCTAAAGTCCTAGGCAAACCTTACTAGTAATTGGGGGGGGGGCTATTGATATATCAAACTGGCATGCTACAGAAAATATCAATTTACATTTCCAAACATTAATTTTGTCATTAACTTTGCTGTAATTAACGTATAAAGGGAGAAAATCGTCTGCACAGTCAGTATGACAACAGCCACAGAGATCTGACCTGCTCATCATCCAGTCTTTCTGGAATGACATGAAGAAACTAAATCCATAGGAACTTTGGCAACATTTCTAAGATGTGCAAAGTAAACGACAGTAAACATTGGTAAATTTTCGCTGCTGGCCGTTTAGATTCGGCCATGAACTAACGTTAATGTTACGCTAAAAACAAATGAAACAAAATAAATATAATCTGGTTAATGCACAATTTCTAATCGTAACAATAGCCTTATTTACTGACAACGATTTACTCACATGTGTTACATGGTGACAAGACGGAGCAATTCCAAACGTCCCAAAAGTCTGAGCAAAACCTCGTGGCGTGCTGCTGCAGTTTGATTCGGATCTTTAGAGGCTTCTTGATTCACAACTCGTTTGAATCAACGAATCAGTAGGCGCGTACCTGAAGTGATACAATATCGCGAGATGGATTCAAATGCACACGGAGCTGTCTGTTGTTCTCGCGATGTTTTGATGTCACACTGATCGGTTTGTTGAAGACGAATCGATTCAACTCTCCGTCCTCCATTACCAGAATTTCCTGTTCAAGGCAGTACAAGGAGGGCAGCGCGAGGTAAATAAAACAAGTATTTTTATGACGTTATGTACATAGAAGTGTTTGTTTAGGTTTTTGTTTATATCTGATGTTTGTACCTATTTTTAACAATTACACCCTTTTCACAACACTGTTATGACGCGTTTAACGATCATCAGGATCTAAAATCCTTGAGTTTTTTATATGATTTTTTTTTATAAAATAACATTTATTTGTATCTACGTATGCATTATATAATATGATTACAAGTGCGAGGTGTTTCAAACAGTGTCTATGGTCATGAGTAAATTAGAAGTTATTCTCTCTTCTTGCTGGCGTTATCAGTTTCACACTATATTTTTATTTTTCTAATTGTCGAGACAACACCATCGTAAAGTTTTCATTTTATTTGAGCAAAGAAGATTGTAAAAAAAATGTGTTGTACTTTCCCATTCACTGTGCTGAAATGTAAAAAGGGTCCATAACAGTACATCAACCATATTATGTTACCTTTCACTTTATTTAGGACTAATGATGGGTTAAGACATGTACTTTAATCAAAAACTAACCTTAGGGGTAGTTAACCCAAACGTTACATTTACTTACCATTTAATGAGTGACACAGAATTTAAATATGTACACTGAACTGCAAATAATCTTTACTTCAAAGTCTATACTGCCTGCACATATATTTAAGCCTTTTCCCCTCTGCGCTTTAATTATTATCACTATAAATGATCACAATCTCCCATATGATCTGATGATAGTACTTTTGTTTGATAGTAATGTATAGTGTCTGTATGGTATCTGTAAATGTTTAGTGTGTGAAATTGTTGGACAACCACTACACACACATTAAACAGGAAAATAAACATGTCTATAGCTTACTAAAAGCCTTTCTGTCTGTTTATATATTTTATATAAATGCAGAGCAGCAAGACCCATGGGATTTCATCAGCCACTCACCATCAGAGTCCTCAGTGGAAGCTGAGAAGAGCAGAAGAGGAAGCCAAGCAAGAGATGCCAGAAAAAAAGGGGGAATGAAATAATGTGTTATTTTGCTGTTTGAGTATAGGCAGGCGCAGTGGGTAGCACAATCGCCTCACAGCAAGAAGGTCGCTGGTTCGAGCCTCGGCTGGGTCAGTTGGCATTTCTGTGTGGAGTTTGCATGTTCTCCCCATGTTAGCGTGGGTTTCCTCCGGGTGCTCCCACAAGTCCAAAAATATGTGGTGACATTGGGTAAGGTAAAATTGTCCGTAGTGTATGTGTGTGAATGAGTATGTATGGATGTTTCCCAGTGATGGGTTGCAGCTGGGTGGCAACACGGTGGCACAGTAGGTAGTGCTGTTTCCTCACATCAAGAAGGTTTCTGCATGGAGTTCTCCCTGCGTTCGCGTGGGTTTCCTCCGGGTGCTCCGGTTTCCCTCACAGTCCAAAGACATGCGGTACAGGTGAATTGGGTAGACTAAATTGTCCGTAGTGAATGCGTGTGAGTGAGTGTGTATGGATGTTTCCCAGAGATGGGTTGCAGCTGGAAGGGCATCCACTGCGTAAAACATATGCTGGATAAGATGGTGGTTTATTCCACTGTGGCGACCCCAGATTAACAAAAGGACAAAGCCGAAGAGAAAATGAATGAGTATAGGCAATGATAGACAAGACAATGTTTGATTAATATGAAGTCTTTTAAAATGCTTATTTATTAAAATAAAGGTTACAAAGTAAAGAAGAAATATATTGTGTGTTTGTATATTTATTTCACTGCCTTTAAGATTTTACATTGTAAACTAAAGGGAACAAGGGGGGAACAAATGTTGTATTTACCCTTTAACTACAGGTAACAAGAGAGGAACAAAGCTTCACTTTAATTTACAACCCTCAAATGTGGTATTTACCCTGTAAGTACAGGTAACAAGGAGGTAACAAGAGAGGAACAAAGCTTCACTTTAATTTACAACCCTCAAATGTGGTATTTACCCTGTAAGTACAGGTAACAAGGAGGTAACAAGAGAGGAACAAAGCTTCACTTTAATTTACAACCCTCAAATGTGGTATTTACCCTGTAAGTACAGGGAACAAGGAGGTAACAAGAGAGGAACAAAGCTTCACTTTAATTTACAACCCTCAAATGTGGTATTTACCCTGTAAGTACAGGTAACAAGGGAGGAACAAAGCTTCACTTTAATTTACAACCCTCAAATGTGGTATTTACCCTGTAAGTACAGGGAACAAGGAGGGAACAAATACTGTATTTACCCTTTAACTACAGGGAACAAAGAGGGAAGAAGCTGAACTTTAACATACTAGTGTATACTTGAACACTAAGAACAGAGTAAACTACAGCAGCAGTTTTTATTGATTGAAGACCAAATTACTAGATTTTTCTATAAAGCATCAGCTATACATTTACTGAAATGCAACAGTTAGCCCCCCTGTGCAACAGCAGTAAAGATGCGAGCCTGTTTTAATCTGCATTGAACCCTGACGGTAGGCCTATGTCATGCAAAGTTATTTGTTGATAGTGAGTTATGGAGACATTGATGGCTTTGGTGAGATCGACGAGTAAACATAAGGTAAGTAGTGTATGGAAATATATTTTATATTGAATTGCAGATTTAAAATACATACAGTATACAATAAGGGTTCATAATTTCACAGGTTGTAAACCTTTTATTCATTAAACACCCCATATAAAACCCAAGCACTGAATAAGAGTACTAATGTACTCACGCAGGTGCATATACAGTACATTTGCAGATAGCAATAGGTTGTCACCATCCTTGCATAATTCTTTATATGTATACAATACTTGAAGAAATGTACATCGTAAACTTAATATACTTCTTTGCGTGATGGATATCTTATTGTTACTCCCCTTTTACGCAAACATTATGGTTTGTTCTTTTGCAATTTAAAGAAAAGTACAACGTTATGTCACTGTACTTACGCGGTACCTTTCATGCTGAATATCTGGTTGTTATCCCCTTATTACCCGAGCATTAAAGTTTGTTCCCTTATACTTACGTAAACGTTATTTATACTTACACTATAGGTACAGAAAAGTACACCGTTATTTCACTGTACTTACGCGGTCATTTTCGTGATGAACATCTGGTTGTTACCCCCTTTTTACCCAAGCATTACGGTTTGTTCCCTCATACCTACACATACGTTCATTATACTTACACAGTACGTACAGAAAAGTACACTGTAATTTCACTGTACTTACGCGGTACTTTGCGGGTTGTAAAAGAAAGCGTTACCGAAGAAAGCAACCCAACCAAGTTTGAAATAAGCAGAGAGAGTGAACGAAGACACAATTAAATTTTTTTGTGAGAACTACCCTTTTAAAGCTGGAGTATGTGAATTGTTTTTTTCAAAATATGCAACACATTTCAATCTTACTATGGTGAAACTATATTATAATTACTATATTCATTCATTTTTCTTCAGCTTAGTCTGTTTAGTCACAGCGAATGAATGAACTGCCAAATTATACAGCATATGTTTTACGCAGCAGATGCCCTTCCAGTTGCAACCCAGCACTTGGAAACACCCATACACTCTCACATGCACACACATACACCACAGCCAATTTAGTTTCTTCAGTTCACCTATAGCGCATGTCTTTGGACTGTGGGGGAAACCGGAGCACCTGGAGGAAACCCACACCACCACGGGGAGAACATGTAAACTCCACACAGAAATGCCAACTGGTCCAGCTGGGGCTCGAGCCAGCAACCATCTTGCTATTTTTTTTTTCTTTTATTTATCTTGTCAATCCACACTATAAAGACATAATCTACTGCAGCAACACTCGGGGGCCACAAATTCGCAAACAAAATAGGGTTGAATGATTTAAAAGAAGATGTTTCTCAGACTGGAATGTTTATAAATGTTTTTTCAAATCTGTTCTCAATTTCGCAGCCGGAGATTCCTTTAAAAAGTGCAAAAGTTTGGCTGATAATAAAGCTCATGTGTGAACTGAACAGCATTTCAAACAAACATTCCTGTCTGATAAACTGCAGATGATTCAGATACTCCATAAAAATGCTTCTAAATTTGCACTGCAGAACATCACTGATCCGCTTCACAGATCTCTGTAAGCCGCAAGCTTGTTTTATTTAATAGTACTGAGATGATTCAGTGATGTCTAAAAGCAAAGATTGATGGAGAAAACTCTGTTCTACGGTATGAAAAATGGCTCAGGTGTCCCACAGGAGCTTTTAGAAAAAAATGATTCCCCTGTTGAATCATTCATCATGCGAGGCTGACTGAACCGCAGCTTCCTTACGTTCTCAATCATACAGATTTTTGTCTGTTCTATATCACCCTGTACAGGTTGTCCAAGTAGGATTTCAAAAAGACAGATGAAGACACGAGAGATGAAGGCTGTTTTTAGCATTAACCTTGTCGTCTTCAAGTTGGCTCGTGTCGGATAAAAGTGAACTAACACCATTAATAAAAGCCGGACTGGGCTGACTTCTTTTCTCAAATTCTCATTCAGGAACACAATGTCCTCCACCCTGAAATGTTGTGATGGTGTTGTCCTAATGCTGGCAAACAGATGCATCATTACTATGCTAAATATGTAGTGAGATCATGTCTGTTTTACATTTCATTTACGTGCAGTGCAACTAAACTTTGAAGATGTTTTATTTATTTTAAAAGGAGGATTAAAGCTTACATTATACATGAATTATGAGTTTGTTTTTCAGCCATACACTTCTGCCACTTTATTATACATCTGAAACTGTTACACAATGTCCGCCTCTGTGTTTTAATTGTTGGAAACATTAGACGTTTCCTGCCTCTAACATTAGACATTTCCACTGTTGGTTCCAATTAAGTAGAGTATTGAAAGATGCAAAGGTCAGTGGTTGAAGTCCAGGTAATGCATTAAAACAAATAGTGTTCTGTCTGTCTGTCTGTCTGTCTGTCTGTCTGTCTGTCTATCTATCTGTCTCTGTCCGTCTGTTAGAGATTATGATGTGCTGTCTATGCTTGCAAAAGGGCTAATCTATCTAAGATATATCTATCTATTTATCTGTCTGTCTATCTGTCTGTCTGTCTGTCTGTCTGTCTGTCTGCCTGTCTGTTAGAGATTAGAACAGCAATGCTGTCTATGCTTGCAAAAGGCTAACGAAATGTACATTTAAAAAAGGATCACTCATTTGATTAATAATAGTCCTACCCAAGCTACTAAACTAAAGGTTTAATTGCAATCTAGAACAAATTTACCAATGCGACGAACAAATGGGTACAGTTTGGAATTGACCTAGCATCGGAACTAATAAATAAATGTAAAAGTTCCTACCGGACTGTGTTTTGAGGAGGACGAGGAGGCTGAATAACAGGAAGAGGAGAAGCAGCCACTATGGCGGAGGTACGTTGATAAAATATCAAATCTTACACTTTTCAGTTATTCGCTGAAGTTGATTGACATCTAAAATCACACGATGTAATACACATTTTTCTATCAAACTATTTGGATTACACACAGGTGTTTATAATCTCGTTTATTTGACACGTTAGCGCTTTTCTAGTGGTCTCCAAAGATAATTATCGACGTCGATATCTAACGTTAACTATCCTCTCGCTCAGTGTCAGCGCATATACATGACTATAAAACTAGTTGTCGAGTTTAAAACGAGCTCCGCGTTATTTCATTTTTACGTGTTTGAGGTAGGGCGTTGTGTTTGTTGTTTCGGTGTATATGCTCACGTTTTCCGGTGTTTTTAATGATGATTAGCTTTTATGATAATTATAAAAAGTGTAGTTTCAGCAGCAAATCTGCAAAATGTGAGGATTTCTTAAGGATGATTTGGGCACCGATGATGAAGACAAAGGGGAAAAGGATGATAAATGAAACTCTCCCATCACAATAATAAATGACATTTTATTAAATGTTTTATTAAATAGCCGAAATAATTGTCAGAATTGTTTGTGTTTTAGATTATAACTGGTTTTACAGATTTATTTTCAAGTACGTGCATAAAATAGTTCCGTAAAGCAGGAATTTAATAAGAAATTGCTATTAAGTCTAAAAATGGACAAGTGTTTTTCCTTAAGCATACCCTTTTTACTATTAGAAATGTATTAAAATCACAAATGATTTTGTAATAATGTTATTTCTGTCTCTCTCCAGACGCACAGCTTGCAGGACCTGCGGCAAGCAGCCGTCGCCTCCAAGGTTTTCGTTCAGAGAGATTACACCAGTGGCACCATCTGCAAGTTTCAGACCAAGTTCCCAGCCGAACTGGAGAGCAGGGTGTGTAGAGGTCCTAAAAAACTAAGGGGGACTTTGGGGAGGAAAATTTTTTTTTTCGGATTTAGGATTAACAGTGATAAAATGGTTTTGTGGTGGTTATTAATTTTTGTCTGTCGTGGATAAATAAATATAGCACTAAAAGTGTTTTCACACCTGGCATGTAGTTGTATAACCCACTGTGTTTTTACCTTCAGGTTGGTTAATTTGGGTAGAAGTGAAGAAGGCAATCAAGCTTGAATTCAGACCAAAATAATCAGTCTGACACAATTAGTCTTAGCAAGGTGCATGAAGACAATCTACTGCCGCTAAGAATGAATGGTGAATTATCATAGAGTAAAAACAACCTGAAATGCCTTATTGATCCTTTGAATTGCAAAATTTAGCACTAATGTCCAAAACAAATAAAACACTGATGAAGCTTTTAAAATAATAAAGGAATGTAACAGCTAAAATGAAATCTACATGAAGCACGCAGAGCTGCTGTGTGTCTTTTTTGACAGATGACTGAGAATCTGGAACATAAAGAGGTGTGTGCTCTGATCAGTTAGATGATAATTAACCTGCACGTAACAAATATTTATCAGGTTAAAATATCGCCTTGCACAAGTAAACCAAATCATAACGATTTTGTAACTCCTATAATCCCTGTTTCGGAACAAAGCAAACAATCTACTGGTGTGAAAACTGCCTAAAACCCAAGTAGGTAGTGGCAAGTCCCTGTTCTAATGATTTGTTGGATTCATTCTTGATGTTGATACCAAGCAAGTGACTGAACTGATCACTGGATCATTGAAGCAAATGATTTATTAAAAAAACTCTGCATCAACAGCTGTGAAGGGAGCTCTATTTGCTTGGTCTCACACACACATACAGGCATCTAAACGTGCACAAACACACCTTTTAAACTTGACAAAAACTCTTGACAACCTTTACTGTCTGCTGTGTCTTTAATATGATGTTAATATTATTATGCGTTATTGAAACATCAAGGAGGACGCAGCAAAGAAAAGTCACTTATAAATTAAAACTTTATTATTTTCTGCAACAACCTTACATTTAAAAAGGAAACAGTCATAGGGGTGATCATACTCAAAAAGACCCCAGCCTATAAGGCTAGATGTTTTCTTTCCCTTATTTATTTATTTGTTTGACGCATGTACTCGTGTGCGATCGGAAAAACTGTGTCCGCACTCCGCCCCTCCTTTCACTCCACCCCTCCTTTCACTCCGCCCCGAAGCCCCATTTGGCCCTCTTTGCCCCAAGGTATTCAGCGGGTTGAAAAAGGCTGACCGCTGGCCTCAAGAAAGCCTCGATTTGGCCCGATTAGGCCCCCAAAGTGACAGTGGAAAAGCGACTGGCCTTGGCTCGCTCGCTTTAGGCGCGATAGTGGAAACCCAGCCAATGATGGGCAAAACAATCTGTGGATATCTGTGCACACAGATTCTGCCTAATAATGACTATATACAAGTAATAACTAAAATCTACATGTGTAAAATTATTTCTATATTTGTGGACAAAACAAATAAACGCATACACAATTTTTTTGCTTTTTTAAACTGGATTATAGTCATTTTCCCAGCATTCTGAAAGGCTTTATGAAGTAGTATAGTTTTTGGACTCTCAAAACATGTTTTATTGCTAAATAAATGACATACGAGATAAAATCAGCTTGCACATCATTAAAACAACAGTTACAATATTATCTATAAACATCACACACCCTTATGGCAAACAGCGAAGGACAATGTTTACAGATGTCAAATTCATCTAAAGAATTGTTTTATTGATTCTGACAGCTCTAATTGTTCAGTCAGATGACTTCAGTTTTGTTTTTTGGAGTTTTGCAGATGTTCGTTCTGTAAATTCTACCCAGATGTGTGTGTGTGGTAAACTGGGAAAGCTAGGGGGAAAGATATAATAGCTCTGTCAAGCAACACCACTTACATCGTCTGATTGTTTTGTTTTTTCAGATTGACAAGGTGCAGTTTGAGGAAACCATACAGACCCTGAATAATCTCTATGCAGAAGCAGAGAAGCTGGGCGGCAGGTCGTACCTGGAGGGCTGTTTGGCCTGTCTCACTGCGTACACAATCTTCCTCTGCATGGAAACACACTATGAGAAAGTGAGATATCATCATATAGTGTGGATATCATCAATATGACTTAGATATGGAATTCAGTATTATGGTGTTTTGTTTAGGTGCTGAAAAAGATTGCTAAGTTCATCCAGGAGCAAAATGAGAAGATCTACGCTCCTCTTGGGCTTCTTTTGACTGACCCCATTGAGAGGGGGCTCAGGGTCGTATCCTTTCTATCTTTTTTCACATGTCTGTCTGTTCACGGGTGAAGAGGGTGTTTTTTGACCTGACAAATTTGCAAATAAAATTTTTTTTTTGAAGCATTTTGAGTGGGTCGCAGAGAGATGCAGGATTATGTTATGAGGACTCATAACATTTTACACATTTTATTGCACATTCTATTTAATGCATATTCATCAGTATTCATAATATTCACAGCTTAATGGCCATGGAAAATGTGGTATATATAGAAAGCATATCTATCTATCTATCTATCTATCTATCTATATATATATATATATATATATATATATATATATATATACACACACACACACACACACACATGTATATGTGTATATATATATATATATATATATATATATATATATATATATATATATATATATATATATATATATATATATTTACATATATCATACATTTATTATTATTTTTATTTTTTTTTATTTTTTTAAGTATGCACTAGCTGAGGGATGCAAATGTTTGTGGATAAAGTGTATATATTAGATTTTTTTTTTAAAGAAAATTTAAGAAATTATTTTGGACTAAAGACATTCCTTTTAAGACATCTTTGTTTTATAAGAAAGTGAATAAATATAAACACACTGCAATTTGAGTGCTTTCATTCTTTATTATGCAACAGGAAGCACACGTTCCAAATGCATGTAAATGAGCTCAGGAACATTAAAATTTCATATTTGGATTGCTTAAATGTTCTTGTATCACAAGAAAAAGCATTTTCACAATTTTACAGTGAGTTGTACTGGTTGCCTGTGTCACTTTTAAAATTCTTCTCTTGGTTTTTAAATCACCAAATCTTAATTATGTAATGAGTCATTACTTATTATTATGAATTGCTTAAATCACTTATTATGCACCTCTAAGTCCAGGCTGAAATGCAGGGGTGACCGTGCTTTCACAGTAACTGGTCCTAGATAGTGGAATGCTCTGCCCTTCTGTATTACATTTGTCATCTCTGTCTGTCTTTAAATGTAGGTTGAAAACCTACCTTTGATTTGGCATTTTATCCAAACGAATTGTTTGTTTTAGCTATAATTTTACATATTTTTATGATTTGTATTGTGTAGCACATTGGTCAACTTTTGCTTATGTTAAATAGTGCTATATAAATAAAACTTTCCTTAACTTAAGATTTTTAAGGTGGAGATCACTATATTTGAGGATAGAAGTATTGGTTCAAGATAAAACACACCAAAGGTAATTTTTGTATTTTTTTTTTTCTGTGTGTGTGTTTGTGTTTTTTTCCTGATAGTTGGCTACAATGTATTTTGATGGTCCTCTTTGGTCATTGTTGAATATAAGCTACTTTGTAAATAATTATAAACTATGTTTTGTTAGAGATTTACTACAGTTTTGCAATAGCCCCTTTCACACATACAAACCTTTCCGCAAAATTACCTGCAATTTTCTGGAAAGGTCTATATGTGTGAACAGGCCCTTTTTGAAAATATAAAAAATCAATTCCAGCAATTTTCCGGAATGAGAAATTGTAAGATTAATGGTAATTTGCCAGAATTACAGTTGAACTCAGAATTATTAGCCCCCTTTTTATTTATTTATTTATTTTTAAATATTTCCCAAATGATGTTTAACAGAGGAAGGACATTTTCACAGTATGTCTGATAATATTTTTTCTTCTTGAGAAAGTATTATTTGTTTTATTTCGGCTAGAATAAATTTTTTAAACACCATTTTAAGGAAGAAAATTATTAGCCCCTTTAAGCAAAATATTTTTTGATGGTCTACAGAATAAACCATCGTTATACAATTACTTGCCTAATTACCATACTTGCTTAGTTACCCTAATTAACCTAGTTAAGCTTTTAATGTCACTTTAAGCTGTGTAGAAGTGTCTTGAAAAAAATATCTAGTGAAATATTTTTTACTGTCATCAAGGCAAAGATAAAACAAATTAGTTATTAGAAATAAGTTCTAAAACTATTATGTTTAGAAATGTGTAATGTGTTTCAGAAAAAAATAAACAAGGGGGGCTAATAATTCAGGGGGGCTAATAATTCTGAGTTCAACTGTATAAACGCAGAGCTCATTTCTGGTTAATGATGTCAGGATTTAACAGTCTTTTGGAATGAATGTTTGATTGGTGTCTTCTGGAAAAGTTTCTTCTGTTTGAGGAGCATCAGAACAAGTGTTAGCAGATATTAAGCAGAAGAGCTTTCAAACTAGAAGAGGTTTCATAGGTTTATATAACCGATTTCTAATCACCACAACCACATGGTGCAAAAAATCCTTGGTATATTTCTAATACTCTAAATGACTGCTTGTAGTTGCATAATAGTCAGCAGAAAGCATATGTGTGTGTGCTTTTCCATTTGATATTTGTAAAAAGTCCATTGCTTAGTAGCTGCAGCATGTTGTTTTCTTTCTTTAATAATACAAAGTTGTATTTCCTTCTGCAGGATCATGTTTGGAATGTGATTGCTGGCCTGCTGGACTCAGAACCTGCTTCTCCGTCTCATGATATCACAACCCTACTGCTTTAAATGTAGATAGCATCATTTTTTTATTATTATTTAGTTTTGGACAGAGGGAGAGAGTGAAATATAAAATATATCTTAAAGAAACTCTCCAAATCAGCTTTCCCTCAGTTAGCAGCTTTCCGATGTCTTACTTAAACCGAGTTCTTTTTAAATCTATGTTGTGCCATGTAATTTTATATCGCATTGTTTGATTTCTTTACAGAGCGTTTCCCTTCTCTCGTTTTCTGTATATACTTGTCTTGAATGGGAAGTATAGATTAAGTGCACAATGTTCTGCCACAATACAGTTGCATATTATTAGGATCTTTTGTGACTGCGTTTTCGTATTAACAATTTGTTTTCAAGAAATTCGATCAAATATGTGCTTGTAGAAACGTCTATACATACATGAAGAAGCTTTGAATGTGTACGAGGAAATTTGAGATGGATAATTAGTTTGTTGTAATTAATTAATGCAAGTACTAAGTTTAGCTGCTTTACTAAGCTTCATTCCTTTTCCCTCTTTGAAAAACAGCTTGTGTTTTCTATTTTAACACTACATTTGACTCTATTTACCAATGAACTACTGTACTTTTATCGGGGTCTGCAATATAATCCTTATTACAAACAAACGCCATCGAATCCTTAAAAGGCATGGTTTGCATTTAATATTGCATCTCCAGCTTGTATTTCAGACTCTTGTCAGTTCAACCTGTTTCTTGCGTAAATCTTTTTATCAGTGTTGTATCATAATGTCTTTTTTGAAAATCTTTTGACACTTATTTAAATGTATCGTACAATAAATAGCGTTTTCTTGAACAAATTAATTGCATTGTCTGCAGTGTTTTTTGTTTTATAAGTTCATTTTTTTTTTTTTTTTGCCTGTTTGGAAGAGCAACGCATGCGAGTTAGAATTAACCTCTTCAGACCCGAATTATATTTCAGAAAAAATATAATTCCAGCTATAAAAAAAAATTCCACAGTTCTTGAGGCTCCTGTAATTCAGACACGCTTTAAGAATATATATTTTTGTCCATTTCAATGGACATCAGGTCAGAATAGTTGTACTTCCTGAACATTATACCAACATTTTGTTCATTTTCCTTTGGCTTAGTCCCTTCATTAATCAGGGGTCGCCACAGCAGAATGAATCTTTTATTATTTAATAAAATTCTATAAATTCTGACTAAGGAAATGAGCTGGCCAGTTTGTTTTATTTGCCTATAGGCTACATTTTAATTTTTGTTTGTTTGTTTTTTTATGATGGATGATAATAAATTTGCATTTAAAAACAAGTATTTTTTATATTTTGTAAATTTCTCATTACATTATATAAAACAGTAAAGACTTGCAGCTTAAAGGCACCTTTTTGAAATATACATTTTTGTAAACAAAAAATAATGGTAAGCACTTTGACAAAAATGTAGAAAGTATTTTTGTTGCATTGAAAAGTGTGGTAATGATAACCATCCGACAAGCTAAATGTCACTAAAATGCTGTATTGAAAAAAAAATAACCCCTTTTAATAGGCTGGCTACAGGCCTGACAGACAATTTAGCTTGCCCAATTCACCTGTATCGCATGTCCTTGGACTTGTGGGGGAAACTGGAGTTCCCGGAGGAAATCCATGCAAACATGGGGAGAACATGCAAACTCCACACAGAAACGCCAGCTGAGGCTCAAACCAGCAACCTTCTTGCTGTGAGGCGACAGTACTACTGTGCCACCATGCTGGCCATTTAACCAGCATAAAATACAAAAATAAACACATGATTGCTGGTGTAATCCCAAACATTAACATTGTAACATTTTTACTTTCATTTTAAGTTTTTTTTGTTGTAGACCTTTTTTGTAGATCGCAAAATTACCCTTTATTCTTTGCGTGTATGCGCAAGGAAAATGCTAAGAACTTCCGGTCGGCAGCTGATGTGATGCGTATAAACAGTCACATTTGGACAGCTTTGAAACCATAGTTTCATCTATTTTACCTGCTTTTATCGTCTTTGAACTAATACTGTTGTCGATCAGCGCCACCTCCTGGACTGATCATTAAAAAAAAAAAACTGCTGTGAGACATTTGCCCTGGTTGTCAGACGGCATCTTCTGCCATTTAAATGAAGCCTTGTCATCGCTAAAGTCAACAGTTTCTCTCTGTTTTCAAATCTAAAATCAGCCCAAACAAATGTAGCTCACAAAAATGTTTGACACACGTAGCCTGTAGTTTCCCTGATTTAATAGCTGTGACAAAGTGAAAATAAAGTGACATTTTGAAATGACAAAAAAAACACAAACCCTGGTAAATACTAGACAAATAAACCAAACAACTGAATCTACTTCTGGATGTCACTACATACTATAACTAAAATCTTCAGGGCAGCATTATTCATTACTGTCAGCCTGAAGGGACAAACAGCTTGTTATTCATTTTAAACTGATACAGCTATCTACATTTTATTCTTAGCCTTTTTCACACATTTCATGTCTGAAGCCTGTAACTGCAAGAGAAACTTGAGTTCATATTGCTAAAAAAGAAAAATAATTAAAGGGCACCTATGGTAAAAAAATCTACTTTTCAAGCTGTTTGGACAGACGTGTGTAGGTATAGTGTATAGAATGTCACATTGGGCTGATATAAACACACCCAGTTCTTTTTTTTAATTTAACAACATAAAAACGATGGACCAATTGGAGCAGTTTTTAGATTGACCGCAACTTGATGTAGGAGTGCAGTCCCCCCGCCCAGTAATATAGATTGACAGGCGCGCATCACCATATCCTCAGTTTGTTGTTTCACATCCAGCGATTTTAGTGTGAGTCAAAGCGATGTCACCAAAGGAACACCCTTGCTCTATTTTTAGATGCAAGTCTCATTGGGCTCAACACAGGATCAACATTCACCATGATCACTCTCCTCGGCGCCATTGTTTATAACTTTAGGTGTGTTTGCAAACGTGTACTTTTCATTGCATCTTCCTTAAAGCGCGAGAGTGAAATGCCCAGCAGCTAATCAACAATATAAAATTGGTCACAGAGCATACACGCTTCATAGTGTAAGGCGTGGATTTTGGCTGCCAGTGGGTGAATGTAAAAACAGACGATAGACTGAAAATACCGACGACTAACTATTTTATTGAGCAAAAACTCCAAGAACTGGTGAGATGATCTCCTAGCTTGTCTCACTCTGCTATTTTTAAACACACACACACACACATTGCCCTCCTCGGAGGAGGACACAGCGCGCGCACACACACCCACACACATTACCCTTTCAGGAGGAGGACACCGCACACACATACACACATTACCCTCCTCCACGGAGGTCCGTAAACAAAGCAGCACGCATCGCGTTTTTAACGTGGCTTTACACATGATATGAGAATATAGCGAGTTAACCTGATACAGTACATGCGGTTATAAGTAACAAATCACAACTAAATACATTTGCAAAGCAGAGTAAACGAGGCAACAACTTTAATCGCACGTACTTACACTTGAGAAATGGAGGAAGAAACTGATCCAGGATCTGACATAGTCCATCAGTTGTCTTTACTGATCCTTCCTTTAACAAACGGCCGATGAAGTATTCTTTGTAGCAAGTAGTTTTCAGAAGCACTCAAACTGCTCAAGGCTGGGCTATAATGCTGAGGTTTCATCTTTGGGTCAATAAGACTCAATAATATCCATCTGAACATTGCCACTTCATTTGACCGGCGTGTTTGTGTTTGTGTGTGTTCGTGGCTTTTTCTTTGTTAGAGGGCAGGCCGCAGGTTTCAAATCTCCCGGGTTTGCGCGTGCAACTACTTGGTTTAGTTGTCTTGTCATATCGAAACACCTAATGACTCGTTATCAAGACAACTCGTTTGAAGCACTATGAGTCGACTCTTTTATAGATGAATCAACAGTTTTAAACACTGTACACTTACAAATTTACGCCTTAGCTGGATATTTCACTTCACTTAGAGCTGTGTTAAACACTACATGGAAGAGATTTTTCAAAACCCCATAATATGGGCTCTTTAAAGAGCAGAGCCTCCCTATACGCAACTTATACCGCAGAACCACCAGGGGCCGCCCCTTGCTCTTAAATGTGAGTCTGTTCTGTGCTTTCACTTTGTTTAGGCATGAAAACACTTTAAAATAAATATAAAAATGGCGAGATTCCCTTTCCTTTTCATTACAGGTGCCATCACCCCTCCTATGCATTCCTCATATAATGGTGCATGACTGTCAGCTGACGCACTCCATAGTGATAAATAGACACTGTTTCCCAAACGAATTCTGTACACGCGTTTTGAAGTGGATCGAAAGTCTGGCTTTTGGGTGAGTGTTTAAACAGACATATACACATAATTAATAATAATAACATCAATAGATGTCGATCTTGGTGGGGTTTTTTTTCAAACACAACTAATTTTGTGTTTAATGGGCATAAAAAGTTGGGAAAACTGTTGAATGCTTTCATTATAACGTTAGATGTGTGCATTTTTAAAGTGACACCAGCTATTTAATGTAATCAAACGAAAAAATCTAAATAAATAAAAGATTCATTCTTTGCTCTTTAATCAGAATTTGTAAGTTATACAGTGAAGAAACAGCTAATGAGATTTGATAGCTTGATTCTTTTTCATTATAATAGCTTTTCATTTTAATAAGCTGAACTGTTTGCAAATGTATTTGCTGCTCATGTATTTATTTATTTTTTTCTTTTGTAAATAATAATAATAAAACATATTACTGACCATTTAACTGTTTATTCACAACGAAACAGCTCCAAATGAACATATTTAGTAATTTGGGGATTTTTTTAAAGGAGGAGGGGGGTTTGCATATCCCTTATTTTTACATCCCAATGTTGACAGGTACGATCCGGTGCCTCAGTCAAAGGTAATTCAGTGTGCGTGGTTATTAGTCTCTGTGTACAAGCTCAGGAACTGTAATCTAGCACACAGTTGGCTGTAAAAACTATACAAAGACACAAATGATTTTGTACTCTCAGCTTGGTCTGTGTCCGAGTTGTATATGTGTGGCTGAATGCTGGTTCTCTCACTCATGTTGCTTCTCTCAGTCTGCCTGTCTGTTGCCAAACACAGCGGGGAAGCTCTTGGCTCTGCCCTCTTGTTACGTTGGGCGGGAGGTCAAAACTAATTTTCATGTGAAGCAACACACCCCTAAAACAGCGAGCTGTGTACACGCCCCCAAAATGACACTTTTAAACTAATCATAATAAAAAAATCTGAATAGTGTTTTGAACTGAACCTAAAGCCTGATTTATACTTCTGCGTCAAGTGACCGGCGTAACCCAGGCACATGTAATGCGCGTGGCTGTGCATTTATACTTCTGCGCGCTGTCTCTGTTGGTCTGCTTTAACACTTCCGAAACGCTAGTGGGCAGTGAGGTGTTGCTCTGTGTCGAGTTTCTTCGCTGCTTTTTTGCTTTTCCTGAACACATCCGTGATGTACAAGTGTCTCAAACTCGCTCATTTTGAGGCAGCAACAGGCGGACGTGCAGCAACTTTAACTATGAGGTAAACACAAAACAAAACTTTCCATCCGGAGCTCCTTCACGGGACTCAACACTTGTAAACAATCGCTACATTGGGTTTGCGCCATTTGCGCGGCTCTCGGTCCCGCCCCGACTCATCAGCGCTACCAAGCTGACCAATCACAGAGCTTGCGCTACGCGTTGTTGCGATGTGTAGTTACATTTTTTGAGAGGTGCACGTCAGTGACGGCCACGGCGAAGGGCTATGCGTCAGCGCCGTAGCATACGCCGGTGTTTGACGCAAAAGTATAAATCAGCCTTAAACTGCCACACACAGAAGAACCATAACTCTTAAAAAAGAGGTAAACTAGGTGCCCTTTAAAACATGCATGCCATTTGCAAGTAAATTGTCGTTTGTTTTTTTTGGTTTGTTTAACAATACTTTTATGACATTAAATTTCAAGTTTAGCTTAACCCAAAGGTAACCAAAAGCTTTTATTTGTCAAAGCACAGAGTGTCAGTGAATGAGGACCCACCTGGTGTTGCATCAGTGTTGAGTTGATCGCAGGTGAGCAGAGATCCAGTATCTGGACAGCAGGTGCTCTAAAAGCTCAGCAGCAGCAGCAGGGCTTAAGTACTGCTCTCCACTTCCTGTTTGACTTCCTGTTCACAAGAGCATTTGTGTTGCTATACTGATAATTGCCTCATGAACAATAATGCACCAGAAAGATGGCTTTGGGCATCTACATCTGAAGAAATTCAATGTGAATGCTTATATTTCATTAGAGAGGAATCTGATATGTCTAAAATCCTTTCTAATCCATTTCTAGTTCTTTCTAACACAACAATTAATCCGACTTCTTGACACTGAAACCTGGATCTTTAAAATGTATTGCAATAATTATAAAACACTGTATATCATTCACTATAAGCAAACTAGGTCAGTAGTACTATATAGTGATAACTAACAGTAGTAGTAATATCTAGGTCAATAATAATTCTTAAATTAAAACTCTGAACTCAGATCGAAATGCTCATGACCACTCACAGATTTGACAAATGCACATGACATGTTGTAAATATTGTTGAATTTCCTTTTTTTTTATTTAAAAATGAAAAAGTACAGACAACTAAGTTATGGGCTCAGAAAACGATCAAGGAATCAGCGATATAAAAATGCATTATAGATATGACAAATAAGAAGTTCTGGTAAACTGCACAATCTAAAAATAAACCGTATTAACTCAAAAGGATAAGAGTCGGCTCACTATAGAACAAAAATTATTGATTTATTTGACATTTTTGCATTTATGATGAAAAATGTTTGTTAGGGGTGATACACCTCTCTGTTATGGACGTGACCGTTGTGAAATTGGCACTTGTGTGACTTTGGTAAATCAAATATAATTGTTTGAATACATTAACAGAAATATTTTGAGTACTTTTACAGCACTGTAAATACAAGCCCAAGCAAACAACGTAGAAAGTGAAAACAGCAGTTTACTTCTTTGTTGAATGATTCAGTAGTTTGACCGAATCATCTAACTTATTAGACTTTACTACCACCTACTGGAAGATTTAGATTCTTATTTTGAGGATTATTTTCTTTTTTTAAAAATCATATTTTTTCATATTAAAATGCAATAAAGTACAATAAACTTTATTATTTGAAATAAATCACACACACACAAGAATTTTGTCATCATTTACATGTTTGTGCTATTTAAATTTGTATGAATTTCTTTGTATTGCACATTATTGTTGTAATCATCTTTCGGTGGTATTCAGAGTCAATTTTATAACATTTAACAGAATTTACACAATAACTTGCATTAATTCAATTTATTCAACCAATAATAACTTTTAAGTGGTCACTTATCTTTATTTTTCCCCAGGGACGTAAGTATTACATGTTTGATGAAATAATCCATTAATTTTATACATGCATTTCGGTGAAAGTAGACTCACCCATTTCAAGACACTGAAAAATGTTGTTTCAAAGAAACAAAAAATCTTTAAATTAAGATTCTTTATTCTTAATATTCTTTATATTTCATTCTTGGTGGCGCAGTGGGTAGCACAATCACCTCACAGCAAAAAGGTTGCTGGTTCGAGCCTCAGCCGGGTCGGTTGGCGTTTGCATGGCGTATGGAGTTTGCATGTTCTCCCTTGGTTTCCTCTGGGTGCTCCAGTTTCCCCCACAAGTCCAAAGACATGCGGTACAGGTGAATTGGGTAAGCTAAATTGACTGTAGTGTATGTGTGTGAATGGGTGTGTATGGATGTTTCCCAGTGATGGGTTGCAGCTGGAAGGGCATCTGCTGAGTAAAACATATGCTGGATAAGTCGGTGGTTCATTCCACTGTGGCAACTCCAGAGTAATAACAGGACTAAGCCGAAAAGAAAAAGAACAATTTTATATTTAATTCTTAATGTCTGCAAGACTTATTATTTTTTGTATGTGTGTGTAAGTGTGTGTGTGTGTGTGTGTGTGTGTGTGTGTGTGTGTGTGTTATTTTGAAGTTTCTTCCAGTCATTCAGGTGACTTCTTCTGTCTGGAGCATCAGACCAATCATCTGGTGTCCAGAATGAGGTGGTTTGTCTTGGTCGGGCATCTCAACTGAGACCTGTCCACTATGGGTGACCCTATCGGTAGCTGTGAAGTACCAGTGGCGTAGCTCTCAGCATCACTGATGCACACAAGCCCTCACAGCACGTCAAGCTGCAAACCGTGTGAGGGACCCTAACCTACCCTAACACAACACTAACAACCCAAACAACCACTAACGTGCCAAAAACCACTCAGAGACCAGCAACACACAAGAAACCACCTAGAAAACCTTGCTAAGCACATGTCAACCTACAGCAAACCATCCAAAAGAATCCAAGAGCCGAATACCAACAGCACCGACAATCACCAAAACATCCAGCAATGTAATGAAAATTTAATTAAAAGTGAAATTTGATGTATTGCAAACTTATTCTATAACTATATACAATATATACAGTATGTACATACGTGCCCATGATCTTCCATCTGGAGCTAGGATGGCTCAGTGCCTGGGCCTCTTCCTCCGGGGCTCCTTGGGCAGCGGCTCCTTGCTGATGTCCACCATGATATGAGGGGGGACACTGGACCCAGATCTGATCTCGCTGATGAACACACGTCCATCAGCCTGCTCGGTCTCCAACAGTGCAGGCCGGTCCAGCTTCTCCCACAGCCGCTGCTTTATCTTCAATCCGTACTGGAGAGTGTATCGACCTGTCCGCTTCTTCACGGTGGAGTCCATCACACTGCGGTAGATGTGCTGATATTCCTGCACACTCCTACCGTGGATGGAGATCGGCTCCTCATGTGGACACTCACCCACTGAGGAGATTGAAGCTGCGGGACAGAGGACAGGAAGGACAGCTCTGTTCTTCAGGTGTCGCTGCTCCACGGAAGTGTCCGACATGCAGCTGTTAGTGTCAGGCCCGGCCGCCGCTGCGTGCTCCTCAACAGAAGAGACGCGATCCAGCAAGAAGTCCTTGAGGTGTCTGGGGAGAGTCCTGGTCCTACTTGAGCGTCGCAGAGTCATCATGAACAACTTCCCAAACTGATGAAAGTCAGTCAATAGGAGAATAGTTCAGAGTTGATTGATGACTTTATAGACAGTTGTGTGGGTTTGTAAACCAATTCAGGTTGCCGTGGTGACAGAATGACGAGTTTTAGTTAAATGTAAACAATAATTGATTACAGCGTTAAGTCATTTACAGCAGCACGAACAGTATACAGTACAGTTTTTTGGTAAATGTTATTTAAAACAGAAAATATCTTATTAATTATTAAGTATAATAACAGAGGGCCAATATAGCCTACCTAAATAAATATTGTCCCCATTTTCCGTTTATTTCCACGTCAAAAAATCCGGTCACGTTACTACGACAAAAGTACATTCATTGAACAGTAAAATGTTACTGATTTCGATCTATATGACATTGAGTTTATATTATAAAGTATTTCAGAAAAATAAAACAAATTTAAAACTCATTCATTTCCCAATCATTCTGTAAAAATCCAGTATATGCAAAAGCAATGGAACAGAAACAAGAGTGTTAATATTTACACCCGCAGCTTGATTACGAGTCGGCTTATTTTAATAAAAAAATAAGTTAATACTGAAACTTAGAACTTGTCAAATATTTTACATAGACTGTTGATAACAAAAGTCAAAACGAATTAGCCTTATATGTTTTCTTCCTAAATGAACTGATGGCGAAAGCTTAGGCAGTGTACGAAAATGATTTTGTAAAGAGAGCATAATAAAATGGCAGCATAATATTTTAAATACTGCATCCCAAAATGAAAATATTCATCCTCTTTAGTGTCACGTGATCGTTTGGATTATAATATGGATTAACTGTTCTATTATGATCAGTTTTATTGGTACAAAATCACTAATGATTCTTATAATTGTTAGCGCTGAAAAGTTTGTCTTTCTTTATATTACAGTGGAAACTGTAATTTAACTTTTAGGATTTTTAAATTAAAAAGATCTAAAAAAAAATAGCTTTTATTTCTCATGTTTAATGTTTTTAAAGAGTCTTATTTATTAATTCAGTTACCTTAAGTTCTGTAAACGAAATTCCTGCTCCCTCCTCAGTGCACCGTGAGAGGGAGCTGTCACCCGAGCTTTAGTCGGGGTCATTTGAACTTCATCCCCCACATGCCTGGGACTCACTGAAACACTTTTTAAAAATTATATCTATTGTTTGTAACATATCTTAGTGCTATGTACTGTAGGTTTACTGTATGTATTACTATATTATCTGAAAGTGCTACCACAGACAATAACAGTAACAATAACAGTTTAACTATTGTTAAGAAGTTCTATAATAATTACAGATAAGATCTTTGTAAATCAAAATATCAATTAATCTGCATAGAATTTACAATATGAGCTCTCATATTAAGTCAAAAATAATTTGCTTGTGACTTTATTTTTCCCCAGATGACCACCCTTTTTCATGGTGCCATTTACTGTGATTTGGCTCCCTGATCCTCAAAGCAGGCATCATACTTGGGTTGCAATGATCGCCATACTGCTATGATGACACCACGAGGTTACAGGTGCAGACACATTGCAGACTTTAAATTGAAAGTATAATCTACACAATAAATGCAGTTAGCTTATCATCTGGTATCATTATCTAACTATGAAATCTGTTGAGTCATTCATGTGGATTTTATAGTATTACACAGATCGCCATCAATGGATAACCATTGAATTTTCAAAATCGCATGAATGTAACAAAGCCTTGCTTAATGAAATTAAGAATTCAATACAATAAATTTGTTTTCAAAGCTTCATAAAGCACTGCTTCGAAAACAGCCACCACTAGACCACTTCCTGCTATTGATTTTGGCTTTAGAATTGCCCCTTTGTTTTGCTAGTTAGTGTCATGTTCACCAGCGAACAACCACTAGATGTCGCTGGTAAACATTCACACACAAACATTCACACTCATTGAACTACATATCTGCCATATATGGACTACAACATCCAGTCATGCCACACACACACAACCGGTTCCAGATCCACACTGATTGCACTCTCACAGCTGAAGCCACTCACACAATAATTATTTGGACTATTTAAACCCCTCTTTTCCACACACATGTTGCCGAGTCTTGTTTATCTGTAAGGTGACATTACAACGGGTTATCCTGGTCTTGGGTTCCCGTGTTTTGATCTTAGCCTTGTTTATCCAGTTCTCCTGTTTAGCTGCCTGCCTTCTGACCTCTCGCCTGTGTTTGACTACGATTCTGGACTGCCTGTATAGATCTGTTTGCACCTGTGTTGAACATCGCTTGCCTGACTTTGAATAAACCTGCATTTGGATCCTACCTTCTGTTGTCAGTGTCACTCCCTGCTTTACAGTTAGATGACCTGGTACATTCAATTCAATTCAAGTTTATTCCAGCCGTGACTGTTTCTATGAGTTTTTTTTCTGCTGTTGAGCATAAGACAAGATATCTTAAAGTATAAAAAAGAAAAACAGCCATTGACATTTAAAACAAAAGGTCCCAGGTAGCAAAGAATTCCCAACAGAGTCTGGCTCAGATTTGGCATAAATCTGGTACAGCAGGCATTCATCCGGCACTGGCATGCAGCATGTGGGCCAAACACGGCCCTGGTTTGGCAGAGGTGGCACACACAGGCATCACATGTAAGTTTGGCTTATATTGACCCACACTTAAAATGCATTTGTATTATTTAAAATAAAACCTACCAGTCAGGTCACTTTAAGAAAAGCACACCTTTAGCCTAAAGTGCAATGATTCATGTGTATATCAATTTTTGACACACCAACATATCTGGCCCAGTTCAAGGCTCAAATATTATGAGAATTAACTTGGCTGAGACTTGGCCTACATATGGTCCATGTTAAGCTCTTGTCTGGGAGCCAGACTTGGTCCAGTCATGTACCCTACTTAACTGCGGCATGTGAGGCAATCAAAAGCTGATTGTGTGGGCAAGAGCTGGGCCAGAGATATTTTGCTATATGGTATATTATAGTAAATACTTTAGAATAGATACATGGGGCAGTCTCCTCCTCGCTCTGAGTAAGAGGCGTGTCGATATCACCTGCTGATCTCTGATTGGCTGAAGCCCAGTGGTCCAGCCCTGCTGAAGTGTGGATGATCAACAAAGCTGGATACCCTTACACACGCTTGAATCGGAGCCTCAGAGGAGAAGAGTATCTATGGTTATGAGGATTATTAAAAATAATAACAATGGCAGCAGCACTGAGTAATAACTGAACATGAGCTCATAAACACTGACTGGAGGACATCTACACAGGAGAAACCGCGCAAAATGATGACACACTCTAATGATGATGATGATGAGGATGATAGTCACCAGCTCAGGTAAGATTCTGTGTGTGTGTTATTCTGTTATGTGTTTGTGTCTCTCTTTGTGTATGTATGTGCGTCTTTCTCTCTCTCTCTCTCTCTCTCTCTCTCACTCTCTCTCAATTCAATTCAATTGCTTTATTGTCATGACAAATGTTACAAATTTACTGCCAAAGCAGTTATAAAGTTTACATAAAATTAAAAGAACATACATATTTAATAAAAACACAGTAAACAGTACTAATAAAAAAAGAGGATATGTGCATATAATAATAAATTAAAATATAAATAATCTATCATATTATTCAATATATCATTCATATAATATTATTCATTTATAACAATAAAAATAATAATAGATCTGAATAAACTACGTTCACAATCAACATTTTAGGAAAAAAACAGCAACAGCAATAATAAACAGTTTATTTACAATGATTCATTTATAATCATCTAGTTGTGTGTGTGTGCGCGCGCATGTGCGTGTGTGTGTTTGTAAGCGCAGCAATGATGTTTTTATTGGTCTCCTCTCTTTTTGTGACAGCCATTAATATATTGTGCCGCTAGAAGGACAAAGTCAGTTTTTCCCATAGTAAATATTGAAGCGGTGTTTGATTGTCTAACTCAGTGAATTGTGGGTAAATGCTCTGTAGTTTGGGGTAGAATGTTTCTCTGATGTGCTGATGAGTTTGTGCAGTGGGTGAGGAAGTGTTCCTCCGTCTCCACCTCTGCCTGGGCACAGTGTGGGCAGATGCGTCTCTCTCTGGGTTGCCAGTTCTGTATGTATCGGAGTCAGACTGTGAGCACTCAGCCTGTATTTGGTCATTGTTGTTCTTAATTTACTGTCCTTTACTGCACTCAGATATGTTGCTGTACTATAATCTCTATTTGGGCCTAAATAACAGTGAAGTTTACTTTGTTTTCCAGCTGCTTCATTCCAGTAAATCAGATACTCTTCTTTTCATGCATTTATCATTTCATTGGGCTTAATTCTGTAGATAAGCATGTCCGTGTCCTGATGCTGCCTGCTGTTAGTCATATTCATTGTGTTGGTTTGTGTTTGCAGCTTCAGGACCATCTGAATCAGGGGGCTTTTGTCAGTGTCTATTTCTTGGGTTTTATGGGCTTTAAAATGATAAGAGTTGGGGTCACTCATTTTATTGTGTTTCCAAAATTTGACAGTACTCAATGCACATGAGTAGAGGATAGTGGCCTAATTCTGCCCTGCATGCATTGCTGGGTGTGTTCCTCTGTACCCTGATGATGCTTCTACAGAAATCTGCATGTAGGCTTTCAATTGGATTTTTATCTTTTTTATTTTTATCACCTATCAAATTCATAGCTGAGGAGAGGACTCCACACTTTACTCCCATATAGCACTATAGGTTTAATCACAGACTGGAAAAATTTGAGCCAGACTCCAATTGGAATTTCTATTTGTGTTGCTTTTTTTAATGGCGTTAAAGGCCCTTCTCGCTTTCTCTTTCAGTTCATTCACAGCCAGATTTAGTTTTCCATTAGCACTTATTTTCAATCCAAGGTATGTATAGCTTGTGGCAGGTTCGATTTTTGTCATACAAAGGGAGAAGCTGTGTTTCTTTCCCTGACATCTGGGTTTTTTTCTGGAATACTAGAGTTTTGGTTTTCTTTGGGTTAACGGTCATGGCCCAGGTCTGACAGAAACTCTGCAGGATATCCAGCTGCTGCTTTAGACCCTCTTCTGTTGGCAAAAGCAGCACCAGATCATCTGTAAACAGCAGGAACTTTACACTGGAGTCATATAGTGTGAGACCCGGCGTATCTACTTGCTCTAGGAGCATTGCCAATTGATTGATGTAAATATTGAAGAGGGTTGGTGACAGTGGACAGCCCTGTCTCACACACTGCCCCTGAGTGAAGAATTCTGTTCGCTTATTTCCTATTTTAATTGCACACTGATTGTTCAAATACAATGTTTTTATAATGTTGTATGTTTACCGCCAATACCTGATTCTAAAAGTTTATCAAGGATGTACCGCTGGATCGCGTCTCACTACAGTTGTTAAACACACAAGCTGATACTTTCCAGTGTGTGGTACATTCCGGCTGGTCACTCCCGGTGTGTGGTACATTTCCTTTCCGTAATGAATCTGTAATTGTACATTTGTTTCGGGACTTGTAAAAGTGTTTAGCGTCTTGTTATTTTTTTTCTAAAATGTACATTTGTTTTTGTCCTTGGTAATTTTGTTTTTCCTATGTAATTGTGTCTGATTGGTAAAAATGTTTTTCAAAATATAAATTTGTCTCGAGCTTTGTAAAAGTGTTTCACACTTTGTAATGTTGTTTTCAACTTCCCGGCCACCGTAGTATGCAGTATGTATGGAGTGTATCATGTGAGTGTTTGTGTGTGTGCGTGTGCATGTTTGTATGTGTGTGTGTGTGTGTGTGTGTGTAAATGTATAGTGTATCGTGTGTTTGTGTATGTATGTAGTGGATTGTGTGTGTGTATAGAGTATTGTGTGTATATGTATAGAGTGTATTGTGTGTGTGTGTGTGTGTGTGTGTGTGTGTGTGTGTGTGTATGTATGGAGTGTGTCGTGTTTGTGTATGTTTGAAGTGTATTGTGTGTGTATATGTATGTAGTGTTTCATGTGTGTTTGTATAGAGTCTAATGTGTGTCTATATATTTGAGTGTATCCTGTGTATCGGAGTGTATTGTGTATATGTATAGAGTGTGTTGTGTGTTTATATGTATGTAGTGTTTTATGTGTGTATCTGTATGGAGTATATGTAGATTGTATTGTGTGTGTTTATATATATGGAGTGTATTGTCTGTATGCATATGTATAGAGTGTATTGTATGTGTATGTATGGACTGTATCCTTGTGTGTGTATGTATGTATGTATGTACGGAGTGTATATATATATATATGAAATGTGTTGTTTATGTATATGTAAAGAGTGTAGTGTGTGTGTGTGTGTGTGCGTGTGTGCGTGCGTGCGTGCGTGCGTGTGTGTACTGTATCATGTATGTTTAAGCATAAGCATATGTGTAACATGCATTCTCCTGTGGCCCAGTGGTTTAGCTTCCAGATTCTGACACTGGAGAACTGAGTTTAATACCATTCTCTGACAGCAATGTGTGTACATGTTTGTAGTGTATCATGTATGTGTGTCGTTTATGTATTTGCAAAGAGTGTGTTGTGTATTTGTATGGACTCTATCATGTGTGTGTATATGTACAGAGTCTATATATATGAAATATATGTATAGAGTATGTGTGTGTATGTATGGACTGTATCAGGTATGTATATAAACGGAATGTATCATGTGTGCGTTTGCTTAAAGTGTGTTCACCTGTGACACGTATGGACTGTGTGTGTGTGTATAGAAATAAAGTATGTGTATGTATGGACCGTATCGTGTACGGACTGTATCATGTGTGCATTTACTTTATTTGTATTCTCCTGTGGCCTAGTGGTTAAGCATCCAGACTCTGACACTAGAGACCTGGGTTCAATCCTCGTCTCTGACAGTAATGTGTGTATATGTTTGTAGTATATCATGTATATGTATTCTGTATGGAGTGTATCCTTTGTGTAGTTGCATAGAGTGTATTGTGTTTATGTATCGATTGAGTTGTGTTTTTATATGTATGTAGTGTTCCATGTGTGTATGTATATTGTGTGTTTATATATATGGAGTGTATTGTGTAGTGTTCCATGTGTGAATGTATATTGTGTGTTTATATATATGGAGTGTATTGTGTGTATGTATATGTATATAGTGTATTGTGTGTGTGTATGTACGCAGTGTATATATATATATATAAAAATAATATGTATAGAGTATGTGTGTATGTATGGACTGTATCGTGTGTGTGTGTATATGAAGTGTGTGTATGTATCGACTGTATCATATGTGTATATGTACGGAGTGTATCATGTGTGCATTTGTTTAAAGTGTATTCTCTTGTGGCGCAGTGGTTAGGCATCCTGACTCTGGAGACCCGGGTTCAATCCTTGTCTCTGACAGTAATGTGTGTATATGTTTGTATATCATGTAGATGTATCCTCTATGTATGGAGTGTATCTTTTGTGTATTTGCATAGAGTGTATTTGTATGGGCTGTGTGTGTGTGTGTGTGTGTGTGTGTGTGTGTGTGTGTGTGTGTGTGTGTGTGTGTGTGTGTGTGTGTGTGTGTGTGTGTGTGTGTGTGTGTGTGTGTGTGTGTATATATATATGGTCATAGTAACTGGAACAGTGTAATTCAGTTTTTCGTGTTTAAGTTCAGTTCAGTTTAGTTTAGCTCAGTTCAGTGTGATTTAATCATTACTGAGAGTTCAAACGCTGAAGAGCAAATTCATCGATGCGTAGCTCTACCAATCCTGAACCATGCGAGCCAGTGGCGACAGCGGAGAAGGAAAAAAAACTTCACCTGATGGGAGTGAAGAAAAAAAACCTTGAGAGAACCAGACTCAGTTGGGCACGACCATTTTAATTTCTCCGCTGGCCAAAAGTCTTGTGCAGAGCTTCAGTCACTGCGGTGGAGGCTGGAAGATGGCCTCAGCGAAGACTCGTCTCTTCCTGGAGCGCCGCTGGAATCAGACACATGTTCTCCACTCCCCACGACCATCAGCGCAGCAGCAGCTTAGGATATGGCCTGGTCCCGCTCACAGTGTATTTTCCTGTGGAGCAGTGGTTAAGCATCCAGACTCTGACACTGGAGGCCTGGGTTCAATCCGCATCTCTGATGGTAATGTGTGTATAAGTTTTTAGTATATGTTATGTACTGGGCTTAACATTAACTTTTTGACCACCAGCCACTGTGGCTAGTAGTTTTTAAACATTACTAGCCACTCGCCATTTTTACTAGCCACAATTTTATATATTATAGCCACAATATATTACAATTAGTTTTCATAATTTTCAGAGCCCAAAATGAAGGATTTACCCAATTTATCTCTGACCACACAATAAATAAACAGTTAATTATTTCTTAGCCACAAATATTAAATGTGTGAAAACATGCAAAAAATAGCTGAATACTATACTTTTTATTTAACAAAAAAATGCACAGTCATATGTCCTGGCTAAAGGTCCCAGATCACCAGTTAACTACACATAAATGGGGAGTTATTCTCCCATTAATGCAATGTTATTAATGCAAAAGAAAGCAAATAAAAAAAACATACTGTGATAATGAAAGGATGATCACACATGCTTGGTTAATGATAGACCCATAAATTATAAATGATAGACCCATAAATCATAAATGATAGACCCATAAATCGCATCAGTTGTGTTTCTAGACACAGTTGCTTCACAAAAGGAAACGGGAGCGCACACGCATTTTAAACAGTCGCACGCATCACATCAGCTATTAGCGCAAGTGATTATCCTCTAATTCGGTATTCACCTGCTTTGCTCACGTGAAGTTGCGAACGCAGTTATTTTTGTCAGTCGTGTCAGTCCCATACTGTATTTAAAAGATATAATTCACCTAAAAATGTCATTTTTGTCTCTAATATAATGATGTTTTAGCGATCGGGAAATCACACGTGACGTGAGCTGCTGACCGTGAGTTGTTATAGACAGGGCGCGCAAGCGCTCTACTTAATGATAGACGTGCACGTCTACTTTAGTGAACAGAACCTGCATATGTTGCGAGTAACAGGTAATACAGTTGTAAATAATATTCAGTTTGTGGCACAGAGTGATCGTTTGGGAGCCGCGCTGGAAGTATGAACAAGCACTTAGCAGTCAAAATGAAACCGAAAGTGTGCACATCATTTAAATGATTGTATCGCATTTTAGAGTTATGATTACGACAAGCATTTAATAGGTTTTTTTTTTTTTTCATAGCAAACCCATGGTTGTGCATGAAAATAAATGTTTACAATGTAAGTATAAGTACTCTAGCCTATATATTGTTGAATATAATCTGATAATGGCAAATGTCGGAATCGGATACCAGTGAACAAAATTGTCTAATATGACAGATTGCAAGCATATATCTCAAACATAATAATTCAACATCAGAATTATTATAAGCAGAATAGAATTATAATTCACAGCGACCTTCTTGCTGTTAGGCGACAGCACTACCTACTGCACACATCCAGAGGAAACCCACGCGAACACGGGGAGAACATGCAAACTCCTCACAGAAATGCTAACTGACCCACCCGAGGCTCGAACCAGCGCCACCTAGCCCCTCATCAGGTTTCCAACATTTTCCAAAATATCTTTTTTTGAGAAGAAAGAAACTTTGACAAGCGAAAGGTGAGTAAATCATGACAGTATCTTTAGTTTTTAATTGGAGGCCGATTTCTTTGTTAAATATAGATTATAAGCTTCTTGCTAACTCTTGCAATTCGTTTAAAATCTGGTTTTCACAGTAGAATTGTTGAAACACAAAATGGTTTAATGAATAATAGACATATTAGCTCTAATATAAGAATAGTACTTGATCTTATTGACTACTCAGAGAACATTGACTCAGAATCTATGATTTTGTTTTTAGACTTTCATAAAGCATTTGATTCATTACAACATATTTTTTTATTTAACTCTCTAAGAGCTTATGGTTTTGGAAATAATTTTGTTAATATGGTGAAAATGCTTTATAATGACATTAACTCCTCGGTTTTGGTTAATCTGCAAACCACTAAACGTTTTATTTGTGATAGAGGTGTGCGCCAAGGCTGCCCCATTTCCCCATTCCTTTTTCTTTTAGCCGTTGAACTGTTATCTCCTAACATCCTACAAAATCCAAATTTGAAAGGTCTCACTTTGTTTGACAAAGAATTTAAAATTTCTAAACTTGCTGACGATATCACTTTATTTCTTAAAGATCCAACTCAAATTCCTTTAAGTCTTAGTATTATTCAATCTTTTTCTGAAGCCTCAGGCTTATATTTTAATCTTACAAAGTGTGAAATTTTTTGATACACAGCAATCACTTATACATAACATATACCTGTTAAAGATTGTGTGAAGTACCTGGGGATTTTCCTAACTAAAGACAAATTATTCAAAATCTGAATTTTTCACCTAAAATTTCAAAAACTAGAAATATTTTTTAATTCATGGCTTCAACGTGACTTATCCATTTATGGCAGGGTATTTATCCAAAGCTGAAGGTCTGTCTCATCGTGTTCATCCTGCGATGTCTCTTTTTATCAGTGACAAAATTGCTGATAATGTAAATAAAGTGTTATTGAACTTCATATGGAAGAATAAATCCCATATAATTAGAAAATCAGTCTTATCTAATAGGCGCTCCGAGGGTGGATTAGAGGTTTTAAATTTCAAAGATTTAATTAGCTCATTTAGAATTAATTGGCTACAAAGATGTCTCCGTCATAATAATTCAATTTGGTACCATATCCCCAATGTTATATTTGATAAATTAGGTGGCTTATACTTTCTTTTAAAATGTAATTTCATCCCTTCTAAATTGCCAATTTCCCTCTCTAACTTTCACAAACAAGCTTTGCTTGCTTTGAAATTGTGTTATGCGCACAATTTTTCCCCACACAAAGAAATTCTTTGGAACAACTCTAATGTCTTAACTCGTGGGAAATCTCTTTTTATTGATAAGTGGTTTGAAAGAAGAATTGTTTTTGTTTTGGACTTATTTAAAAACGATGGCAATATTTTGGAATATGAAGAATTTATGACATTGTATAACTTCCCTTTGCCAGCTAAATCCTTCAACTGTGTTATAAAGAGTTTGTCACAAAGTTATGTGCATTTATTTAAGACTTTTCTTTACTTTAATGAGAGGGAAACAATTATGCCTAAACTTTTTTTGGATGGAGTGTCTTTTTTTTTTGATAAAAAATGTGACAACAGACACGTCAGACGATTGTTACATTACTCTGTATATACCATCCCAAGATGTTAATTTATTTGGACCAACTTCTCTGACTGCATTCAATGGAAGAAAAAAAATTCAGCATATCCAACAAAATAAGAGAGATACATTTTAAGATGTCATTTTAACAATGACATTATTTTTTATTTACCATCCTTATTTAAACATGATTTAAAGTTGTCTATAAAAGACATATTTCTGTATTTCTCGATGATGATCATGCTCTCGATCTTATTGTAAATTTTTTTGTGTTACACTGTACATTTTTTATACACAAAAATAAGTTTCTAAAAACAATAACCATTTTTTAATACTTTCCTTGTTGATATTTCGTACAATATTGAATCTCTTAAGCTTATTAATAATAATAAGAATAATACGTTTCTTAAAGCTTATGACAATATTTTATCTTAATGATTGAGGCTGTGTATTTTTTTTCTCTCTGTCTTTTTTATTTTTTGTTATTGTATTTTTCTTCAATGCAGTGATGCTATTATTCTTGTATTCAATAATTTTTTTTATCCCTTTAAAATTAGTCATAACCATTGTTATTTCACTCCTGACCAGCAGAGGGGACTAAAAGCCTTCATGGCGAAGTATTTGTGACGTCGGAGATGTCAGTTTAACTCAGTGTTGTGGTGTTTTCGGCTTGCTCGATTTAGGATTTTTTCAACTGGCATTTAATCGCTTTTAAAGGTCTTTAATGTGGTATACATGTGCATAAACCAGCCGCCTTTAAAGCGCGTATATTTTGATAAGAAAAGACTAGTGTGCTAAGCTAGTTGCTAATGTTGAGTTAAGTGAGTTCAAATTCGCTGTAAGATTTACGAGTTGATGTTTGTCATTGGTTCTCTGATATACTTCGCTTTTTCTTGTAAGTTCACTTTAAGTTACACTAAAATAACTTTTTAAGTGCCTCAGTAGATGTGAAGTGATTATTCTTATATTAACACTATCGTATTTTGTCTGTAACGAAGTTACTGATGCATATTTTAATGTGTCTTTGTGTTCTCACAAACTGTTGAAATCAGGACTGAAAGTATCTTCTCCGAGTCCCTGGATTAAAATCGTCCATCCTGGCTCATTCTTGCATCAATGGCTCTTACCTCCCTAAACAAGAGACTGGATTGGTCCATACAGTTCTTGAGGAGCTGGAGGTATTTCTTCAAAGAAATGAGCGGAAAAGGTAACCTCATAACACATCTGAGGATTGGAACACAAACAGCCTTCATTAACAATATTATTCTACACTCAGGTCTGGTCTGTAGCCAGCCAGCCTGTCTTTTTTTCCAAAAAGTAAACCTTTTTTGCAGTTATTCGCCTAATTTTTTATTAAATTTTTGTTTAATTCATTTTCTTTTAACGGCCCTTTATTAATCTGTGGTTGCCACAGCGGAATCAACCGCCAATTTATCCAGAATATGTTTTATGCAGCGGATGCCATTTCAGTCTCAACCCATCACTGGGAAACCCATACACCAGGGGTGTCCAAACTTTTTGGGCCGAGGGCCAGATGCAAAAAAACAAACGTTGTCGCGGGCCAAATTTTACATACATCACACAGACACGCATATATATATATATATATATATATATATATATACAGTTGAAGTCAGAATTATTAGCCCCCCTAAATCATTAGCCCCCGTTTATTTTTCCCCCAATTTCTGTTTAACGGAGAGAAGATTTTTTTCAACACATTTCTATACATATTAGTTTTAGTAACTTATTTCTAATAACTGATTTATTTTATCTTTGCCATGATGACAGTAAATAATATTTGACTAGATATTTTTAAGACACTTCTATACAGCTTAAAGTGACATTTAAAGGCTTCACTAGGTTAATCAAGTTAACTAGTCAAGTTAAGGTAATTAGGCAAGTTATTTTATAACAATGGTTTGTTCTGAAGACTTAAGGGGCTAATAATTTTGACCTTAAAATGGTTCATAAAAAAATTTAAACCGCTTTTTATTCTAGCCGAAATAAAACAAAAGTCTTTCTCCAAAAGAAAAAATATTATCAGACATACTGTAAAAATGTCCTTGCTCTGTTAAACATCATTTGGGAAATATTTAAAAAAGAAGAAATAAATCAAAGAGGGGCTAATAATTCTGACTTCAACTGTGTGTAGATAGATAGATAGATAGATAGATAGATAGATAGATAGATAGATAGATAGATAGATAGATAGATAGATAGATAGATAGATAGATAGATAGATGATGGATAGATAGATAGATAGTAGATAGATAGATAGATAGATAGATAGATAGATAGATAGATAGATAGATAGATAGTAGATAGATAGATAGATAGATAGATAGATAGATAGATAGATAGATAGATAGATAGATAGATAGATA
The DNA here is from genome assembly GCF_052040795.2 of Danio rerio. NCBI lineage: Eukaryota > Metazoa > Chordata > Actinopteri > Cypriniformes > Danionidae > Danio > Danio rerio. The sequence continues at coordinate 23,935,241 of NC_141030.1, forward strand.
TCATAACAAGAACTGCTGCTTAATTGAAGGCATGTAATAGCGACACCCGGTGGTTATTTATTGAATCACGTTCATTTTTGTATAGCTGGCCAGATTCTATTGATATTTATAAAAAGCCTCGCGGGCCGCCACAAAACAGATTGCGGGCCGCAGATGGCCCGCGGGCCGTAGTTTGGACACGCCTGCCATACACACTCATCCACACACACACACACACACTCATACATACACTATTTACAATTTAGCCGACCCAATTCACCTATACCGCATGTCTGAGATTAAAATACTGCATTTTAGAATCATTTTAAGCACTATTTTTGCTGGATTAGCATGTCAGATGGTAAGCATAAGCACACTTTTTGATGTACCCAAAATATTTCCTAAAGATTTAGAATAAAGAAACGTGAATAAATACTTAACACAAATTTATTACTATATCATTAGAAAAAATAGCAATCTGATAAAGTTTTAAATTGAAAACTGTGGCCTAATGTCATTTTTTAGGCAACATACAAACTGGCCATTACAGTCAACTGTCCTCAGTCAGAATTTGGCCATTTAAATAATAAAAATAATTAAAACATAATAATAATGATGTAGAGCTTCACAATTTTTTAGCCTTCTCTATTTAAAAACAATACAGTGGCGAAAGAACTTTTCTTATGTCAGATTATAACATTAAAATATTTGTTAGCATTGGCCAAAACTGGTTAGCCGAAGTCATGCCAAAGAGACAGCCACTAGAGGATTCGACTTGGTCTCAAAGCCTTTTTCTATGAGTTATTTTCACCATTTATGATGGCATAGCGGTCAAATAGGAAATATGAGCTTATGGATAGGACAAATTCTAGATCTTTGTCAGTAAGGGTTGGGTCTTTCTAACCAGCACCCCCCTCCCCTCGTCCCTGGGGCTATGGGCCTGGCATTATGGCAGTATTTGGTAATATAATAACTGACTAGCAATGCATTAAAAACTTTCGAATCAATTAATAGCTAGTGTATATCAACCCTTTCACAACACCCAAGATTCATCATATTTACTCGTTGTTTACTTGTTTCAAACCTTTATAAGTTAGAAACTATTTTTTTGTTGAACACAAAATACGATTGTGTAGAAAACTGAAACCACGTAACATTGACTTTCATAATATCTGTTTTTCTGTACTATGGAAGTCAATGGTTACAGGTTTTCTTCCACATGACTCATGAAGGTTTGGAACCACTTGACTGTGGGTAATTGGTAAATATTTACTTTATATTTATTTTTATATTTAAAATAGTCATTTAATTTTAAGTTTAACTATCCAATTAATTATTGTATAACTGCATGCAAATAAAAGTAAAATTTTTTATTAAGAACCATAATTCCATAATTCCATTGTGGTTTTTATAGTAAAAGTGGATATTCAAATGGTAATCAACTTGTTTTAAACTTTTATAACTTTCTTACAAATTAAGATATTGTGAAGAAAGTTGAGTTAAACTCCTTTTACTCATTCATTTTCCTACTGGTTAGTCCCTTATTTATCAGGGGTTGCCACAGCTGAATGAACCGCCAACTTTTCCAGCATATGTTTTACGCAGCAGATGCCTTTCTAGCTGCAACCCAATACAGGGAAACGCCCATACTCTCCCATTTACATTCATTCACTACAGTCATTCACTAGTTTATCCAATTCACCTATAGAGCATGTCTGTAGACCAGGGATCACCAAACTTGTTCCTGGAGGGCCGGTGTCCTGCAGATTTTAGCTCCAACCCTAATCAATCACACCTGAACAAGCTCATCAAGGTCTTACTAGGTATACTTGAAACATCCAGGCAGGTGTGTTGAGGCAAGTTGTAGGTAAACTCTGCAGGGACACCTGCCCTCCAGGACCGAGATTGGTGACCCCTGCTTTAGACTGTGGGGGAAACTGGAGCACTCCGAGGAAACCCACGAAAACATGGGGAGAACATGCAAACTCCACAAAAAATTGGCAACTGGCCCAGCCAAGCCTCGAACCTGGTGCTAACCAATGAGCCACCGTGCCGCCCCATTCAGTAACAACCTAATATAGAAAGTCATAGGTACTATGTGATAGGCTGATTAGATGTATTGATAATAAACTCCCCATTAATTTAGACTTCCTGCTGTATTATCTAATTGAAACATCTTTTCATTGTAGCGTTCTACTCTTCCCGCCTTTGCCAAGCCGATTTCGCTTCTTGATTCACGAAACCACCTTGAATCACCCTGACCTCAGCACCTTCTCTGTGGGCGAGGGCTGTGCTCGCAGAGTTGTCGTGTGCTATTCTGACTTCCGGTAATGCTTCCAGACATATTGCCATGTTACACACTAACACAAACACACACTCTGACATTTTTAATGTGGTGCAGGTTGTCAGAACAGGATCAACAAGATGCAAAAGGCAGTTCCTATAACCGAGCATGCAATCAGGACAGGGTAATAGGCGACAAAGGCAACACATCCAACAACAGACGGAGAGACAAAAAGCCGGACAAGGCTATTTATGTTCCACGAGTTATTAGACACAAGGTAGATCCGGAACAACCAAATCGCAAGGAATCATCAGAGGAATCCTGCTCAAACAATGATATTGTCGCCAATCCAAGGCCAAAAGAGGACCCCACTCACCAACCACTCGCAGATCATGAATTTGTGCAACTTTCAAAGTCTGGACCTTCTCCGTGGCCTCCAGAATGGGACGAGACTGTGTCCTTGTTAATGTCTTTGAAATTAGACAACCAAGAGGATGAAAATGGTGCTAACAACACAGTCCTTCCCACTGATGTGAAACTCCAGGAGGAGGGCATTGATGAAAGTTTGATCTCTGAGGTATTACAACTTAATTATTTGCATTCATTAATAATTGACCTATCGGTACGCCCCACCTTCTTAAGTTACTGTTGCTAACTGTCTAACAGTGTGAAATCTTGTTAAACAGTATGACCTTATTTATACAGTTTTGACACAGAAGGACCACCGCTTGATGGGGAGCATTCAAGGCAGGACTTGAGTACTCCATGGAGGGATTTCTAAAGTAATTTGAAGTAAATGTGGTGGAAAATTAGATTAATTTGGAAACAAGGGTTTGCAGATCGCAATGTGAGTGGGAGAAGTCTTACATCTAGCGTCAACATGTTCATGTACCAGAGAGTTAAATTACATTTGTTTACATTTAATTCAATTGGCTTGTGATGATTTAAGGGTGAGCTCACCTAAAAATGAAAATAAGTGTATTAATCTTATTAATTAATGACTCCTCATCATGTCAGTAATCCCACAAGTGGGCATGGAACGATAACCGTTTTCAAGGCATACCGCGGTTTGGAAAAGTCAAGGTTTTAAAATCGTCAGAATTTTCTGCTATACCGTTCGTATGGTATATGTGAGATTTTTATTTTACTATTATTTCTTTTTTAAACGTTTTTTAGGACAACAGTATCTCCAGCTGAAAAGCTTTCCAAGATGCCATTTTAAATTGTAAAGAAATCTGTTAGAGATGGTCTGATCAGGATTTATGCAGTGGATACCGAGTACCGATTCCTTGTCATAGTGATCGACTGATACTGAGTACAGATTCAAATGTTTCAAGCTTCATAATGCATTAGGCACATTTTCCCTGCAAGTAGGAACCTTAGAGGAAGATCTTGCCTTCCCTATGTAAATAAATTGAGGAAGCTGCATATAATACCTTAAACACATCTCTTATAACCATTTAGGTGTGAACATGTCATAGTCAGAACCATTTTTACATGCTTTTGCTATATGTAAAAAGACTTAAATACATTCGGGACCATTCAAATATTTTGCTCGTCTCCAACTATTCACAGCAAATCGCTTCATGACAAAGAGGGGGATTTGCACTAGAGATATCTTTTCTGTTCTATTCATTTAACCTAACAAATGTAATGCTTCAGACATCACCTCTTGCGATCTGCCTGATTTGCTCACGTCACCAAAATGTCCAGGTATTTTTAACAAATGTTTGGGGATCAAAGAGCCGCTATGAATATGCGAGAGTCTCGCAGAGCTTCCAGAAGAAGTCATGAGGTTGCATGAGACACTAGATAGGGGTGATCGCTCCACTCGTGTCACAGCAGCTCAAAACAATGGAAATATAATGGCTGCACTTGCCACAAGGAGACCTTCACTCGTGCAAGTCACGCCAATAAACTATGTAAACAGGTGGCACCGCACTGTATATATTTAATTTTAGCTGTTGTGATGACCTCACGTGTTGTGGCTGTTGTAGGCTATGCATAATATATGGGAGCGCATGTGTGTCTTCCTCTGCCTGTAAACTCATAAACAAACACCTGCAATTGGTCCATCAGATTGGCAAGTATCGATCGAGTCATGAAATGTGTTTTTCGGCTGATACCGATCTTAAGGCGATCGATAGGAGCATTCCTAAAATCAGTGTTTTTGAAACTAATGAAGACAGCAGAGGTCAATAATTCATTTGAACTATTTAGCCTGATATGTTTACTGTTCTAAAATATTATATATGTTTTCCAAATTAAAATTTGGGTGTGTCTGAAATTGCCTACTCAGTAGGTACTGCATTTGAATATGAATGTATTACTCGACCAACAGAAAAGTATGTTCTATACAGTAAGAATGTGAGTAGCATGAATGGAACTTCAACGTACTATGGATGCTATTTTTTTATCATCACATGACAGACCCATGTCTGTTGCATCACTTCACTCCCATTCATGAATTCTCTCGCGGTGCATCGTGGAGTAGCATAGCATCCCTTAGATCTCGCCAGAAGTAGTAGGTCATCATGGTACTTTTTGCAAAATGTTTTTTTAAATTCTATAAATTCGGACATACTACTCTGCTCATATTCTGTTTTTAGTGTACTTTATAGTATGGAAGTATGCAATTTTGGATGAAGCAATTGTGTTATCATACTGTTAGAAACTTATATTGGCCCACGCCTACCCACAAGTTCTTTCTTTATCTTCATACCACAAATTATAGATGAAATCCGAGAGCTCTCTCAACCTCCTTAGACAGATGATGCTGAAATTCAAAGATGTTCAAAGTCCAGAAAAGGAACCAAAAACATTGCTAAAACCTTCCATGTGACTTAAACTGTAATCATACGAAGTTCCAAGCTCACTTTTGTGAGCCAAAAGCTGTGATGACTTTATTTGTCAATGTCTTACACATAAGCTTAGAGTGCATGTAGCACTGCTCACTCTAATATGTGTGTCGTATTGCCTATAGAAAGCATGTACCTGTCCTGATTCTTTAGCGAACATCAGTGCTGCCTATCTTAGCTTTACTCTATAATTTATTATTACTAAGTTTCTTTAACTTATCTTGAAAACAAATGTATACATTCTTAATGACATTCTGAATGTTAAGATGTCTTGTTTTGTTTCAGATCTGGAATAAAATACTTTTCAAGGCTTCTTCTCTTTGGATACCTAAAAATTGGTGTTACAAGTCTCCCAGGCATATCCTTTTATTATTTAAAAATATAAACAAATCAGTGTTTCTATATTGCTTTGAAGCCTAAATATGTCTAAATATTTCCAGTCCCTTTGCAACCAGTGCATTTGGGGGCAGAGGGGTTTACCGATAGGTCATAAGTATGGATTATTTATTTTAATGTGTACAAAGCAGCTTAATCTATTTAATTCATTTCAGGATTTTTCAAACTGTGATCTCTTACCATAATAGCCATCAAATTCGGAACATATTTTTTTCTGCTTTGGTTATTTTAGATCAAAGCCAAAGTCAAAGAAAAGGACATCACTATAGTGAACACCTGCAGTGATTTCCCTGCATATGCAAACATCTGGCTAGACCCTGAGGAATTTGGCCATGTAATTGAGATTTATGACTTTCCCGTCATATTTAAAACTGAAGACATTCTTGATGCATTTGCAGACTACAGGTAAGGTCTCACCTCTATATTGTGGCACAACAACAATACAAATCTATAAAATGACTCTGCTGTACATCTCTTTCAGTGAAGGGGGGATGAAGGTCAAGTGGGTTGATAACAATCATGCTCTTGGTATTTTTTCTAATCAGTTGGCAGGTATTGTCTTGCTTGTGTTTGTTTCATTTTATATGTTAAGAATTCTCAAACATGGTTAAATGAAATAGTTTTTATTCTGTTCAGCTACAGAGGCGCTTTCTATTGAACATCCGCTACTGAAGACCCGTCCGCTGCTAGAGGGGAGCGAGAAAGCAAAGTGGAAAGCAGCCAGACGAGCAGGTACAAAGACAAAAAAGCCTAATGAGGTGCTTTAAAAATGTACTCTTTTTGAAATAGTAACAAACTGTTGTTCAGATATTGTCTTATACTCATCCAGGCTGCATTTATTTAATAAAAATAAAGTAAAATACATGTGGAATGGGGGGAAACTGGAGCACCTGGAGGAAACCCAAGCAAATGCGGCAGAACATGCAAACTCCACACAGAAACGTTAACTGATCCAGTCGAGGCTCGAACCAGTGACCTTCTTGCTCCGAGGCGACAGTACTACCGACTGCGCCACCATGTCGTCTTAGTGTCACATGATCAGTTGAAAATGTTTGTGCTGCCTAGTGTTTTAGTATTTCTAATGTGCTGGCATCAAATAAAATTTACCAAAGTGATTTAATAGAAAGCATATTTAATGTCTCTAAAGTGTCTGCCTCATGTTTCAAATACTTTAGTGAAAATAATTGGTGAAATAATGTTTCAGCATCATTCAAAGTAACAAATATTTGTAAAAAATTCGACCGCATGCATATTCTGATCTATACACACACGATCATACTAAATTAAACTTCTTTTTTTTCAGACAAAGGCAAAGTATGAATTCATTGATATTTTAAAGCTTTCAGTTAATGATGAATGCGAGAGCGCTCAATCAGTTCATTTATCAGAATAGAGTCATGCATGTGAGTGTAAACATTTGCCACATCTTGGACAATCACAGATAAGAACCGTTTTGACCAAAATGCGATTCCTCGATGTCTTGACCCCTCACATCTTAGTGCACTCATAAGCAACTGGAAGCTCTGAAGCTCTAACTGCACTTGTTCTTGCGCTGAGAACTGTTTTCCCAGGCTGTGGATTAAAGCTAGTATTGTAGTTATTAAACCAATTTTTTTATAATTATATAAATGATATATCTTTATGTTTGTTTACTATTCATCTGTAAGTTTATGTTGTTGTTTTGGAGATAATGAGTATTTTGTTTTCCACCATTTACCGCAAAATTTTTCTGCAACACTGATGGCTTACATTAAAAATTTTACATTTGAATGAAAAAAGTCACTTTAATATTGATCAAACTTAAATTTAAGTTGTTTATTCATATTGATGCAAGTGTTACAGGCAGAATTCTGCCATCTCTTTTATTAAAAAACTTGCATGGTCAAAAACCATTTTAGTTCTAAAACTGTAACCATAATATGTCTAGCAGAGGACCATAGAGATCCTCTTGTGATTTGACACATTTCTTGTGCGATTTGTAACACAAATTACATTTTTTCAATGTCATACAAAATATATATCTGATGTAAAAGTAAAAGGGACACTTTTCTGTCATTGAGTGCCGTCTTTCCGATGAGATGATAAACCGAGGTCCTGACACTCTGTGATCATAAAATATCCCATGGTACTTATGGTTACCTATCATGTCCTTCTAATCATCCCCATCCACCGAATTAACTCTGTCACTGTCCCTCCACTCCACCAATAGCTAGTGTGTGGTGAGCACACTTGCTTCGTTGTCCTGTGGCTGTTGTCGCATCATCCAAGTGGATCTTGCACACTGGTGGTGGTGTGTAGAGTCCCCCCTCACGATTGTGAAGCACTTTGGGTGTATGGCCATACATGATAAATGCACTGTATAAATACCAATTACATTATGTATTTACATCATTCAAAATGTTTTAAAGAATGTTTCAAATCCAGAGAAATAAGCTATTTTAGATACTGTAGTAAGATGAACCGTCACCTTTGTCGTCATGCTAATGATGTCACACACTTCGTCATTTACTTAACATATAAGCTTAACATATAACTTAACATATAACTGACTTCTAACTCTAATTCCATTTTGTCCCCTGTGCAGAGTTCATGCAGCCGGTGAAGGAAAGGCCGCGTACAGACGCAGTAGTGGCTCGCAGGATGGTGAGCAGAGCACTGGGGCTGAGAGGACTGGGGGCAAACACTGACAAATGACTCTGATTCAGTTAATTACAGCTTACATTGACCTGTTTTCATTTGTTCAGATGACAGACGTCCTGGATATCAACTATTATACAATCCAGACTCAACAGAAGTTGCAAATCTTATTTTAGCTGCTGAGGAAATTCTCAAACACATGAAATGCATTTGGTCCCCCAACTTTCCAGTTTTGTTTACTTTGAGTCCTGTACTATTTTAGGAAAAAGGCCAAGAGTATGTAAATGACCGTTTGATTATTTTCTGAGGGTTTTTGGTAAACTTTCAAAGAACTTTTTTGTAGTTTTTCCTCTTTTTGAAACAGGTTTGCTTGCTTTTCCCCTGCTATGATTCTCCACACTACTAAGTCTGATATGTTTCAGCATCTACTAAAGCCACTGCAAATATACTGTTTCTTTAAATGTCAGTGTTTACAGAAACACCCGTATTGAAGACAAAAGGGGAAGTACTGTTTCTATTTGAGGTGAGTTGAGTTTGGCAGTAATCAGTGTGGTTGACTGTGTTTCAGGAAAAGAAGTCATGCATGACCACCATATTAAATCTGATTTGATTATTCGGTTAACTGTTCGGATGTTCACGTTGTTTTTCAGTTGGTTTGCTCTTATATTTAGCAGGTGTGTCATTTGAGTGCGAATTTTGCTAAATAAGAAATTTGTGGGTGATGTGCGATTAAATAATTCATTTCTCTTTGTGATTTAACTTATTTGTTTTCTACATTTTCAAAATGTGTCTAATTTGTTGATTGAAATTCTTTTATTACTTTGATTAAATGTTTTATTTGTTGTTTTTTTATTGGTGTTGCATATTGATTTATTCCCCACACAAAGCACTTTTTACAACACAGAATCTAATATTTATCCCTTTTCAAAATGTGTCAAATGCTGCGTCCCAATTTGCATACTATCCGTCCTCAATATTATTTGAACATAGAATTAGTATGTCCCAAATCGTAGTATGTTGTCGGATGATTTACTATTTCAGGTACAATTTCAAAGTGAAGAACCTTCCATACTCTAACCCAGGGGTGTCCAATCTTGGTCCTGGAGTGCTGCTGAGTTTAGCTCCAACCTCCTTTAACACACCTGCCTGGAAGTTTGGTACCAAAATATGCAGGAAACTGCCCCTCCAGGACCAAGTTTGGACATCCCTCGAGAGGGTGCTCGCTGCAGAGCCATTTGAGGAGAGCTGAGCTCCAGCGAGGGGGAGGCTGAGCTGTCGCTCCTCCTCCTGTAAGCTGTTTTAATGCGTACACCAACCCCACCCCTAACCCTACCCCCAGTGACATCACTCGTAGAAGAAGTGCAAAAAAGGTGTAGCTCAAGCTTAAGCTCCCCCTCGATGGAGCTCAGCTCTCCTCAAATGGCTCTGCAGCGAGATCCACTTGCATCCCTCCTCTAACTGCTGATTTTGCCACAAAGAATGGGTTGAGAAACACTGCCATGTGGGATTGCCCAATACTTTACATAAGAACTCTGTCATTGAGCTACTATCAGCAGTTTTATTTCCTATATGACCCACCTGGGATTGTGGGACACCTACTTGTGACCCACATAAGCAACCTATATGGAATTGATTTTGTTTTTTTTCCTTGTCTAGGCACCTATGTGTTGGCCACTTGTGTTTCCTACATGTTAGAACCAATTAGGCCCCACATGTCTTGACCCATTCTGAAACCTTATTTGTTGCTTATATTGAGCCAGCCTGTGATTGCCTATGTGGGGACACACGTGAGTTTGCTCATGTGGAATCTACGTAAGACTCTGAAGTCAAATACTTGCGCAACCTATAGCCTTGCGATGCCCATACTGAATCCACTTGGGTTTGGCCATGAGGGATCTAAAACCATTGTAGAACCACGCTTTTTGTTAACAGTTTTGAATTGTCACTTAATAATGTATAAACTATAGATTATCCTGCTGCCGGTTCCTCAATAATGAAGGAAATTAAATACGACAGAAATGGGGATGATTTAAAGGACTCGCAACTAAGCAGCACAAAGAAAATATAATGAACCCTCATTAAAATCAGACAAATTTATCTTTAAAACAGAGTGGGTGATGGACTTTTCTGAAATAATGTAGACTTAAAAGATCTGTTCCAGACATTAAAAGTAAAGGAATATCAGGAATATCATATTTTACCTCCCTTTTATTAAAGTGCAATTCTTTTATGTTGTTGTTTCACATATTTTGCCTGTTCTCATGGAAAGGCTGCTTTCCACTGCCATTTTATTTCTTTCAACCGGCAATCAAATTTTTGTTTTGTGGTTGATGCTCAACCAGACTCAGATTTTGTGAATTTTCATGATTTTTGTAGTCTAAAATATCAATTTTGTGCCAAGATTTGTCATTTCTTGTGTTGTTTTGCTGTGAAAATATACACAAAATTACACATCTTAGTTTTTCTTTTTTTTTTTTTACCTCAAGAACATTCAATTTCTGTATTTTATTAAAACTCGAGATATCCCAGCATAGAATCACTTTCTCTATGCAAATATGTTATTTAATATAAAACAAAGCAGATTTTGTGGCAGGAATTTGAGCAATTTACAAGCTACATAAAAATATATATATATATTGTATATAATTTCAAACTTTTTAAAATCTGTTTATGGTTATGAATTGCACCATTTCACTTTGATCTCTGCTCTGTAATTATTGATGAAAACAGCTTTTAGTAGTTTTAGTAGTTATAGTATATAAAAGCCAAAAGTCTATTAAAAATCAAAAGTTGTTTGGTTAAAAAAATCATACTGCAATTCAAAAGCATAAATAAATGGAGGGAAACGTGAATCAAAAAACAGAAATAAAATTATAGTGTGGCAAAATCTGCATCAATAAAAATAATTCAAGCTGCTTTAAATTTAGTGCCTAATTTTGCATTTTGTCACCTCAGTTATAAGGTTCTATCTGACATTTTTGTCAAAATTGAGTTATTGACATTCTTATTAAATGACAACTTAATTACATTATGGGATGTTTTTTAATGAGTTGTTTACATTTTAAGACTTTATTAAAAAAAAAAACAAATGTTACACATTCTGTTTGCTATGGAATGCAAAAACTTTGAAGCTCAATATCTCAAAATCATTCAGAACACAGATAGAACCTTACAATTCCAAGGTGACTATTTGCTCACAAAATTCTGGAGGGACTGGACAAGCTGTTTTTCTATTCATTATAGGTCACGGAAATTCATCTTTTTGGCCAGGGAATTTGACATTTGGCTTGGAGTGGGAACCCTGTTAAAAGTGCTTTTACAAAATTGTGACCTTTAATTTGAAGTAATAGAAACTAAGGGTGTCTTTGAGTCAGAAATGTAACATTGGTGGAATCTCAGTATGTGATCTCCAACCAGAACATAACCCATTTAGTCACGGAGCATGCAACAAAGACTGATTAAAGCTGAGCTAATATGGTCAATCTAGGGCCAAAATTACTTGCAAAATAAACAAAAGTTTTGCAAACAAAACAATAAATAAACAATAAATGCAAATCTCCAAAAATTGCAAAACAAAAATGAATTTTTGAGAATTACAAAATTAAGTTTTCTAATAAAATAAAGAATTGCAAAGGAAAAATTAAGTTTTGAAAAAAGAAAAAAAAGTAAAACAAATATATACTAATATATATACGCAAATAAAGTGAGTAAACTCAAAATGTTCACACATGTATAGCACGATTTATCTGCGCATGTTCCTGCATGACCTGCTGTAAACGGCCAAGTTCCATCGACCGCCCTCTTGTCAAATCAGGGTGAAACGCACAGAAATGTGAAAACAGCATGACAAACTCACAGTTGTCTAAAAGCAAATTAAAATAAGCATTGCAATTGACTAGACGGGTTTTGAAAAGGCTATAAATGCTATAAAAATGTTTCGCAAATATGTGTAGTTTTTTATTACAAATATTTTAGTTTTACTTTGCACTGCTTGATTTTTATTTGCAGTTCCTATTTTTGTTTGTAAATTTCATTTTTATTTCTCAAAAAATAATTTTCGCTTTGTGATTTTTGGAGATTTGCATTTTTTAGATTTTTGCACAATTTATTTTTTGTTGGCAAAACTTTTATTTTGGAAGCAAGTAGAGCTATTGTTATTTTAAACCTATTGGTGCAAAAAAAAAAAAAAAAAAAAAAAACCTACTCTGGCTAATCTGGCTGCATGGTACAGCCCAAAGGCCACAGAGTAGTAAAATGATTTAAACTTGGGAACCTGGAAAAATAGGAAAGTGCTTTCTGCTTTGGAGTGAATTCTTTGCAGATCTTTTTTTCACGCTCAGGCTATACCCAAACATAAGTTAAAACATCAGGATCACACACACACACACACACACAGTTTACATAAGAATTGTTTTTATTACAGAAATCATTACAATGGTTTGTGCAAATGTGCAGTTTAGTCATGAACACATTTCTGGAAACCACTGAACTGGTCATACAGATAGGCACCCTCATAAAACGGAGGGCAGATGCTTCACAAATACCAACACATTCTTACAGTTTCACATTGCATACACAAAATTTGACATAAAACATAATCCCTGACTGACTCACAATAAATAACTTGACATGCTTGATGAATTAACCACAAAAAGAGTCTGACAGCCAGAATGGGGTTGGGTTCACGAAACTACAGGCTTTGGGATATTATAAATAAATGTAGAAAGAAAGTAAGAAAAAGATCCCAGTTTTGAATAGCTTGAAATTACATGAATACAGAGATTGTCCATCCCAAATTGAACACACGGTCATTATTTACTCACTCTGGTGTCATTCCAATGATTTTCTGAGCAAAGAAATGACAGACTTTATGAGTTCCTCCTCACTGTTTTCCACACAATTTTAGTGAAAATCCAGAAAATATGTAACATTCTGCTAAAATACATTTTTACTGGCTGTTTAGAGGGAGCATTTTCTTTATTTTTTTTTTATTTTTTTTGGAACCATGAAATAACATTCCCAAACTATTAAAGATGTGATAACCTACAAAACCTACAATAACCTAGCCAGAACGGTCCATGCAGGATATTATTATACATGTAAAACTGTTTAAACCATTTTTTGCCCCTATAATTCTAAATTAGATGTCTCAAAATTACAGGATAATCCTTCAGGTCAAGTTGATCACTGTTTTTATTTGAATAAATCATGTTATTCCACAAATGACCATGAAAAGAATGATGAAGTTTTCTGTTTTGGCAAATGAATTCTTCAAATGTAGAAATTATCGAAATATTATAAAATCGTCAGGAAAATTTAAGTATATAAACAAAAATATTTAAGTATATAAACAAAAATTTAAGTGTATTAAAAATATATATTTTTCGTTATATGCGTATATAACGAAAAACATCAAACCAACAAGTAAACGGGAACCAACTGAGTTTATTCTGTTAGTTTGCTGTGTGCGTCTACATGCATTTCTAACAATTGTAGATTATTAACTACCAATTGTTTAATATCTTTACTGAATATCTGTGAAATGTCAAAGACATCTAATTTAGAACTATGAAAAAAAATGGTTTACAAAGTTTTACATGTATAATAATAACCTGCAGGGACCGTTCTGGCTTGGTTATTATTTTTGGATTGTATGTTTTTACAGATGCTCGCCGAGGCTATATGGACATTTTTTAAAGGTCCTATCAAGTGCTTTGAAATATTCACTTTTATTCGATGTTTGACGTAATTTCAACAGAAACACGAAGAGAGGGTGGAAAAACAGCCAATAGCATTTTGTTTTTATCACTGCTCTACCAGTGAGAGTGGTTGAGCTCAAGCACATCAAATGATCATCTTGAAGGGGGGCGGGGCATGTCAGATACTAGAGAGCATTTGATTAGTTGTGGTTTGATGAAAAACTAAAGTATTAGGTGACGTGAATAAAAAATCGTTGATTCATTTAGACAGAAGTGACGAAATACAAGCCTTACATGTTTATATCCGTTTTATATCTTCTAAATATGATTTTTGCTATTGTTTTAGAGCACACTAGCTAATAGATATCTTAAAAACTAACAATGCTGATACTAACATCTAAAAAATGTTATTTTCATTTCATGGTAACTTTAATACCCTCCCCAAACTAATTTACATAAAACTTCAAGTGGCAAACATTAAACCATGACAGTAAAATTGTGCTTAAACATACCTCATCACTGCATCCAAAATGAATGGTTACCACACTTCTACTATATAACAACAATAGTTAATTTTTCATGAGAACAGCACCAAAGTGAGTAAACAATGCCTCACTTTTTCATTTTTGGATGGACTATCTAGAAGTCAAGCACAGAAATGCAATAAATACAGTACATCTTAGGAAGTTAAATAGCTTCTGCAGCGCACGAGGATCAGGAAAGAACATACTTCTATACTCGGTGGTCAGTTAAAGAGCAGTGGATCTGCTGTTGAAGTGCTGGAGTCTCTCTAGTGGTCAATCATATTTGAATATTGGTCTACATGACATCCTGCAGTGTCCTCCACCGAGAGCCTTTGTCCGTCGCTCATCGTCTCCTATCTGAGGTGGTTCAGCTGGTTGCTCATTCCTGAGTATTCATCCATGTCTGAACTCCGTGAGCCACCTGGACAGGGGTAGAGATGGGGTTACTCACTTACATCCTTTTCTATTGACATTATTCTTTCACTTAAAGGAATAGTTCACCCAAAGATTACCATAAGTTGCCTCAAGCCAGCTCACATGTACAGTTGAAGCCAGAATTATTAGCCCCCTTTGAATGATTTATTTATTTATTTTTTATATATATATTTTCCAAATGGTGTTTAACAGAGCAAGGACGTTTTTCACAGTATGTCTGATCATATTTTTTCTTCTGGAGGAAGTCTTATTTGTTTTATTTTGGCTGGAATAAAAACAGTTTTTAATTTTTTAAGTGCTATTTTAAGGTCAAAATTATTAGCCCCTTTAAGCTATTTTTTTTTTTTCCTGAGAGTCTACAGAACAAACCATCGTTATACAATAACTTGCCTAATTACCCTAACGCAAAAGTAACAACTTTATATAGCACGGATGAGCTAGGATAACATTTTAAATTTGTCTAAAAGAAGAAAAAAAAAATCACATATATAAGTCTTATATACAGTTGAAGTCAGAATTATTACCCCCCCCCCCCCCTAAATTATTAGCCCCCCCTGTTTATTTTTCCCCCAATTTCTGTTTAATGGAGAGAATATTTTTTAACACATTTCTAAATATAATAGTTTTAATAACTCATTTCTAATAACTGATTTCTTTTATTTTTTGCCATGATGACAGTAAATAATGTTTTATTAAATATTTTCAATACACTTCTATACAGCTTAAAGTGACATTTAAAGGCTTAACCAGGTTAATTAGGTTAACTAGGCAGGGTAGGGTGATTAGGCAAGTTATTGTATAACGATGATTTGTTCTTTAGAATATTGAAAAGAATACCTTGAAGCGGCTAATAATCTTGACCTTAAAATGGTTTTTAAAAAATTAAAACTGCTTTTATTCTAGCCAAAATAAAACAAATAAGACTTTCTCCAGAAGACAAAATATGATCAGACATACTGTGAAAATTTCCTTGCTCTGTTAAACATCATTTGGGAAATATTTAAAAAAAGAAAAAATGAAAAGAGGGCTAATAATTCTGACTCCAACTGTATATTGTATTTGTATAAAAATTGTATTGGCGACAGACTTAGGCACTTTTAAAACCTTCAAAATAAAAGTCACTATCCAACACCATTTTGCAGCATGTAAGATCCAGGATATAACAATTTTAAACTATACAAAAACTATAAAATAAAACTGGCTGCTTGATGTTGCAAATTGGTAATTTTGTTTTATAATATTAATTATATTTTGAGAATTTTGGAATGAACACTGTTTATAGACAGGGTAATTGTGGACTTTATTGCCATGTGTTATTCCTAGTTATTTCCCTATATAACAAAAAATGAAACAGAAGTCTGAAAAGAATCGCAGAAAAGAGCTTTACAGAATCAGGGTTTATTTTTCTAACCAACTCACCTATATGACAGCTGTATGTCCATATCCTGTATCCATCATAGCGGCACTTGCACTTCATGACGTTGTTGGTGTAATCTGATTCAGCGACGTCATAGTTTGGATTGATTACCACCTGTGTGTCAGAAAGAGACGTGTCAGGTGAAATAACATTTTTGATATTGACTTTCGGTCAAAAGTTTTAAAAAGTCTCTTTATGCAAGGCTGCAGTTCTTTAATCAAAAAGTAAAGCAAAATAGTAAAACTAAGACAGTCTGTGATTTTTCTTATTCTGTATTTTATACTACTTTTGTCAAATACCAATTAAAAATAGAGGAAAAAACGAGTTGGTATTAAATATTATTACAATAAAAAATACCTGTTTTCTATTTCCATTTTTTTTAAAATATCTTATATCTTACAAAACGTTTTTTTTAGCAGCTATTTTTGGATTATCAGGAATCTAAAGACTAGAACATTTATGTGATGTAAAAAATCTTTTGTGACATAATAAATATTGCTGTGACTTTTGATGCACTCTTGTTGTATAAAATTTTAATTTCTTGGTTTTTTTAAATCATACCTTCCCAGTTTAAAATGGCATGTATCAGTTTACAAAATATATAAAAAAGCAGAGTTTCTAAAATTTATAAAAATAATAATAATAATAGTAATAATAATAATAATAATAATAATAATATGTTTCTTGAGCACCAAATTAGCATAAATGATTTCTCGATGATCATGTGAGGACTAGATGCAGGAAAAGCTTTGCATGACAGGAAGAAATAAAGTTAATATATATATATATATATATATATATATATATATATAGAATACACTTAATCCAACTTGTAAATTACAACTGATTGAATTGAATGTCTTAACTTAATAAATCCACCTACGGTGAACATAAGAGAATTCCCTCAAAAACTCATTGTCTAAACTTCACACCAACAGTGATTTGAAACTGTACCTGGAAAATGTAGTCTCCTGGTTTGACATCCGTGACATCAATCCACTGACAATCAATGTCATGTCTGTAAGTGTCCCAGCAGCCAACAGTGATGCCCTGTTCACCAAAGTTAGCACAATGGTAACGCTTCGAAATACCTAGTCCAAAGAAAACAACCAGTTAGAAATTCAGCTTGAACTGAATAAAGTTCAGGGGATCAGCCCTCGCATTCTCACCTTCATCACAATGAGTGTCCTCTAGACAGAAACTGGCTTTGTGACCCTCTGCTACCTTGGTGCCGTTTAAGCTCAGCAGGTCATAATGAGTAAAGACCTCCATGCTGTGATAATGCCTGTGCAGACACACAACAATACAATGTGAGAGTTTTATTGTGTATCATAATGAAGTGCCCCAGTTGTGCTATTTTAAAGGTCAGTCCAAGGTCAAAAAGCACTTTATTTACTCATAAATAGCAAATATTAAAGCTTTTTTCTCTCAGTGTCTAAAATTAAAGTCTCTTTAAACCTCTCCTCTGCTCTGATTGGTCATCAGTAAAATCAGACAAATGGACAGTAACAATGGTGTCAGTTTTACTGTGTCAGTTAAAGCCTTTGGAAGAGCATTCAGATTAAATGTACTTTAAAAAAAAAGTTGTTTTTTTTCCACAATATTTTGATAACACAAACCAAACTCTTCCATGCCTTAGCTATGGTGTGTGAGGGTCAAGGTAGATGTTCATGAGCAGCCAATGAAGACAAACGCAGGTTTGTGCAAGAGATCAGACTGGAATTACTGACTGATATTTCAGAATATTCTTTTTGTTGAGAAATAATAATTACATGTTTTATATAATTACATGTAGTCTGTACAAAGATGGTTGATTGATTGCTGTTGCCAATATATATATAAAAGTTGACAGCATTAATATAAATTTGTTGTTTGCTTTAGCAATCTGAAGCATGTCTGTGAATATACTGGCAGGAGCAGGTCTCAGTATGCTGTGCTCGGCACCAATAATATCTATGTACACTCACCGGCCACTTTATTAAGTACACCTTACTAGTACCAGCTTGGTTGACCCCCATTTTGTCCTAATGCTTCGTGGTATAGATTCAGCAATTTACTGAAAATATTCCTCAGAGATTTGATCTATATTGACATGACAGCATTACGCAGTTTCTGCAGATTTGTCGGCTGCACATCTATGATCGAATCTCTCGTTCTACCACATCCCGAAGGTGCTCTATTGGATTGAGTTCAGGTGACTGTGAAGGCCATTTAAGCACAGTGAACTCATTGACAGGTTTAAGTAACCAGTCTGAGATGATTCACACTTTATGACATGGCACGTTTTTCTGCTGGAAGAAGCAATCAGAAGATGGGTTCACTGTGGTCAAAAAGGGATGGACAAGCAACAATACTCAGGTAGGCTGTAGCGTTGACGCAATGCTCAAATGGTACTTATGGACCCAAAATGTGCCAAGAAAATATCCCCCACACCATTACACCACCACCAGCCTGAACCAATGATACAAGGCAGGATAGATCCATGCTTTCATGTTGTTGACACAAAATTTTGACCCTACCATCAGAATGTCACAGCAGAAATCGAGATTCATCAGACCAGACAATGTTTGACCAATCTGTTATTGTCCAATTTTTGGTAAGCCTGTGTGAATTGGAGCCTCAGTTTTATGTAAAGTGACAGTAGTGACACCCAGTGTGTTCTTCTGCTGCGTTCAGAGATGCTCTTCTGCATACCTTAGTTGTAACGAGTGGGTATGTGAGTTACTATTGCCTTTCTATCAGCTGGAACCAGTCTGGCCATTCTCCTCTGACCTCTGGCATCAACAAGGCATTTGTGCCCACAGAACTGCCACTCTCTGGATATTTTCTCTTTTTCAGACCATTCTCTGTAAACCCTATGGATGATTGTGTTTGAAAATACCAGTAGATCAGCAGTTTCTGAAATACTCAGAACAGCCCGTCTGGCACCAACAACCATGCCAAGTTCAAAGTCACTTTTCTTCCCCATTTTGATGCTTCCTGTCTTGACCATGTCTGCCTAAATGCATTGAGTTGCTGCCATGTGATTGGCTGATTAGAAATTTGTATTAACAGGCAGGGCGAGGTAGTGCTGTCGCCTCACAGCAAGAAGGTCGCTGGGTCGCTGGTTCGAACCTCGGCTCAGTTGGCGTGTCTATGTGAAGTTTGCATGTTCTCCCTGCCTTCGCGTGGGTTTCCTCCGGGTGCTCCGGTTTCCCCCACAGTCCAAAGACATGCGGTACAGGTGAATTTTGTAGGCTAAATTGTCTGTAGTGTATGAGTGTGTGTGTGAATGTGTGTGTGGATGTTTCCCAGAGATGGGTTGAGGCTGGAAGGGCATCCGCTGTGTAAAAACTTGCTGGACAAGTTGGCGGTTCATTCCGCTGTGATTAATAAAGGGATTAATAAAGGGACTAAGCCGACAAGAAATTTATCGAATGATGAATTAACAATCAGTAGGACAGGTGTACCTAATAAAGTGGCCGGTGAGTGTATATATACATAATATATCTATATCTTAACATGCACGCCCTCAAGAACAAACACATACAAGTGTCCATATAAAATTCATCACCATATTAAACCTGTCCATAATTTGTCATGACAGAACTTTTCATTCACAAACAGCTACATTACACACTGCATGAAAGGTGATATCTGAAAAAGCAAACATATATGAGTTCAACCCTTTTAAAAAATTATATTTTTATTCATTTCTCAGTGAATGTAGACACTATACAGTATTTTAATGCATTTAAACAGTTTCAATAAACAGTTTTATTCATTAAAGTAAGAATATGGTCTCCTGATCTATTTAGGAACAGAAAGACAAAACAATTTAAATATGGTGTTGCAAAAATAAGTTCAACTAAATGTCCTATATTCCTGAATATTCCATATTCATAGGTGTTGCACCACAATCTTGTTATTTTGTTGGATTAATTCCAGTTTTGGTTTTGGTACTGACTACTATACTGTATATGCATGAATATCATATTGTATAGCTTCATATATAAAGTAATAATATTAGAGAGATCTGTATGTACTGATTTATGCTGGGCACTGTAAGGTGTGGTCATATTCAACAAATATTTGCTATTATTTAGTATTGGTAATAGTATTGGTAATAATCTGTGATCATGGTGTGATGTTTGCAGGTCTTGCCTGTGACACTCGTGCCAAGTCCAGGCGTGGTATCCCAGTTTGGGTCTGAAGTCGGATTGGCCCACGTTGTGTATCTGTGAGGAGAAACGGAGCAGGCGGCGGTAGGAGCTGTGGTCATTCTTTCGGGCAGTGCTGGACAAGCAGTTCTCCTCTAGAGCACACTGAAGAGCATACATGGGCCGGTCCTCCAGATAGGTGGTCTGCTCCACCAACTGAGCGTTGAGCACCAGGTCAGGGGCCGCTGTGATGGATGCCGTCAGAGGTCAGAAGTCAGACAGAAACAAATTCCTCCGCAAATTAGTCTGGACCACTAGGCTTTTAGCTGCTTCTGAAGATCACCCATTGTGAGTTTATTAAAGGGCTAATTAATCCAAAATGACAACTCAGTCATCATTTACTCATTCACTCCAACTATTGAAGTCAGTGGGGAATGTGGTATCAACTTTACCACCATATCTTTTTGTGTGTGTGTGTGTGTGTGTGTGTGTGTGTTAAACAGAAAAAGTAACTCATACAAGTTTGGAACAACTTGAGGGTGAGTATAATGAGAGTAAGTTTAGATTTTTGAGTGAACAATTCCTTTAAGTTAATAGAAAATCTTCAGTATTTTCACACTTTGCTTATGTTTAAAAAGGAATAATAGCTCAGGATACTGTTTTCTGTATACACAGCAAACATTACAATATATTGTCTGTTTAAAAAAAATGATACATACAGTATATATATATATATATATATATATATATATATATATATATATATATATATATATATATATATATATATATATATATATATATATATATATAAGTTTTGACACCAATAAATCATTAATTTTTTATGTTTCTTCAATATGAGGTGAGAGACTCACTATCAGAGCAGGAGACTCCAGCGGCAAAGCGTCCTCCTCCTTTGGGGCAGTTGATGTGTTTTCCGTGATGAAGACACTGAGGAAGACTCATCTCAGTTCCTGAGCATCTGACTCCACTCATCACAACATTATCTGCATTCGCATCTCCAGCCCAGTACCAGGTCTCCTAAACAAGCATATGATACACACGTTAGCAAAATTATCAGTTGAACTGCAGTAATTTAATCCCACATTCACATTTTAATCGCATCTTACACCACATTATAAACTCATTTCCTCTGCAGTGACTGAGATGAAAAGGAATTTGTAAAATAATCAGTCCACTTCAATCAAACCCAAATCAATGGGTTTACTGAAATGAAGCAACAAACAAATGATTGGTTTGTTGATTCGGCTAGCTTGAAATGTTTAATAGTGTGTCTTAAACAGTCTTTTCTCCTGCCTGATGAATTTTCCATCACCATTTTAACACGTAGGCTGAAACAGCTGTTCATATACAAACAATACGCAAACAATTGCTGTTGGTTTATAGTCCATCTAGTTGTAACATTCTAATACTGCATTGTTTATTTCCGAACAAAAATGACATATCATGAAATGATCATGAAATGGGAATGAAACAAGGGGAAATTGTGGCTAATTTTAAACCCCATGGAAAAGTGCAGCTTTTAAAGTGTTAAAAGTTTTTATTCCTGGGTTATAAGCAGGATTTAGACATTTAAGTGAACATTAAGTTTTCTGCCAATCTCTTGTTCTGACGGGAGCACTTTTAGCTTAGCTTAGCATAGATCATTGAAGTGGATTAGACCATTAGCATATCAAAAATAAAAAAAAATTTGCACAGTTTACATATTTAAAGCTGCACTTTTGTGTAGTTACATCATGTGCTACCCAGCACAGCATTTTTTGTAGTTTTTAATAGATGTCTAGTAGAAGTCTAAATAAAATGTAGTCATCTTGGCTAAAATAAGGCTAAACTTGGGCTGTCAGTAAACAATCGTATAGACATCCAAGAATAGGCCAAAATTAGACTATTCATCAAATAAACAGAAATGAATGACTACACATATCCAGTCTAATCTGTCTATATGACAACTAGTCTAGTTTGGATTATTCTTAGATTTAGATTTTCACTGACAGCCCAAGTTTAGCCCTGTTTTAGCAAAGCTTTCTATGTTTAGATGTCTATTAGATGTCTTTTTAACACAAAATTGTTTGCTAGGTATACTCTCATTCTGGCCTAATAGGAACTATGCTACCTAACATGGCTGTAGCAGAGGCAATGATCGGCACCTGAAAATCAGCTAATATTCATCAATATATTAACACGACTACCTGCTTACACAGGGAGCAGGCCTTACAACAATGCATACATTTGTGAGAGTCACTTAAAAACATTTTAATTTAGACTTTTTGGTCATTTTTGGACGAGATCCTAATGGTCTAATCCAATACAATGATCTGTGCTAAGCTAAGCAAAAAATGCTCCCGCCAGACACAAAGATTGGCTAAATAGACCAAAAAAATGTACAGCTTGACAGTTTAAAAAAAAGGAATTCACTTTTAGGATGTTTTTATTATCATTTTGTTTTCTCAACCAAATGAAGTCTGCCGTTACACCTTCTGACCAAGTGAGGGCTGTTTAATCACATTTTACAGATCATCCAAATGTTTCTGAACGTGATTTGAGCATCTGCTCTCAAGATTGCTTTTCATTGCAGCGGTTCCATGAGGTTAGAGGTTTGAAACATAAGACAAGCTGTACCCCACAGATTGGGAAAGTCTATGTCAGTTTTGATGACTGCACAAACATATGTTCATGGTGAGTCATCTTCATCTACTGTTATGTTCTGTTTTCCATGTGCTTTCCATGTGATGTGCCTTAGATGGTCTCTTAGACTGAGTCACAGCCTCCCCTGATTGATAAGCCTGCCGGATGGCCAGCACAGGCAGGGGGAATGTGGGCACATTCTGTCAGAGTTTCCATGGGCTTCCTTTACCCCCCGCCCCATTGTTGATCCACTCCCCCACATGCTGTCTGGAAAGACCCACCGGTCCAGACTGTCAGACAAATCATGTTTAATGGCCACTCCAACATCTGGAAGTTGTATCGTGCACTTCTTGAGCTTTGGTAACAGTTTTAGAGAAAACGTGACCGACAGCATGTCAGAACAAGCTAATGCATGAGTTACCTTGAATTAATCACTTTCTTGTTAAAGAGTTCACACACACAACAAAATGATTTGCTGTTTACTCAAACCCTCACATGGTTTGAAACCTTTATAAATGTCTTTATTATGTTAAAAACAAAAGCAGATATTATGAAGAAAGCTGAAAACCTGTGTCCATTGACTTCTACTGTAAGAAAAACAAATACTATGGACGTCAATTGTTACAGGTTTCTTATATATTTTTTTTAATGTTTAACAAAAGAAAGAAAATCATAAAGGTTTAAAACAACGATGAGTAAATGATGACAATTTGAAATTTTGGGCAAGCTATCCCTTTAAGCCTTTCATGATAAGCACAACTGCTTGTACTTGATCAAATCTATTATAATATATTGGGAAAGCTGAACTTAAACCTCATTAAGCTTCAGTGTCATGTAATCCTTCAGAAATAAATTTAATTAGCTGAATTGGTCAAAGTTGATTGGTTTCATCTGCTATATTGTATATTATTATGGTTTTCTGGTTCAAGCTGGTTTAAACTGCTCCTCCCAATCTGACCAGGGGTTTGTTCTTCGTACTTGGATTACTCAATTAGCTGGGTTTGGTTATTGACGATTTGACATGATGCAGGGTCATTTCGTTCTTCAAAACTTATTTGAGGGTTGTTGTCATAGCAACAGTTCTGCTTCAAGCAAAGGTAACACTGAATGTATGTACCAAATGCTGATATTTACTTACAGTAGTAGTTATATACACTTGGGAAAATAGTAAAAAAAAAATAATAATACTAATAATAAAATATATATATATAATTTCAGTTTACGTTTAAAGCAAAAAAATAAATAAATAAAACTTATGCAATCTGCACTCTGAAATAAAAGTACATAAACTGTCATGGAGTGTTCTCTCCCCAAGGGGTTCAACGTGAACATTTATTAATAGGGACTTTTTAAATACAAACGCATACTATTTTAAGGTACTAAACCAGCTTTAGTACATGTTGTGTATGATAATAGACATGCACAATACTTGACTGTTTTTTTTTTTTAAGGAATAATAATTTATACAGTCATGCATATGTTTTGACCCCTAGTATGCCGGTGATTTGATGCTTGGTAAAAGTTGCAATCTGATTTCAAAATGAATTTTTGCATTTAAACAGAGTTATTCCTTACACTGATTAAGAAACTTGAGGCCTATAGGCTACTATAATAAAGAAAATTCGCTCTAAATGTAAAACTAAATTGCTAAATACTCTTGACACATGAAAGTGTAAAGCCTGCAGCCCACAACAAATGTGGAGAGTTATTGCGTGTCATATTTAACAAACATTTTACAAAGAATTTTATATAATTTTAAATAATTGAATATTAATTAGATGATGTCATTACGCTGCTGTGCCGTCAGCCAATTGTTGCATTGCTGATCATGGTTTCGAGGATCAATAGATCTGTCCTTCACATCACACACAGCAATCTCAGATCAGTTCATCCAGACATTTTAATCTGATTCGTGAACTAGTTTGAAGAACCAAATTAGCCAGAGATCAGTTATCAAATTAAAAAGATCCAGAATCTGTCAAATCATCTTAGATCATTTAAGCAAGGTACGAAGAACGAACTCCAGTTACAAGTTTCCAAAAAAACAGACCAGTATGACTAGGCACATGAGATCTGCACAAATCATTCATGCAAGCATTTTCACAACAATAATATCTTAAATTTAACGGCTTTAAGTCCCAGGGCCGAAGCCATTATGGCCCTAATGTTTTGACATGTGGCCACATGCATCCACTAGTGGCAAATTTCCGTCAATCTTCATAATAACACTTAATCATTGCATTAGCCTGCAAAAGCACTTTAGCGTTTCCACTCATAAAACCGCCCATCAAACTACTGCTTCCATACTGTTTGTAATGCAGTAATAGTTTCCAGGCCTGTATCATTATGAGTTTGTCACTGAGCTGTTAGCTACCCCTCTGTAGTCCAGCCACCTCACCACTTGATAGTGCGTGACATTACAAGAGCAATCAGTTATGATTTAAATAAATGGGAATGAATATGATTTGGAAGCCAGGAAATTTGTGGTGGATAAAACGGAGAGCCACATTGGCTACATTATGTGTGCTTATAGAATGGTATGTACGATCGCACAATGTGTACGATTTCTTATTAAAATATGCCAAAGCCACTAGAACAGTGTTAAATATTTTAATGAATTGTACTGTACTTACAGTATACTAAATATTTTTGAGAATATTCAATCAACAAATGTGACTAGTGACACACACAATGTCCTGTGTTGCAATGCTAATGACGTCCTGTTTTCTGATTTGAGTTCTTATAAAACACAACTTGAAGAACTGGACGATGCTGCCATAATAAAAGCTCCGCTGCTTATGTAGGCAGCGCGCTCATCTCTTTTAGTTATTACTTCAGTGGTCTCTTTTGCTTCGACAGCCTTCAGCCTTACTCTTTTTCTAACGAAGACCACAAATCCCATGATGTTACACCCAGTCACAGCATCATCAAGCTACACCTTTGTTCGTTGTAAATATTCACCATCTAGTGGCAAAAATGACATACTGCACTATTAAATAATTTTATCTGCACAAACTACCCTTAAAAATGAATGAGAGCTGATCAATGTATACCATCCCGTTGACTGTATTGAGGATACTGATGGTGTGGTGCTGTTGAAGGCTGACTGTTATGAGAAGTCTGATCATAGAAACCTGGAATTGAACATGAATTCAAATGTGACTCTTGTGACCACTTATGTTTAGATTGAATCAAGACCCTTCACTGTTATTTTGTTTCCCTCTACATCATTTTAGCAGAAGAGCTCAGTGTGATGCATAAATACTACTTGCTTTAGAGTGTGTGTGAAAGCAAATGAATGAAAAGGTGAATTTAAATGGCAACTACAATACTATGAAACATGAATTTATTGTTTAAATGCACTTTTTCATAGTGATCATGTGTTCAGCAGAATAGTAGCTTGTATTTTGTGGCTGTTTAAACCCATTCAATTTACAATTTTGAAGGACTTTCACATTTAGTAAGTAGTCTTACCTGGAACGCATGGCTGGCGAAGCCTAATCCCAGCTGTCTGCAGACCACCATAGCCTCTATAATCCCCCAGTTTTCACTACAAACGGTTCCCCAAACGAGAGAACCGTTCTTCTCAGCGAGAACTTCCACACGTCCTTCAAATGGGTTTCTTCCTCCACTTAGTCGTATCTGTTATAGTCAAAAGCAAACATAATGTTAATGTTTCATAATCATACCGATTCATGAGCGTAAAACTATTGCTAATTAATATGTAAATTATATTTTAAAAATCCTCACCCTTTTCTGAAAGCCCATAGCAGGTACATTACAGCGAACAGCTGCGTCCTCCTCATGACTGCATCCCAGAGCATCATTATTAAAGTAGCAGTCAGTGAGAGATTTCTCAAATCCAGAGCACTCCACCTCATTCATGTGGACCGGACCCATTCCTGACAAAAAAAGTACACATTAAATACATTGTGTACATTAAATGGGGCATTATTATCCAAAAGAGTGTTCATGGATAAGAAATTCTGAGTTCTGATGCAAAAAAAAGAAATTACCCTGGTAGAAGATATCTGTGTTTGACATGTGGTTGATACTGAATTCTTGTTAATGCTTCAGGCACCAAAAGGTACCAAAGGATGTGTCTATTTGAAGAGTTCAGATGCAAAAACCTCTGTGCCATCTGAAATTTTCTTCTTAAATGGGTATTTTTCTTAGCCTCCTATAGTTGTGTTCAACTATTTTATTTTAAAGGCAATCAAAGAAATCTGTCCTTTTTAAAAAAAAAAACAAAAAACGTTAATTTCTGAACACATGAACACAAATAATGCCTAAATAATGCCTAATTTTAGAAGAAAAACTCAGATGGCACTTAAACGTTTTGCATCTGAAACACATACAAGTAGGACACCTGACTTGGTACCTTTTAGTGGCTGAAGATTCAACAAGAATTTAATATCAACCAGATGTCAAACACAGAAATCTTTTACCAGAGTCACGTTTTTTCCCCGTAAGGTCAGCTCTACCGATCACATCAGATGAGAGTAATCGCCTTGAATAAATAGATTATAGGAGAGTGCTATGAGAGCACTGAAGAAGTATTTGTTCAGACTAGGCAAACCAAATAGTTGTTTACCTCAATCTTAACCTTCAAAAGAATGATAAAATTAAGTTTAGATGTAGCACAATAGCACTTTTGTTTGCAATGCAGTGTAAATCAAAACACTCTGGCAGCCATTTTAAAGAAGTTCTCATAGC
Source organism: Danio rerio (assembly GCF_052040795.2). Taxonomy (NCBI): domain Eukaryota; kingdom Metazoa; phylum Chordata; class Actinopteri; order Cypriniformes; family Danionidae; genus Danio; species Danio rerio. The sequence goes on from NC_141030.1 coordinate 23,962,971, forward strand.
TGAAGGCTAAAGCAAATATAAAGGTAGACAACCAACTTGTGGGTCGCATTACGCCACTTTCAGACTACACAATATTAACCTGAGTGTTGTGGTGATTTGTAAACCGTTTTATCTTTTTTGGTTTGCACTGAAGAAAAATAAAACAAAGCTATTTTTGCCACGAATACACCAAAAATAACAAAATGTTGTCTTTGTTGGACATTTTGGAGTGATCAATTCAATTTTAAACCTGCAGAATGGAATTAAAGCTTACAAGTGTGCAGGTATGAATTGCAGGGGGATAGATCCAACTTAATAAATTCATTTTTTCTTGTCTATGGGAATTAGAAAAATCAGTCCTGTGATTCCTGTCCAATCAAATCGCATATAAAAGGTAAATCCCATTATAATAAACTACCTCAAGGCATGGGTGATTTCTAAATGCAGCTAACTGTTTGAAAGCATTAAGAAATGTCCAAGAATTGTCCAAGAAGATGTCCAAAATCTTTATGTGTATTGACCCAAAGACTGTTAAGATGCATGTCACTGATGAGACGATGATGGATGTTTACTTTATAATGATCGAAATGGCCTTAAACACCCAGCAGGCACAAGACATCAACATGACATCAGATTGGCATTGTAACAAACGTTGTGGGGATGTTACATTTGGTTTGGAAATGAAAATCGGGTTATGGAATTTAGTTGCCATACCTAACGAATAAATATCAATATTTTACGTCAAAATGAAATTGGTTTAAGATGTTGGATTTTGTTTAGTTTATAAAACAATTTTAAATTAACCAAATATCAACATAATTTTACATCAAAATAAAATTGTCCTTATTCATTCATTCATTTTCTTGTCTTAGTCCCTTTATTAATCTGGGGTCGCCACAGCGGAATGAACCACCAACTTATCCAGCAAGTTTTTACGCAGCGGATGCTCTTTAAGCCACAACCCATCTCTGGGAAACATCCACACACACATTCACACACACACTCATACACTATGGACAATTTAGACTACTCAATTCACCTGTACCACATGTCTTTGGACTGTGGGGGAAACCAGAGCACCCAGAGGAAACCCACGCGAATGCAGGGAGAACATGCAAACTCCACACAGAAACGCCAATTGAGCCGAGAATCGAACCAGCGACCTTCTTGCTGTGAGGCAACAGCACTACCTACTGCGCCACTTTCTTGCCAAAATTGTCCTTAGACGTTGGCTAAACATTGAATTTTGGTCTCTGATGTCATGACCTAAATTTAACCTAATATCAACATCTTATGACATTGTGTGCCTGCTGGGCAATAACTAAATGCAATACAGAATGTTATGTTTACACACATCCACAAATTAGATGTAAAGGCATCAGCTTTTTACAACGTAATACTACTCTGTATTGGAAGCTCTACTATTTACTCATAATTTTAGTAATATTTACAACAGATACTTTTACTCTACTTGCACTACATTTTTAGGCAAGTGACGGTACTTAAGTATGATTTTTTTAGAACTCTTTTACCACTGTAGATTATACATAATATACATCTGAACATCTATAATGCTTCAAAGCATTGTGAATCAATGATCCCACCCAGCAGCCTATTCTAAGAAATTATTCAGTTGGCAGTCTGAAACTGGCATATTTATCCCACTTATAGACTGTAAGTGTTCACAAGACACTTTTCTAGAAAAATATGTATCTGATACAGTATGTGAAACATCTATCTAATATGTAGCAATCTACAGCAGACACCTATGCTAGCACAAGTTAAAAAACAAATGAAATCTTCCATGGCCATTAATTGCCTAGTGCAAGAAAGCAAATATGTTAACATTTGTTTAATATCAAAAATTGGTCATCTTTGAGAATTGCATCTGTTGAAATCTGTCAATTGGAGGTTAATGTAGGTCAGAAACTCTTATTATCTCTTGGAAAGTTTAATTAATAAATGAGATATAATTTAAATAAATATTTTAATTTGGTTCACTAAAGCATGCATATTTATTACACAAATACACATTACTGAGAAAAGCACTACATAACCCTCATCCCGCATAGTCAATATATAATTGCACATTGCAAGAGCAGATGTCCTAAATATCTTATCATCTCTCAGCAAATCGACTGAAATGGATTTTCAACCGCTAGTATGAGGTCCCATCCAAACATCAGCTGAGGAGCAGCACATGCAGATGTTTAGCCACGCATTAGTCTCCTGGCTAACAAATGTTCACATCTGCCTCTAATGCAGTGAAGAGCTTTAGTAAAGAGAAGCGAACCATGAACATCTGATGAATGCCAGAAACAGGCTGTTGTACATTGTGTTGTTTCTAAAAAGGACAGCATGTGACATTATCCTTGCCTTCTGTTTAATGGATATTCATGTTTATTCAAATTTCTGAGAGGTACAAAAGAGAAGTGACATAAATGCTGTGCGTGGCTACTTGTCTTTTATTTAGTTTCTCAGAACAAACCTGTGGCTAGAGCTGCTATACGTCTCTATTTTTGGAAACAATAACACTTTCAAGTTATTCAATTTATTGCTTAATCTGATTATTTTTCTTCATGAAAATAGAGCAAAAATTAAGTATTATTTTTAATTTTACACGTATATTTTTTTAAAACTCTCAAAGTGTCAGTGGGTATTGCCACACAGCAAGAAGGTTGCTGGGTTTGTTTGTCCCGGCTGGGCTAGGAGCCATTCCTGTGTGGAGTTTGTCTGTGTTCCCTGTGTTCGCATGGGTTTCCCCAACAGTCCAAAGGTATGTGGTAGACATAATAACAAAATTGGCCAAAGTGTATAAGCGTGCATGTGAATGTGAGTGTTTGGGTATTTTCCAGTGTTGGGTTGCAGCTGGAAGGGCATCTGCTGCACAAAACCTATTCCAGAGTAATTGGCCATTCATTCAACTGTGGATAGTGAGTGAGTGTCAAAAGCCCCTGACTTGCACTTTATGAATCACTACGGACAAAAGATAAAAAATAAGCTAAAGATAAAAAAGTCACCAACTCCAACACCAACTTTTAGGACACCGAGTAGTTTGGTAACTAAGGTAAGAGTGTTCAGTCTTGATTCTCAGTGCCTCCAAATCATCTCAGTTTTACAAGCACTGATAAAACATATCATGCATGAAAAGCCACACAAACCTTGTCCTAACTTGGCTCCAGTGAGAGCCTCTTTGGCGCTTCCGAATCCCAGCTCTCGACACACTACAGTTGCAGCCTTCAGATTCCAGTTATCATCACACACTGTTCCCCAAACACCATTCTTCAGCACCTCCACTCTGCCTTCGCCAACATTTGCACCACCCCGCAGACGCACCAGGGGTTGCTAAGGAATCAGAGAGGGAAAAATTAGCAGGATGATCAATTCACACACCCTCGGTGACCCATGTTTGTACAGTCTAGCTCTCTCGGTCTGTGGATGTGATCCAGGTGATTCAGATGATTTTTTCCCCCCATTTGCCTGTATAAACAATCTCACTTCAGCTCTCTGAGGCCATGTTTAAATATTATGCAATCTTCTTTTTATCCAATAGGAAGCATGATTTAATGTACTACATGATTTTTTCAAGTGTCACCCTGACATCCAGCCTGAGAGAACATGATGATCTACAGGAAAACGTTATTTCCAGGAAAACAATTCCTTCCAGAAATGTGAGGAAGAGGCTGAAGGATGAGGGAAAACAGACTCGACTTCAACAACCATAAATCATCCCTGAGAAGGAATGAAACTCCAGTATTCAGAAATTGAAAAAGGAAAAAATGAACGAGCACTTGCAGAAAAATACAGTCTGTGAACTCAGTGCAAACTGGTAACCGCTAACTCCTCCATGATGTCATTGCTGATGCCATGGTAGATTTTTAGGAAAGCTAGATATGTATTCCAGCATCAGTCTCTGTGCACTTCAGTGCTAAGCAGGGCTAATCAAGAGGAAGCTAATGCTAACTTCATGCTTTGTTTATTCCACTGACTTACTATTATCCAAATTGGACATGTTTTACAGTTGAAAGCCACTAATATTCCGTATTTACAGAATTATGGCTTGTTTATTCATACAAACAAGTAGACGGTGACCCCAAGATCTTAAGAATAATATTTAATTCTACCATCACACACTATAAGCGCTAGTAGCTACAACTCCTCAAATGAAATAAGCTAATAGTAAATCCTTGTTATGATCATTACTATGCCATCCAATACTAACTATTGTCTGTGTTGGCAGGGCCGGCCTATACCACAGGCAATATAGGCAGTTGCCTAGGGCCCCGCATTTCTTGGAGGACCCCACGAAAGCTGCTTTTGAATATTTATTGTGAACATAAGCGTAAAGACAAGTGCGTATGTTTTAATCATAAACAATGTGCATTGCGCAATGCACAAACCCCATTAAACGTGATACATTTCACAAGGATTGTGAGAAAAAAAACATTTGATTAAAAGAATAGGTCTGTATAATTCATACATGTCAAAGCTGAAAACAATAATAAATACACAACAACAGCGTGAATAGAAGCAGAAAATATTAGAAATATAGCAGCACCAAACTCTATTTTGCTTAACATCGCACGCAGTCAGCTATTGGGTGAACTAGAATGATGTAACGTATTCCTAAACAGATTCCCCTTATCTCTCCAAATTGCTCACGTTCGATATAAACCTGAAAAAGTCTTACGTAATATAACATCAATAGAAATTTTATTCAGAAATGAAATGGCGTCCAAACGGCATCTTTATGGAGCCGAAAAAAAAAGAAGAAAAGAAAATCAGAGGACAAAAAGCAAGCTCAAAGTAATGTTTTGTTTTGCATAATACATTACTTAGTAGTACTTTGAAATACTAACAAACTTATTTGTTTATATATGAGTCAATATTTTTACATATGTGTTCCAGATTAAATATGTTACAGTTAATAAAAAAATTATACACTTAAATATTAAAATCAGTATTTTTGTGCTTTCTTACTGTTTTTACACCATTGGGCACAATTTATTTTTTTATCTCGCCAAGGGCCCCTTAACTCTACAGGCCGGTACTGCGTGTTGGATAGCCTATGTTAACATCTATATAATATTATTATATATTAATATAGATGTTAGCATATCCAACATGGACAATAGTTAGTAAACAAACAGTATGTCTGTATGGCAAGTTTTTCAGTAGGCTACAAACAACTAGATCACAACGCCAGCTTTGATGCTAAGCAAAATTTAGTAGCTACAGTACAAACAGTAAACTATATAAATTAGCACTAATGCTAACTTCATGCTCTATCTGTTGTTCATGACCTAAATGACAAATTGCCACTGTTGGACAGGATTTAAAAGTCTAAAAGCATATTATACTGTTAAATATTACTTAAACAAATATCAGGTTAGCCCAATGCTAATAAAAGCAAAACAAGATTTCTGCTGCTGATGACACTGTAAACTCTTTGGAAGTGTACTTTTATTTCAGCAACATTCAGCGGTACACACACATGTTTCCAACCACTCAAATCATAGCTAATGCTAATTTTAGGCTACCAACCTCTGGTCTGTAGGCTTTGCGAAAGCCGATGGAGGATGAGGGTGCAAAAGCTCTTCCAGGCACACAGCTGACCACCACAGGCAGACCACGTCCACATGTGCCGTTCCGCTTGGGCTCCAGAGCTTTGCCTAGTCTACAGCTGGACACGTGGGCTTCATTTCCAGTGCAGTTTACCGAGAAACCCCAGTAGTTCTTTTTTTTACGCATTGACAGTGATCTGCAAATCAGAGCCGCAGGGAAACTTCTGTTAATTGTGGTATTACCATTTAAGGGACATCACAATGATAATTTAGAGCATAGGTGTCAAACTCGGTTCCAAAAGGGCCGCAGCTTTGCACAGTTTAGTTCCAACCCTAATTAAACACACCTGATCAAACTAATTGAGTCCTTCAGGCTTGTTTGAAACCTACAGGTAAGTGTGTTGAAGCAGGGTTGGAACTAAACTGTGCAGGGCTTCGGCCCTTCAGGACTTGAGTTTGACACCCCTGATTTAGAGGGACACCTGTTAGAATTATTAAGAGGATCGGACATTGCCTGTGGCTGTAAACTTGTGCTAACCCAAGAAAACAGAACATTTCCTTTGATTCCACGGTACAGAGAAAATCATAGTGCAGGACGGGTCAACAAACAGCTGGATTTTTTCCCCCCTCCACGTTTCCTTTTCTCCAGATTAAGAAACTGGTTTAATAAGTACAGCCTGTTCTGGGTTCAAAGCAAGTGCATTTAATAAGTGAGCACTTTTTAATAAAGTCTACATTACTCATTATCTGTGATTTAAAGGGATATTTCACCCAAAATTCAGAATTGTGTAATCATTTACTCACCCATCACCCAGAATATAGGAAACTCCTACTCCATTGCATTTGTTTTTCCATCATCTTCTTTTGTGTTAAATAAAATGACAGTTTTTAGACATTTCGGTAACACTTTACAATAACAGTACATGAATAGCAACGTGTTAATATGTAAACTAAACATTACTTTGTTATGAATTAATGATGAGTAAATGCATGCGCTAATCATGAACTAACTTGAACTCATGCTACTCATGTTGTAGTTCATGTGTGAATAACGGCTACCTTAATTACTTGTTAATACATGATTGTGGGTTAATTAATGTATTAATTACCACATTTGTTTATGCTTAATTTAACCATCATAAACTCATGTTAATATATAACTATGTCATGACCTTACTTGGAGGGGCACATCATCAACCCATTCTTAACTACTCATGAACTCCTTATGCACATCTGTCTAGTGTGTTCACACTGAGTAACAATAGAAAAGTGTTCAGTCAACGTCAACAGTTTAAACACAGGAGCTGACGATGAGTTAATGGTTGATGCCCCTCCAAGTAAAGTCATGACATATTTATACATTCAGCTCATGAGTTCATGATGGTTACATTTAGCTTAAAATTAAATCTTAATTAATAAATTTTATTAAATTAATTAAATTAATTAATTAATTAATAACAGAAACAAGTAATTAAGTACTAAGAAGTATTTAACGTAGCCGTTATCCACACATGACTCATGTTGTAGTTAAAGTTAGTTCATGTTTAGTGCGCACCTTAACTTATCATTAATTCATAATAAAGTAATGTTTAATTTACATATCAACACATTATTATTTATGAACTGTTTTTGTAAAGTGTTACCAACAGTTTTGGGTGAACTATATCTTTAAGGCCATGTAATGTACCATGTTCATCATAGGTCTCAAACTCGATTCCTGGAGGCCTGCAGCTATGCAGAAACTATGCAGAGCTGCAGCCCTCCAGGAATTGAGTTTGAGACCATTGATGTACATTGAGTGTCCCATTTATTGCAAAGCCTGAATAACATAGAAGGCCCAGACTAAAAATACAAAGACTCACATGTCCAGTAGTTAAACGCCCCACATTTCTGAAATGTTCCAACTAACAAACATAGACATTCCTCATCTTTAAATATAACCAGGCATTACTTACTTTAGTGTGTGGCATATTTCAAAAATAAACCCATGAATACATCTAACAAACCAGTCTCAAATATTTTCTGCTCTATTTTTAAGAACGTATACAAAAATAAGGACATTGGCTATGTGTTTTGGTGCACAAATGTGGTCGAACCCCCGTTAAAACTATCATTTCGAGGCTGTTTTACTGTTAAATGTCCTTTGCAGAGTTCAAGAGGAAACACAATGTTCTCTACTAGATGGGAAACAGCCAAGACTTATGTTGGGAAACAATCTGGGCATGATTCACGCGGGGAGGCGTTCCCACACACACACACACACATCTGAGGGCTAAATAACTCCTGCTGAATTTTTTTCAAAGTTAATGTTACATTTGGGGAAACCTTAAAATCTCCGTGCAACTTGTTGACATGAACATCCAGCCTTCGTTCCTGCCTTGATACTTAATGTGTCATAATCACAAAAGCCTCAACACGGGAAATGAAAAGATATTACCGTTGTGTTTCTAAAGGAATGTCTGGCTAATGTCCATTTGTCATGCAAAGGAAGACAGTGAGTATTTTTCTTACCTGTAGACTTTGTTGTTGTAGTTCTTCTCTCCAGGGAAACCATACATTCCACAGGCGACTCGGCTGTTTAAAGGTGTCCACTCCTCATCGCAGATCTGCCTCCATTTGCCCCGCTCTTTCACCTCCACATAGCCTTCTGTAATGGGTATGCGCTTGAGGTGGGATGATATGGGTCTAATACGGATTTCCTCCACTCGTTCTTCAAGAGTCTGAGAAGGATGAGGAAAAAATGACTTTATCAGCAATTACCAGAATTTGCACTGTATTTCCAGAAGCACCAACATGAATCATTAGTTCAGATAATATTCTGAATAAGCAGAGGAAGTCCTGGAGATCTTCCCGTCACTCTTTAAATCAAAACATTTTCATGGTGGAATCTGAGGGCCAAACTGAGGAGCCAGATAATTCATGAATATGACAAGGCTGACAAGATATGGTTGTAGTTGGAATTTGGCCCAAAAAATTCACTTTGATTTCTTCAGAAATGCTCTCAAAACATTTCTAACAAGTTTTTTGGTGGTTATACTGCATTTTGAGAAGCTATTTTTTACCTTGAAGAACAGTAACGCATTAATCTGTCATCCAATCCATTTAGTTTGGGGAATCTTATAGCTTGGAGGAATATTGACTGTTATAAAATTCAAAAGCATCTTTGTTAGCTCCAAAAAAGCCCCCAGATGTGCCCTCATGAGAGTTGCTTGCCATGATATCAACTAAAAGGAATGTTTCAGATGTAAAAAAGTGCTATTAAGAGGGAGGTGGTTGCCGGACATGTTTCAGCTGACCACGGTAAACATTAGATGAAGACTGCGGGTAATTTAATTCCAATGTGTTTTACTGTGCATGTGTGAGCATGAAAGAAAAGAAAGCGAGAAAGTTGGCCGGCGGAATAAAGCCAAAGGAATGCGGTGGCCTCACGTGGACCTAAACGTTCTAGACGCAGAGTGAGCAGATCTGATGTAAATGTAAATATTACTATATAAAAGCCAGACGGATGGGTTGGGTATGGTTGGAGTGGGATTTTGAGTCAGACACTGCCCTGTTTGCTCAAGCACTGGAAGTCTAGAGGAAACCAAAGGGCTGAGTGTTAAGGTTGAGGGTGTGAGTTGGGGTCATCCAGCCAGATGCGAGGAAGAGCACACGCCTGTTGCCTGATAGTGTGACCTCCGCCTAAAGAAACCAGACCAGACATATTCCAGTGTGTATTTTTACACCAAAGAAATGCCCTGTTTGATCAGTCTCAGGTTTTTCCCCATAAAAAAAAAAAAAAAAAAAAAAAACTTTAGGGGTTGATCTATGATGATACAGGTGCATTAGAGCTTTTTATACATTGGGAATGTTTTTATGCGTGCACTCTGCCAGCTGAAGCAGACCTACCATTCAAAATGCGCTACAGGTGTTAGTGCTATATCAAGTACCTTTTAAGAATAAAATGTCAGACAACCTGGACACATTCTTCATAACATTTTAACCAAAATCTGTGCCTTGTGAGGCATGAAGAATGTTTGGTCCGTGATCTGACATGCTGAAACTAACAATGAAGCCAGTGTTAAAATCTCCCAGACTGATAGAATGACAAGTATGCCATTAGCCATCAAGCCTTCAAATCCAATTTTTTTGGAAGGAAAATATGCTGCAAAAGGACACATTTCCGTTCCCTCTTGGAACTGTAATGGGCAATGATTTGAAAATAACAAGAAAAAAATATGGTATTTTGGTATCCTGTTTTTGGTTAGTCTAGATGTCATTGGTTCTATTTGTTCTTATTTAAGGTTAACCATAGCAGAGTTAATTCCTTCCATCCATGTGTCTTTTGTATGCACCTTCAGGTGTGTCATAAGTAGGGGGAGCCATAGTACATAGGGCCATTTGAGATTGCACCACCATCTCCCGGTCCTGTTTTCCTTCTTCAGTGAGAACTAGAACCTACACTGTAAAACTCAACAGTCAACTTTATCAAAGGAAATGAGTGTAGTTAACTCAAAATTTACTGAAAGTTAGTTTTATTCAATTGAAAAGAGCTTTGAACTCAGTGTTGAAGGTAATAAGTTGATTAAATACCACATTACTTTAACCTAAATGGAGTAAGTCCACAGTACTCATATAATCAATCACACTGTAAAAAGTGCTACACTCACAAAGTTGGTTCTATCTACTTTAAATAATTGCAATCTAGTTAATTTTATTTGTTTTATACCAAAAAAATTAAATTTGCTTCCTCTTTACTTAAAATATATCAGTTTTTATATAACTGTATATTTTGAATAAAACTAATGCAATTTATTTGAGTAGATTTTTTTACGTGGTTATTGTGTAGAATAAATGTTATAAAAGTGAGTTGACACAGACAATTTATTAGAGCAGCTGTCGATGTGGGCAGGTGTTCATAAAACGTGATTTTTATAGTTTTGCATGACTCCTTTTTCATTGCCCGGGATTTAGCAGGCAGACGCAGCTTCTGCAATGGTCGACATTAACTGCTCCCAGCAGCGGATCTGATTAACACGGTAAGTTGCAAATTTAGCCGAATGATAATTGTAAAGTCATGCAAAACTGCTGTCTTCGCTAGGCAGGTGAGGTTTTAGCTTTGTAAATTGTACTGCAGCCTCAGGTATGTTAACAGTTAGACTGCTCTCACATGGAAAGCTAAGTTGGCTAACGCTAACCAACGCTAGTTTATGCTAATGATTAAAAGTGATATTATTGAGAACAAATAGTGAAAGTAGTTTTAAAACACTTAGTAGGTATAACTAACGTTGCAGAACCGATTAACAAGGTCACTGGTGGGCGGTCGGGGTGTGGGGGTTCAGTTTGCTAGCGCTAACTTAGCTAAAGTTAGCTCACCTAAGTTATAGCAGCACATTAAGGATGGATATTAAATGCAGAAACGTATGCAACAGTTAAGTAGTTTGTGTTTAACGTAAGAGAAAGTATAACTTAAAGTTTGTGTTTTAGAGATTTAGTCCATAAGTTTTTTAATGCTGCATAGTGAATAAATTACAGATTTACAATTTATTTTAACTTAAATTACATTTACTACTGATGTTTACAGAACCATTTAAACTGTATGCACCTCATTCTAAAATGCATGTTCTTGGTCTTTAGATACCAAAGTGATTTTGTTACCTGTGGATCTTCAAACTTCACATCCAGGTAAGAAAAACATTAGATACAACTACAGCTATAATTATTTGCAGGCAAGTAAAACATTGGTAAAATTGCAAACAATAGTGGGCTCCATAGAATTAACTTACATTTGATATCTGAAGTGCAATAGTAATTTTTTACTGTTTTTTTTACACAGATATTATGTGTGCAACAGTAAAAACAGTATAAAAATATCCTAATGCAGTTTCTTATTATCTGTCAGTCTTTCAATAAAGCTAACTGATAACACTGAATCACTGAACTGTCATTTGCCAGTGACATTAAATTTGAAGAAAAAGTCAATTAAATGTAGCTTTAGCAAAAATTTAATGTAAACCTTAATGTAATGTGTAAAATGGCAATGTATTTATTTATTTTTTTAATAAAATTTGTATTATGACGTGCAAAGTTTGGTGCAAAATGAAGATGACATTTAAATTATAGAACTTGTATTCTATAATTTTCATATAGCCATTTTCAAACAGTTTTAATATCTAAATTAAATACACATTCTTATGCTTTATAAGTTGCCAAAATAAACAAAAAATGTAATACCTAAATTTTAACAATTCTTTGATTGACAGGAAAACACAATGACATGCACTGTTACACTGAGTAAAATCACAGTTTTCTTTAAAATTTGATAACTAAAAACACCTGGAATAATGTAATTACACAACCTCTATAACCTTTTTTTATTTTTTAAATAGAAGTTAGGTAATTTTAACTAAGGTAATTTTTAACTGATAAACTAAGGTGTTTCATCCATGCATCATTCTCACTGCACTTTTGTAACTTCACTTGTAGTTATTTCCTATTCAGTATTTAGCTATTTAATGTTGTTTGGTAGCAACCACCTGAACTCCTGTTTCTTTTTGTCTCTACCAATAGAGTTGTGAGGAATCAGAGGTGCATGCGGCTGCCCACGGGAAAAATTTGCCATCAGCCCAACACAGTTTGGATTATCATAGGACTGTCAGAGGTTTGCCAAACCTGTCAAATGCATGATGGCTCCTGTTTGGACTTACCGATGTCCTCGACTTCAAGTATCCATCAAAACTGTATACATTTGAGATATATTAGAGACTCTTTGTGGGACTGGACATTATGCATCCTAAATCTTCATCAAAATATGCAAATCTCCTCACTGAGTTGCCTTGGATGATTTCTCAATAGGATCTGGTATTATTAATGTTTTTATTTATGTATTGTGTATGTGTAGCCACATTAATGGCCTATTTTGTAGTCACTATTAAAAGGAACATCGATTGATATTGAATACATGTTATGGTCTTTAATCCATCTTCCCATTCTTATTTAATTGTTATTGACAGGAAAGTCTGTTTATCTGTTTTTACTAGTGTATATTGTGCTTACAATATAGAAACGAAGATTTATTTTCTGAGGTTACAGCCAGAAGTCAATTAAATTAGTTTTAAATGACATATGCATGGTTAATTTTATTTAGATCATTAAGTTCATAATACTTAATTAAAATGAGTACAGTCAACATATAGCAATGTATAAGTAAGTTAAGTTTAACAAAAAAAGTAAGTTTATCTGATTTGAGTAATTTTAGAAATATTAGTTGGCTCAACTTAATTTTATTGCATTTGTTTTAAGCAATATTTTAGTGTTTAAAATACTTAAAGGCTGGAAGTTGAATCAACCTAAAACGTCCGATGCAACCACTTGCCTCACTTTTTATAAGTTAGATCTAAGTAACATTTTTTACAGTGCAGTTTCCTCAAACAGTTTGAGTTGCCTTAACTTATTGGGTAACAGTAATCAGTTGGTATGAGTTCTCTTCATTTTTTGGGGTTTTACTGTGCTCAAATTGCTTCATTTACTTAAATAAATTAAGTTCACAGTACTCATTAGGATTAGTTTTTGAACATAAATGTTTTGTTGCAATCATTTTCCTTAACTTTTTGGGTTTTACAGTGCTTACATACAGCCCAGATTTCCTGGGTATGTAACTGTGCCCTGATGTGTGGATTATTTCACATTTTTAGAAATAAATAACATTAAGAGTTCAGTTTACTCAACCTAAACCTGCCAAGTGTGAGCGTATACTTTGACATTGCACTGAAAGTCACTTTTAAGTTAAAAGAAGCAAAGCTGAAAAAACAATAAATTTTTCTTCAACCTAGGTTATTATTTATCAGGGGTCACCACAGCGGAATAAACCACCAACTATGCTAGAATATGTATTAAGCAGCAGATGCAATTCCAGCCACAATGCAGTGTTGGGAAAGTCTCACATTACAAACACACTCAATTTAGTTAATCAAGTCTTTGGACTGTCTAGAAAACCGGAGCACTCAGAGGAAACCCACGCCAACGCTGGGAGAACATGCAGACTTCAAACATAAATGCCAACTCATCCAGCCGGGACTCAAAAACAGCAACCTTCTAGCTGTGAGGCGACAGTGCTAACCACTGAACCACTATGATGACCATGTGTCCAATCCTACTGGACAAAAAAATACTGCATATCGCCAATAAGCAACTAAGATTGCAGATAAGATTGCAAATCCTAATCTATAAAGTCAATCTATAAAAGATAAGATTCACCAAAGGTTTTTCAGTCCCTGTATCTGAATACACCCACTTCTCTACTAGTTGAACAACGGTACAAGGAGCTTGTCCAATGTGTAAAAAATTACCCAGATGACCTACTCCTTTAAGCAAGATTCTGCAGTGCACAACTGATTCCTATCCCCTCATAAAAATAAATGCTTCTGCAACAGCATGTAAAGGCCTACTCACACTATGCTATCTGTACCGTGCCCAGGCCCGTTTCCCGGATCGTTTGAGAAGTGTGAGTGCGCTGAATCGGGCTCAGGCACGGTTCACTTGGCCGGCCCTGGCCCAGTTGGAAGAAATGTGCCTGAGCGTGGGTCACTTGGGTGAGTGCAAAACACGCCAAAGCCCGAAACTGAAAGCAAGACGTGACTTTTAAGGGACTGTTTCATATGGATTTATTAATCATTCTTACTGTTCAGTGAACGCAAACGGCCGTTGTTTATTAAATACGCAAACCCCTCACTGCACGACAACTGAGCACCTTCAGCAAACCTCCTAAATCCTGCAGCACATGGGGTTTATGATTGTTTATGAGCGTCAAAAGTGGCTGATCTGTTCGGCGAAACATCTGACTGCGTGTCACCGCATCCCTAAAAAGGACTAAAGCGATATAACTAGAGAAATCTCCACTGTGCTGAGCGAAAGCGCTTACTGAACAGCGCAGCATGTTGTTATGTGAGTGCGGGCCGTCGGGGGACACGGGAGAGGGGACAAGCGTGCTTTGGCCCGGTTCGAGGCAACTGTACATACTGTGAGTACGCCCTAAATGAACTTTGAGGTTCATTAAAGGACATGTGAAGTGCTTTCAAATGTGCATTTCTTTTATTCAATGTTTGTAATGTTTGTACCATTTTGTTTTATCACCGCTCTGCCAGTGAGAGTGGTTAACCTCAAGCAAATCAAATGTGAAGCATCTTGAAGATGGCGGGGCATGTCAGATACAAGAGAGCATTTGATTGGTCATGATTTGATGAGAAACAAGTTGACCTTTGATCCATTTAGGTGGAAGTGACAAACTACAAGATTTACATATTAATAATGGTTTTATATCTCCTAAATGCAGATTTTGTCACTGTTTTGGTGCGCACTAGCTTATAGATATCCTAAACTAACTATAGTAATACTAACATCTAAAACACTTCTGCTAGCCATGTGCTAGCCACTGTTAACATGTGCATGACCAAACAGACTTCATCTTTTCTTCATTATGTGTGGGTTTTTGGTGTGACAAAGAAGTCTTTGAGACTATAAATGCTGTCTGTCAGCACTGGTATGTCTATGACATAAGCACTTACACTCATTCAATTGAAAAAACATTTCCACATCTGCCTGCTTTTAAGATCAGAGGGTCCATGCGTAAGTGATGGAAATGGTAGCAGTGAGACTCCATGAGGGAGGAGGAAGCCCCTCATAGTCCAGACATTCCTCTGTTGCCAAGGAGCCAGCTGGGACAAAACCGCCTTCATTTCACGTTCAGGAATCCAGATATCAAAATATTTACACGCCGTTAATGTTCCTCCATAGGGCTTCTCAAGGTGGGCTAGGGAGAGGTGACGGTGTCTGGAGCGTATGTGCAGTCAGAATCTCCCCACTAATTCATTTCCTGCCTCGTGTTTCACGCTGGTCCTCCACGTGCATGTCCTAGGGACACACTTGTTGATTAGGCAGGTTTGTGGTTTTGGGGAATGTTCAAGGGAACAGGAATTTTAGGCGCTTTTTAAGGATGTAAAAGGATAAAAGGGAGGAAACCTTCGAGGATTCAGCTGGTATATAAACTCCTGTTGAAGTAATCTCCAAGAAAGGGGCCACACTGAAAACATCTGGATTCTGTGAAGTGAACATATGTTCACACAATCATTCCACCCCCCCAAAAAAAGAGCTTCAACAGCTCAGTGTGTCATCACTCCATCATTCTCAAACATGAGACATCTTCACACCACTACTCCAAATCCAGCCTGTCTTACAGTCATCTGCGAGGAATGGCATCATCAGACTGGCTTTTGTCTACAGGGTCATTTCTGTGTCAGGACATCACTAACAACTCTGTGTGTGAACAAAAAGTGACGGAGAAAAGATGGCACAGTGAACTCTTTGCAGGGTCACAAGGGTCCCATGAACAAGTCAAATCCAAGGAAACTCTTGATGTGACCCCTGAACTCTCCTTTCACAGAGCATTTTTGGGGCATTTTTTGGCCTCAACCTTGGAGATTCTTTACAGACGACTGGTTTTCTACAAATCAGGATCAGCTTAGAACAGCTTGAGGACAAAGACACTGTTGAAATGGAGTATTGAGTAGCCAACAACAAGAGCCTTTGAAAGAACATTTTGGTGTTCAGATTCATAATTCAGCAATATGTCTAAAAGTTCAGTGTAGCATAGTAACGTACTAGAGCCGTGTTTCTCAACCATGTTCCTGGAGGAACACAACATTTTCCATGTCTCCTTAAACAAACACACTGGATTTTGATCATCAGCTCATTAGCAGAGACTGAAAGACCTGCAATGGGTGTGACAGACAAAGGAGACATCTAAAACAAGCAGTGTTGGTGGTCCTCGAAGAATGTGGTTGAGAAACACTGTACTATAGTATCTGATTTAAATTAATTGACAACACATTTAGTTCAATGACTCATAAGTTGAATATTTGATCACTCTGCTTGGCAAATCTCCCTGCAAAACATTTAGTAAGAATTTTTGTAAATAGCTTTTAGTGATGTACAGTAAGATATTTTACTAAATGGAATTGTAAAAAAAAAAGAAAAGCATACTATTTGCAAAATCTTTCAGTCTTCTGGTGCTTTTAAAATAGTTTTACTGCCTAAAAAGCACACAGTTTCTTTTATTCAAAACAATAAGGTTAACATTAAACTCAGTAGGTACTGTATTTGAATTTAAACACTACTCGGCCGTTAGAAAAGTCCGTTCTATACAGTATGAATGTGAGCAGTATGAATAGAACTCAGATGTACTACATCCGTCATTTCGTCATGATCACGTGAACTACCTGCGTCAGTTGTGTCGCTTCACTCCTATTCATGAATTCTTCTCCCAGGGCGTCAAGAGCAAGCGTAGCATTCATTTGATGTGCACTTCAGAATCTCGCTGGAAGAAGTATGTCATTTGGGTACTTCTTACATACTGATTTTCAAAGTATGAATTCGGACATACTACTTGGCTCACATACTGTTTTTAGCGTACTGTATAGTATGGAAGTATGCGCTTTTGGATGCAGCCTTACACTGTTACAACATTTTCGATCAAATCATTGCACTCTTAATGAATGTTAGCCACTTCTTTAAATTTATCATACCAAATCTCCATAGATATCTACATTAGATGTTGCCTAAGCTGTTGTTGTCTGTTGGAAAAAAATGTGTCAATAGAACCGCCATTTTAGTACAGGGTAGCGCTCCTTTAAAATGGCCATCCAGAGCCAGAGATATACACACATAAAATCATATATCTATGATCAAGAGATTTCCCGGTGGTCAGGAGGCAAATATTTTTTTAAACTACAAAAATTTTAATTTTACAACAGTTTTCTACATCGATGGATAAGTGATCGTACAGTCATTGCTGACAAAGAGCGTGTTTGTGTGTTAAATAATATATATTATCCTCCCTCTCTGATAAGATTGATCTAATCAGTGTCCTGAAACACACATCCTCTCCAGCTTTTACTTCTTATTCTAATAGAGGGAGTGATTTGTTTGTGAATGAATCCCCATTATAAAAGACTCGTTCACTTAGCTGCCAATAATACGAGTTTCTGGCACCACAGCATCTTGTTGTCATATTTAATTTACAGTACATTGTTTGCTTATTTAGGTGCTACTAGTCGGTGCAACTTTGCCAAATGGTCAGTTCAGTAAGTGACTGTATTATCATCAGTAATGTTACTTGTTGAGCACAAAAGTTCGTAACATACAAAAAACTTAAACTAAATCTGACTATGAAATGTTCTGCTTCTGTGCATTGTTTTCTTTGTTTGCTCATTACTACATCTATACAGCGCTAAAAGTTCAGCATCTTCACTGGCTTTAGTCTTGACTAGTGTGGTTGAATGACATTTGTCTTGGGAGCATTGTACAAATGTGGCGGTGCTATTGACGCATACTCAGGGTCCGTAAGCAATATCTAGTCCATATAGCTATGCCAAACCCCAACAGTGTAAATAGTTATGTAGTTTTGGAAATGTTTATCTACAGATTTCATGCTAATAAAATTTTAATTGACTTCCTAACCTCAGACGTGACCTACACTCCCAATACTTCCTTTGAAGCATAACAGCTTTCATTGTCTCAAAATCCAAAGTATCTTAAGTTTCCTACTCTTGTTTTAAACCGGAATCCATCAGAAGAAAGCCAACACCTCTTAGCCTCGTGGAAAAACCTGAACTTTGACCTCTCTATGCTGCATTTAGAATGTACATTCACTACTGGTGCATTCAGTTGAGACAGACACTGCCTTGTTGACTTAGAGCATACTTTAGCAAGAGGGAAATATATATTCATATCAATCATTATGACAAGCATAGCACAATCTATTATGAGCACTGAATCATCTTTAGGTGTTGTCTTCTTGTTTATAAACATTTAGGCGGCTAACTTTCCATCACACGTCAGGTGAACGCTGCTTCATATTAATGCTTTAGAATCATAATACATCCAACTAGTTTTCCTCTAAGGTCATATTGCATCTTAGCAAGTTGTCTAAGAGCATAAAGTTGTGCTGGTGGGAAACATCTGCTGCAGACAAAAATGTAAATAAATTATATAATCATTACCTGATTAATTGCAACAACTCGATGAGATCACCCTAAGCAAACAGCTTTCATGCTGTAAACCTTTGGTAAGCACAATTTTTTCCATGTGTTGTGGTGGACTGTGTGTTGTGGTGATGACTGCGATAAGCTGTTCTAACTGAATGTTTACAAGAACACAAAACAAACCATTTGCTCATTCGCTGTCTATTCTGAGAGTCTGTCTTTTGTCTTTCTATTAGTTTAGACACTAAATGAATGTGCAGTTGCGTGTGGTCAGAAATTAAAAACTGTTTATATTTCAGAGTCCCGATATAGAGTGGGAAAACTGAAAATATAAACAATATTTGACTTAATGTATCATTTCAAAAAGACGTGATAGCACTAAAGATTTTTGGCTAAATAACATGAGTGGTGCTTTTCCATCATAATAATTAATGTCACAATGCTTATGTGTAGCAATTTTTCTTTGTGGTTGCTAGGTTAATGCAGCGATTTCAGCAACTGCCCTCATTACCACTAAAAATCTGTTGGAATTTCTTTTCTTCTGTTAAAACTAAATATATCTAATTGCAGCTAAAGCTAATGGCATCTTAGATAAAGAAACACATTCATTACATCAGTGTTTCTCAACCACGTTCCTAAAGGAGCACCAGTTCAGCACATTTTCCATGTCTCTTTAACCAAACACACACCTGATTCAGATCATCAGCTCATTAGCATTGACTGAAAGTCCTGTAATGGGGGTAACAAAGAAAGGAGACATCCAAAACATACTGTGTTGGTGGGCCTCCAGGAATGTGGTTGAGAAACACTGCATTACATGAAGTGTTTTGTGCTTTTACTAAAGGTCATAGAGCTAAACAGTCTTTGAATGGCTTTTCTTAACTATTTCACAAGCCATTACACTCAGCTAAACTGCACTTAAAGGCTATCGCTAATGTTATCATTACCCATAACACATTTCCAGTGTAATGGGGTGTATTTTTACACATAAATACCAAGCTAATATGATCTTTACATAGTAAAAATGGGGTAAACTTCTTCTAAATCTTTGAGAAAGTTCTTTATGAGGTGATGTTTGCTGGGTGGAGCACACACTGGCTAGCTGTGTTGACACCCAGGAAAGGTAAATAAAAGCAGGCAAACACACTTTTAAACATAGTTGTTTGTATGTATATGACAGAAAAACTCTTATTTAGCAGTTTTGCAGCTTTAGGAAAGGATAATATTTGTGGAAGTGTTTCGTAATGCGTACTGGTACACGATGTGCTAGAAATTCAGACTTTGGCTTTTAAGCTACTCTTTGTCAAATTCATTAATAGAGTGGAGGAACTATGACGTCAATTTGTATGCAAAAACCCAGAAGCGAGTTCACATTTTAGCAGTTCTGGTTCCCTCGCCCCAAAGTCAATGGGTTTTTTTAATACATTCAGTAAAGTCACTTAAATACGGTTCGTGGCAAACACAAACTGAAGATACTTTCACATTTTATTCTACGACATAAAACATATCAGTTACATCCCACTCTTGATTTTTTAAATCGGTTACGCTTCTTTAAAAAGACGGTTGCTACTGCTATCAAGTTACTAAATGGAACTACAGGCATTATATGTCGGAGTCATTATACGTCATCGAACTAATTTGGTCTGGAGCGCAGCTCGCTTGCGTTGGGCAATTGCATTTGTTTGTATTTAAGTATTTTCATGAATATTTTCATGAATATAGTTTGTAGTATTTTTCTAATTGGGAATTCATTTTGTGTGTAGATAATTCCATCACTTGTGAAGGCTGTCAACACAGATTAATTTGTTGATCATTTATTTTAATTAAACGATATTATGAAGAAACTGCTTACCAGTGCAGCCTGTTTCTTTCCTGCTCTCTGTAATGCAAACGTGTGAATAAATGGGTAAAAATACACACATATTCTGTCATTTTAACGTGATCAAGTGATTTTTTGTCATTTTTTTTTCATTTGAACACATTTAACTTTTTCATAACTGCAATATTTACACTCCTCCTTAAATTTAAAGCAAATGTGACTGCACGGGCTGCTTTTCACTGTACTTTGTGACATAAAAAGAATATTGAATGTTGTTCTCGATCCATCATTGAACAGGCATTTGATAGACTTGTCCCTTAATCACGCCTCATTTCTGTCATCTGTTAAGGTAAGCGGGCTGTGTGCACGCGAGCGATACACACTATCATAAGAACTGGCTAGTGATAATACTATGTAGGCACATTTATACATAAAGTTTAAAAACTTTTACAACATCCATAAAGCAAAACTGTAATGTATTTATTTGTTCATAATATATAGCGTGCATTATAATATAATAAACAGAGATTAACTCCTTGTCATGAAGCATATTTCTAAAAATAAGCTAGAAAAGTTGTCTGTAGAAGGGTGGTGCTAACGTCACAGGCGAGTGTCCTGAAGGCACTGTAGTCCGTTTATAGCCTAATGTTAGCTTTTCAGTTCTTGTGTTTGCATTTAAGATCTAAAAGTGCTCAAAATTGTATTTTCGGGTGAGGATTATCCCTCTGGACAAAACGTGTAATTATAATGAACAGTGTTTGAACACAGAGCTTATTATTTGCAATCTTCAAAAAGCCGATAGAAAAATCCTATAGGGATTTTGTCGAGGGAAGTAGTTTGTAGTGATAGTAGTTTCTTTACTCTATTTTCTTTTCGGCTTAGTCCCTTTATTAATCTGGGGTCGCCACAGCGGAATGAACCATCAACTTATCCAGCATATGTTTTACACAGTGGATGCCCTTCCAGCTGCAACCCATCACTGGGAAAAATCCATACACACTCATTCACACACATACACTACGGATAGTTTAGCCTACCCAATTCACCTAAAGTCTTTGGACTTGTGGGGGAAACCGGAGCACCTGGAGGAAACCAACATGAAAACGGGGAGAACATGCAAACTCCACACAGAAATGCCAACTGACCCAGCCGAGACTCGAACCAGCTACCTTCTTGCTGTGAGGTGACAGCGCTATCAACTGCACCACCACGCCTCCCTCTTTGTCATATCTGACATCAAATTGTCCATGAATGAGAAAAAAAATGTACAAAATGACAGGCTCTTGCTTTCAGAAACATTGGCGCTGGAAGACTGCCTGAGGAATTTGAGTGTCTGTCTAAGTTTAGTTCACCCTGGCATGCTGGTGGTTGAAAATTCACTTATACAAGGTTCACAGAGGAACCTCTGTACCTCAGACTTCTGGTATGTGACTCAGGAAAAATCAGGATTACACCTACCAATAGCTAACAACTTCTCACATTCATTCACAGACCATCGCCTGACTGATGACATCATAGGTAGTTGAGGTGACATTACCTGATGGCTATTTTTTTTAAACCAGTCCAGAAAAACAGTGTCTCGGTTTGCTTTCCTCAAATAAAGAATTCACGTTTGATGAGAGGGACTCTCTGTTTTCGAATCATTCCTTCCATTAGTCAGCAATCCCCAAAGAAGGCGCTGGAGGAGAAGGGGAATGTCTTGTGGGAACAGGAAAAGGATTCGGGGGAGACATACAATGTGGTAAAGTCATTAAACCTAAGGGTTGTGGAAATGGAAAAGCACACCATGGGCTCTTTGATCACTCTCATAGGACCGTCTTTAAACCTGGCTGCCATAGCAACATGGCAAATATACAAATATTAGTTAATAAGACTACCATTTCTGTCTCGCCCTTCTGCATCAATAGGCATGGGGGGCGTGTGGACAGCTGGCATTGCCATAAAATGAAAACTAAACGCTAATAAACTATTCTAGAAACTTTGGAGAGGAATGCGTGGCCTGTGAAAACAGACCTTCACTTCCTTTTTATCCAAGAGGTAAAGCGACAAAGGAATGCTGAGAACGCTAAAGCTACACTTAGAACCGAGTTTCTGGATATGACAAAGTATGTGGCTGTTTCTCTAAGACATATTGGCTTTTGGGAGTACAATTCTGGGCTTCTCTGATGGGAAACCCTGTGGTTTTGATGATACACTGTGGTCTTAAGCACATTGTCATACTTTAAACCTTGCAAAGGCATTTCAAGGGCTAGTCAGGCCTGTTTTAAACCCAGTTACCTCTGAACTCACATATGCCCTGCATTTTAGTAAAATCCCTAGAGAATAATTTAGCATGACTACAATGTTCCATGAGCCTAGGGCAGGGGGGTCAGACTCCAGAACCTGAGGGCTACAGTCATGCACAGTTTAGCTTCAACCTTAATTAAGCATGCTTGATCAAACTAAGGATGTCCGTCAGGCTTGTTGGAAACCTGCAGGTAAGTATTCTGAAGAAAGGTTGAAAATAAGCAGAGCTGCAGAGTTTAACACCCCTGGCCTAGAGTGGGTTGGCTTACCTCAACATTGTTGTTCATGATATTGATGAACCTGTGACCAGGAATTCGCTTTTGATTGCAAATCACCCCGACATCCTCACTGTGCCTGCAGTCCGACACACCAAAGCCATTGGAGGGGCATGCAGCTAAAGAGTTTTCTCTGCCTGTGCAGTGGACATTGTCGAGCCAGATGCGACCTGGGGAACAAAGAACAATTGTTGGTTTTGTCAATCACCAGCAGATGGTGGCTTTTTAATGGTATGACTACTACTACCAGGCTCACATAAAGAAAAAGTTTACTCCCAACTGCTTTCCAGTTGAATTACATTATAGTTTCTACCATAAAGGAAACAAGATGTCTAGCTCAGTGGACTGAACAGACTACATTTATGGGAGAAGTTTGTCATGCCTACCTTCGCAGGTAGTTTGACGCTATTTACCAGCAAAAGCAAATTGTCCTGGAAACTTCACTCATTTCAAACTTCAGATTATAAGATTACATTCTTCTTTTTCACTTGAAGTATACTGTATATTAGGGCTTTAACTGTACCTTATATAATTATAAACTTGTATGACATTTGTAAAAGATTAGTTTCAGAAGAATATTATTTAAATCACACCTGAATAACTGATAATACTTACTTACTCCCAGGGCAAATTTGATATTTAGCTGCACCATACTGGTGTTTCATAACATCAAATATTTACAAGGTGGGTCGTTAGCCCATACCTGCCAACACTCAAATTTTTTCCCATTACATTCATTTCAGACCTATCTACCGCCACCCTACCGTTTAGTTATTTCTCCTGGAAAACTACTGTATTTCAGCACCAATCCGCCTCCCCCACATACGCTTTTGAGCTTTTTGGTACAGTCTGAAACACTCTTGGGTCGCCAACGCAAACTGAAAGAACACCGGTTCTCAACAGAGCTTTTCAGACACCTCACTTAAAAATTCTGATTCATTTCAAGGCTCAAAAGTGCTAGTTTCCATTATTCTTGTATACTAATTCTGATTAAAAAATGCAGATTTAAAGCAAATGGTGACATAATTTTTAATTTATATCATCATTGTTTTTTAAATTCAAGTTACCAATGACAAACACTTCCCAAATGTTCTCTTTCGATGCATTACATTCTTCATATGATTTTGCTAACTCTGTGGAAATGAGGATAAGAGTGGAATAACCAGTGGTTATTCTTCCATTGGGCTCAGTCATAACCACCCACTGAACAGTAGAGTTTGATTTACAATCTTTAGACAGATTTATTGAGACAAATCAGCATGTTTCTATAATAAAGAGACAGAAAGATGACATTATGTCTGCTCTTGACTTTCAATCTTATTTCCATACTTTTTTCCTAAAGGTAACAACAGTCTGATGGCTATCATTTACCCCTAATGACTAAAACATGATGGATTACCAATGTAATCCAAGAACATATGTACATAGTGGATCTTCAATAAGCTTTTGGCCTACCTTCTCCTTGTCCAAACTTTGCAGACGGAGACCAAGCGACAGCGCCCAAGAAGCCAAGTTGCCTGCATGCCACGTGAGCGGCTTCAATCGAGAAGTCATCATCACACACAGTTCCCCATTCATTGTTGTAGAAGACCTCCAGACGACCCTCGTAATGCTTGCGTTTGTCACCGGCTAGACGGAGTTCAATCTTGGGTTGCTGGAGTTCAGATTGGGCCTGAGCTAGAACCAACAGACTGAAGATGCACAATGCAGAAGACACCGCCATGGCTAAACGTCAACCTGCAAGGCCCAAAATAGAATTAAATAACATAAATGAATCAATCTAATTCTTTTAAATACTTTAATAATTAATTCATTATGATCATACAAAACTATTTAGGGGAAATCCTTTGAAATCTGTTCTTTAAAAAGAGGTAAAGTTGTTCACTAATGCAGATTTGTATAACCGTGCTGAACTCTGTCGTTCATGTCAGTTCACCCTAAGGCTATAGCTGATGATTGTGGTGTACTTTATCCATCACTCACACTAATCTGTCAGTGAAAGGGTTTTTGTAGAAACAAGCCCTGTAATTGAGAGGTAATCGATGTCTTAACAAATTGTTCCATGTCCATGTTTGCTGCATTAAAAAGCAGCACTAAAGTAATTCTGACTCCAAGAAAAGGATAGCCCAGCTTTCAAACATGATGAATGGCAGCCAACATGTTTCTAAAAAGCTGCTATATTATTATGCAGAGTGGGTTTGCACAGAAGTAGTACAGTAGTACTTTCAGCTATGCAGGTTTTGTTCATAAACATTTATGTACTCGTGATTTGATGCTTAGATTAGTTGCTCGTTCAGCAAACTTCTAAAGATTAGTTGTTGGAGTCCAGTAAGATTAGTTTAAGATTAGTTGTTGGAGTTCTCCTCATCTGTCTGCAGTTATTTATAGGTAACATTATATCCAATTTCCTGACTCAGAAAATCCCTTTCTCAAAGGAATTCCTAAATAAATCACTTGGAGCTGCCTGGTCGATGAGTCATTTTATTAATTTGAGGAGGCTAAAGCATGATGTCATAACCACTGTACAACCAATGCAAACTCATCAAAACCTCAAAGTTAGAGAGCAAGCTTTAGATCATTTGACTTGGTGGCTCCTCTGTATTTATAACAGCTTTGTTAAATTTTGTTTACCCTATGTTTGCACTATTTATTTATACCATGTTTATCACGGCTTTATATTACCACTGTGTTTGATTTGTTTTATTGTATAGTTTCATTTAATGTACATAAATTGTCTTGTTTGATTATTCAGAGGCAATGCAGCTTATATGTACACTACATATACTGAAGCATTTTTTAATTATTATATTAAATTATTTAAATATTAAAAATATAAAAATAAATAACGGAAATCATTACTCCATCAAATTTCATAACCTTTTCAATATTTTTTTAAACAAAACACAATTCAATTATAAATGTTTAAATACTCAACATTTGATTATGCTATTCAGAGGCAATGAAGCTTATATGTACACTATATGGCCTGAAGCATTTATTAAATATTAAATAAATTATTTAAATATTCAAAAAAGCTCAACGTTAAGAAAAACATATCTGAAAAAAATAACAAGGTAGAAAGGATTATAGCATTGTTTGATTTGAGGTTAAAGCATTTGTAAACAACATCACTTATAGGCTTTTTGAAAAACACATGGTCTAGCAAACCAAATTGTTGTTTATTATGTCACAACTTATTAACTTGAGGTATATTTGTATTTTTGATGCAACATATGACTACAACCTAAAGACATTTTAGGTCAGCCCAAATGTTTAAATATTGTATGAAACTACCATGATGAGAATCGTTTCTCCATCAAATATCATGAGAAATCTTCTCTTCATTAAAGACACCAAAATCAGCATTTCAAGACTTTTCAAACAGAAAACGGTTCAATTATAATGAGTTAAACTCTAAACATAATTTCTGACTGCTTGAACTTACCTCTGAAGAAAACTTTGTTCTCGTGAAGAAACTTCGTGAATGTCC
Source organism: Danio rerio (assembly GCF_052040795.2). NCBI lineage: Eukaryota > Metazoa > Chordata > Actinopteri > Cypriniformes > Danionidae > Danio > Danio rerio. The sequence continues at coordinate 23,989,400 of NC_141030.1, forward strand.
ACAGCTGGATGCAGGAGCGCTGGTTCTGTCTGAATCCTGCAGCACTTTTAAACGTGTTCTCGCGCTTCATCGCCTCCCACCAGACCTGCAACCTGAAACCCCCATCGGTGTTATGAAAGTTACAGACGCCCCACGTGTGTCTGTGCCCGTGACCGACGTCACACAGAGGATACCCTGAATATCCGTTGCTCTGCGTGAGGATCCTCATGCACCAGTAATGCTCGCTTTTCCATATTAAGGGAAACAAACTGTTGGAGACAGACAGACGCTCAGAAAGACGTTGAGGAGTCCAGAAGATATGCAGACGGCGACGGAGAGAAAAACATGCAGACAGAAAGATAGAGACATAGACAAGATAGACTGACAGACATAAAACAGAGACAGGAAGACAAGACAATTAGCATGCAGAAACAGAAAGACAGACAGACAGACAAATTAGATAGATAGATAGATAGATAGATAGATAGATAGATAGATAGATAGATAGATAGATAGATAGATAGATAGATAGATAGATAGATAGATAGATAGATAGATAGATAGATAGATAGATAGATAGATAGATAGATTCCCTAGTATACTGTCTACCACAGTGACCCTTTGTCTGTGTTTATATGTTAAACCATTTGGTTTGAAATGGGCACATTTTTTATTTCTTACATTGTTCACTCAAGTTTAAATGATTATGATATTTGGATTCTATTCTTTTATTTTGACATTTTATTGTAGATTTATATTCATTCTTCTATTTCAAGGTTTGGCAATATTGTATCATATTCAATATATCAATATTAAATATTCAGTATTATAATCAATATTGAGTCAGACAGACAGACGGACGGACGGATCGATGGATGGATGTGTGTCTCTGCCCATAACAATGACACGTCACACAGAGGATACCCCCAAGAGCCGCTGTGCTATGTGAGGATCCTCATGCACCAGTAATGCTCGCTTTTCCATATTACGGGAAACAAACTGTTGGAGACAGACAGACGCTCAGATAGACGTTGAGGAGTCCAGAAGATCTGCCGATGGAGAGACAAACATGCAGACAGAAAGATAGATACATAGACAAGATAGATAGATAGATAGATAGATAGATAGACAGACAGACAGACAGACAGACAGACAGACAGACAGACAGACAGACAGACAGACAGACAGACAGACAGACAGACAGACAGACAGACAGATAGATAGATAGATAGATAGATAGATAGATAGATAGATAGATAGATAGATAGATAGATAGATAGATGTCAGTCAGAAAGATAGCTAGACAGATAGATGAACAGTCAGACAGATAGACAAATGTACACTGGTCATTACTTTATTGATTTGTTTAGCAGATGCTCATTTGAGCTCATATACAACACAAAAACAGACAAACACACAACCTATGCAGTGTTTATTAACCAGTATTTGTCCAACAGCAAGAACACACACAGATTATTCTGCCGCCTCGTAGACAAAAGCTCATCTATCAGTTACATTACAGCTTCACTCCATCAGAGGAGGGCTTAATTCTCTCAGTTTGTGTTTTGGGTTTAGAGTGAGCTGAGGGTCAGAGGGATCAGCAGGACGGTCAGCAGCAGGATGGGGCTGGAGCTCAGGCTCAGGGCGCTGCCGGGCTCCCCGTGGCTGTGGGAGCGATGAGGGCCGTTGCAGTCGTCATTATAGCAGCACTCCAGCTTCATCTCTCCATTGCTCATGTGAGACTTGTCACAGAACGACTTATAAGCGCATGACTTCATTACAGAGTCTGCGGAGGAGAAACACGTAGAGGATTTAGAAATACACAACACATCATTTTCACTCTCATCACAAAAAGCATTCCTTAAATCCAAGCATTGCTGAATGATACGTCAGACAATCCTCAGTTTTGTTGAGTTTCACAGGAGCTGACTCTGGCCCATTTCCACTGATTGGTACAGTACAGTACGGGTCCCCTTTATCAGGCTTGTGTTTCCACTGCCAAAAGGGTGCCAATGGTATCCTTTTGGTAGGCATGGTGTAGGACAGAAAGTTTCATTTGATGTCATTCTCGCTGGAGGAAATGTCAAAGTAAAGCTGTATGGGTCATTTATATATCATATGAGAAGCATTTCTCACAAAACAGATGCTTTATACACATAAATAGTTGTGTATACATGTTCATGACTAACCTTTCTAAGAACATGATTTGATTTTAACTGCAGATCAATGATGTGAAATAGCCTACTGTAACGTCTGCAATCATATAAAATAAATAAATAAATGCAACACATTTGAACACATACAGGCCCTTCCAGTCTTTACTTCCAGTCTCTTTACTCCAGTGAGAATGATGTCATCTAAAACTTTCTGTCGTACACCATGCCTACCAAAAGGATACCATTGGCACCCTTTTGGCAGTGGAAACGCAAGCCCGATAAAGGGGACCCGTACCAAGCTATACGTACCATTTGCATAATTTGACTTCCAACTAAAAGCCTGCAGTCCATTATGGCCTGTTTCCACTGGGTGGTACGGTATGGTTAGGCACACATTTATTTCTATTTCTACTGTCAAAAGGTACCAAAAATCAAACGTACCATACCACTTTTTCCTTTTCCACTGAATGTTTTGCTTTTTGGTAAGTTCTGACAGTGGAAACAGCCATAAAAGTGTGCCCAACCACATTGTACCAAACTATACCATACTGTACCGTACCACTCAGTGGAAACAGGCCAATATCGAAAAACAATACCAAAATGGATATTCGTTATCCATAACAAGGTTTTGGAAAATAAATAAATTTCTATTTAATTCATCTTTATTTCTATAGCACTTTTACAATGTAGATTGTGTCAAAGAAGCTTAACTTAAAAGTTCTAGTAAATTGAAATTGAAACTGCATCAGACCAGTTTTCAGAGTTGAAGTTCAGTTTAGTTCAGTTCAGTGTGGTTTAATTTTTACTGATAAGAGTCCAAACCCAAAGACCAAATCCATCAATCAGCAGCTTCAAAAGTCCCAAAATTGAATAAAAAAATTATTTTCTTTGACTCAGATCTGATAGAGGAATCCACACATCCAGTCAAATTATGTTCTTATTGTTTTGTTTTATTAATTATTATATTTAATGTGATTTATTGCAGTATTTGCAGGTTTATTAACTGTATCTAATATTTTGAAATGGTTCCTTTTAATTTCACTATTGCAAGACTGCATGTTCATTAAATTGTACCTGCAAATGATCTGTAAGCCAATCTTGTATGTGTCTGTATGTGAATAAAAACATTATTCTAAACAACATATTAAAAAACATCTTACTGAGAAACATTTAGTGTAATTTATACTAGTGCTGGGCAAAAATGCAATCTCAATAATTATTTTCAATATTGAATGGTAATGATATATATTTCAATATAAGTTATTAATGCTTCCAGATTTTAAAGAGTACCCCATTAAATGACGGAAGCCACAAAAATTAGAGGGTCCAATAAATTGCAAACACATTTTTGGACGATAAATTTCCGGTGGCTGAAAGTTCAGTACTTCTGTAATATTAACACACGTTTATATTCCCATTGTTGCATATTTCTGCTGTGTGATTGGCTCTTTGATCAATGTAGTATAAAAAAGTCCAGAGCTTGTCATTGTTATTGACATTAATTTTATTCGATATATGGTTTATTGGCCCAGCCCTACTTTAAACTCACTCAGTCATCCCTAATGTTTGCAACTCCCTGATGCGAGTGCAAATCCCTAATGCCAACTCTTACTCAACACAGAAATAAAGAGGGAAGTCTCCCTCCTGTGGTCAGGAAGTGAATTGAAAGTGTGCGTGTGCGCCAACAGTATTTGACTGTGACTTGCATATGCAAGCGGAAACACGCAGTTTCACACATGCAATGTGTTGTATTGTTATTGCCTTTAATTATAACATAACCAAAAATTCCTGTTAAACTTTCAAATTCCACCAACAAGTACTTTTGGCCTGGGCTTTAATTTATAAACATTAATTTATAAACACAATTTTACTCCTCACACATTTTTTTTGAATAACCAAAATATTTTATATTAAATAAATCTTTGTTTTTTAGTTTTTTTAATGAAATTTTTTTATATTTATTTTAGAATATAACATACCAGTAAGTCCCAAAAATGTCACTATTGTTATGGGAGCTAAAACATCAGGAATTACTTTGCTCCTTAAAAATTGCAATCATCTCCCTCCTAATAAAGCCGACCTTTCTGATCCGACAGAGACGTTTATAGGTAAAAATTTGTTTTTCAAATTAAAAAGAATACAAAATTAGATTTTTTTTTTTTTTATGAAAAAGTTGTTACATTGTCCCCTGTAATCTCTTATTGGAAAAATATTTAAAGATTTGAAATGGGAAAAATATGGTCTTTGCAAAAAAAAAAAAAAAAATCCTCACTAACAAGGTCAAAGAAGTGTCTTTTAAATTAATCAACACATTTTATCCTATTAAACAATTTTTGAAAAAGATTTATTCTAATATTGATGTAAAATGTTAATTTTGTCAATTTCATACTGAAACTGTTTTTCATTTATTTTGGGATTGTGATTATGCTGTACAAGTTTGGAAACATATTGGCTCATTTACTAATGATAATATACAGCGGGATATTTCTGTTAATTTTAAATAAATTAGTTTTTGTTAAATTGTTTTTGAATAATTTTCATACTATGAATCTGCCTCTACTAAGTGAAATGCGAGTTTTGTTATAAATTGAATTTATTTTCTTTGTAAATTCCATATCCACAAATGCAAATTTACTAATACCAAACCATATTTTTCTGTTTTTTTTTTTTTTGCAAGTATTTAGTCATTATTTACATTTAATTTCATTATCTGAAAATAAGAAAGCAAACAGAACTATTTCATTTTATAAGGTCTTTAATTTATATACTGTAATTAATTCTTGAATTTATATCTTGTTCTTTATGTTTATTTTTTCTTTCTTTCCTTCTCTCTTTTGTATCTTTTTTCATTGACAATGTAATTCATACTCTGTATTGTAAAAAATTTTGCTACAAACTTGTCAACAGTTTTTTTGCAAATAAAGAAAATAGTTATTGGCGTATTTTCCTGGAATTCATCAAGTCACACAATATAGCAATACCAGTCATTTTTAACCTTTTTGTGACTTTTATTTAGTCCCCATTAGGAAAACAGCCCATAAATTACACCAAATGATGTATTTCAAAATGTAAAACTGGAATATATTCATTTGAGGGTTAAGTTTAGGGGTAGCACTGGGAGAAGTGGACAACATACAGTCTGTACAGACTGTACACGGCAACACAATGTGTGTGTGTTGTTTGTACTCACTGTGGCTGGTAATAGTGGAGCAGGCATCTGCATGAGCGGGACACACAGTGGAGCCCTGCCGGAAACACTCGTCTGAGTTACTCGCCACACATGAGTAACACTTCAAGCCGTCACCTTCACATGCCGGACAACAGAACACAGCTGATCTGAGATTAAACCACATCTACACACAAACTAGCCATCGTTTCAGTCCCAATTAGACATGGATATATTCGATGTAAACATAATAAATAAATACAAAGCAAATAAATTCATTTTAAACAGGAAATACATTTCTAATTCCATTGCAAAATAAATAATTGTAGTAATTAATATGAATAAACGATTAATTGTATATACTTACAAATAGTGTTTGCAAACATTTAATTAACATCTTTATAATTTATGCATACATTTACATGTTTGTATTAATTGTAAATTGTACAATCATAATAAGTAATATGTTTTATAACAATAATCATCATTTTAAAATCATAAATTAATAATTACTTACTATTTAGAATGTGCTTTTTTTTTTTTTTACAAATATAACATCAACAATAAATAAACTGCTAATAATTATTAAAAATTATCTTTGCATTTAGTTATTAATAAATGCAGAGTAATAAATAAATAAACAGTAAATAAATACTTCATATATGAATAATAATATATGAATTATTTTTCAGTACTGAGCTGCAGCTGGAAGGGCATTGGCTGTGTAAAACATATCTTGGCTAAGTTGGCGGTTCATTCTGTTGTGATGACACCAGATGAATATACGGACTAAGCAGAAGGAAAATGAATGAATGAATATATATATATATATATATATATATATATATATATAATAAATTTATTTATTTACTGTTTGTTTATTATTCTGTAATAATTGTATATAAATGTGGCAGTAACAATTCTAATTAATAATTTACAAATTATGTAAAAATTTAAAATTTATTTAATATAAAACAATAATTACTTTTCATTTGTATCATTACCATTATTGACATTAAGAAACTGTGCTGTTAGAAATAAAATTTCAGATTAATTTCTAATAATTATAATTAAATACATAAAAATATAAATATAATAATAATGTAAAATAATCATATTAATTGTAAATAATAATGATAAATTACAAAAATGCACATCTTACACAACTCTCGTAGATTTGTAAATATCTATTACAGGAATATCAACAATCACAGCATTAAAATTAACCATAAATCAATATAAAAAAACTTGTATGTACTGCCTTTCTATTTGATGCAGATACTCACTGTGTATGACAGCAGCCAACAGGACAAGCATGGCGAGGAGAGTCTTCATGTTGAGGAGTTTCAGGAGAGACCGGCAGGAACAGTGTGGAGGAATTAAACACAAAACACCTCAGCAGCTCCTCTCCATAATCCCATACTGCTCATCCATCACCTGAGCTTTACACCGGATTAACACACACACGCACAATATCTCAATGATCGACAGAAAACAAGACGAAGAGGAGGAATAGACCTGCAAAACTAAAAAAATAAAAGAGCAACGAATTTAACATATGTACCTTTATTGATCCAGACGATTCTAACACAGTTATAATACGGATATCACAAAACAAAAAGTTTACGTACCAGATGGTGACTTCAGAAGAAATTGTCACTGTTTTCATGTGTAAACTACATTTTGATAGTTGTTTGGCATATTATTTGTGGTTTTGCAGCATTTCACTTGCCGTATAATTGTGCTTTGAAATATAGACAGTGTCTTTGCGGGTGCACATGTTAATACCCAGACTACAATGTCACCAGATATGCCTCATAAGAAGAGATAGAAGAGATTAGCCGTGCAACACAATTTACAAAGAGACAATCATTTCAGTGAAGGTATTTCATGAGTGCAGCATGAATATGTGTGCCCAAAAACACTCTTCAAAGGCTTAGTTCAAACCAAAGACGAAAAGCCTGTCAATCATTTACTCAAATTATTGATACTTTAATCAGAATGAAAATTGTTTATTATAAAAAATAAGTGATTTAAAGAAGGTGACCAGGTGTCTAAGATGCATTTTAAGTAGTTCAGTGGTCAAAATATACGAATGATCTATTTTTAAACTGTCATGGGCATGGGACAATAACCATTTTTAAGGTTTAACGTTGTTTGGAAAAGTCAAGGTTTTAAAACGGCCAAAATGTTCTGCAATACCATTCCTATGGCATATGCAAGACTTTTCGTTTATGTTTTTTTTTTTTTTTGAAAGATATTCAAAGATGCCATTATAAACTGTAAAAAAAATCTGTGTTTTTGAAATGAACGAAGACAGCAGAAGTCAATGGTTTATTTGGATTATTTAGTCTGACATGTTTACTGTTCTAAAATATTTTCTTAAAATAAAATATATTGTGTTCAAAAAGGAAAAGAGCATATATTAGAGCAGTAATCACAATACCATAAAACCGACATCCAAAGTTATCATACCGTGAGAGTCTTATACCAGCCCATGTCTAGTCGAGGGTGCTCTATGACAATTGATCATTTTAATAATATTTGGAAGTCAAACTCACTCTTATCGTTTTTGATTTAACAAAAAATACACTAAAATTAGAGAAATGGTAACAACTGTGACTTTACAAAAACAAATACATATGAAAACAGGATTTTTATATTTCTCATTTTCTTAATATTGACAACTTTTCAATTTCATGTTAGTGCTTTTGGAAATGGACCATTTCATATTCATTATGTTCTCTCTGCACATTAAACGGTTTCAGTTGTAATTTTCGAACTTACTATTTTACTACAGTATTGTGTTTAGGAGTCATGACAGGACATTTCATTAATTAACCGTTAAACATGTCTGCAATCCTCTGTATTTTGTATGTACGTGCTGTATTACGTTTTTACTTTAATGTACGATGAATAGGTAGTTAGTACAGTATGAGATTACCTTGAGATGACACGATGGCGCAGTGGGTAGCACGATCGCCTCGCCCTCACAGCAAGAAGGTCGCTCGTTGTGGCGAAGGCGTTTCTGTGTGGAGTTTGCATGCTCTCCATGTGTTCGGGTTCCTTTCCTCCGGGTGTTCCAATTTCCCCCACAGCCCAAAGACATATGGTATAGGTGAATTGAATAAGCTAAATTGCCCGTAGTGCAAGTGTGTGAACGCAGGAGTTTATGGGTGTTTCCCCAGTGTTGGGTTGCAGCTGGAAGGGTGTCCGCGGTGTATGCTGGATAAGTAGGCGGTTCATTCCACTGTGGCGTGACTGGCGACCCCAGATTAATAAAGGGATTAAGCCGAAAAAAATGAATGAATGAGTAATAATATCTCTTTATAGGCTAACTGATGTCAAAAGCATTGTTTTCTTCCTGTTTCAGTTGTTCTTCATCAAAAAAAAAAAACTAGTAGCGACATCTGATAATCATTGTGGCTCTCAGCGCCCTCTGTAGGTCAAAATAATCAAATTGTTACTGAAAAATTATTAATACCTTAATTTTGCTTTATTTATTTATTTTATTCATGCAGCATACTTTCATATGATTCTACGGAGACCCGGAAGGGACATGATGGTGGGGGAAAATGGGTGGAAAAAAGAAAACTGGGTGGGAGAAAAAAATTGATGGGAGAAAAAAGTGATAGGAAAATATATTTTTAAAAAGTTTTTGCTCCCTCGCAAAGATGATTTGGTAAAATATGCAGAATTGTATTGTAATAGTAAAATAAAGGAGAATATTGGTAAAAACTGCAGGGTTCACAGAAGTGAGCAGGAGGTGTTTGTTAAACACCAATTTTGCAAAGGAATGCAAAAACCTAAAAATTCATATTTTTTTTATCACTAAGTTTTGTTTTGTTTTTTCCTCGCACCAATTTTTTCCCCACCATCACATCCCTTCTGGGTCTCCTTATGTTTCAAATGTGCTGTAGAAATTATGCATTTCCAAGGATGGACTCAAAAAAACCAAGATATCTGTTCATCCAAATTTTGCAGAAGTATATTATCCAGTGAACATAGTCAGCCTTTGATGTGGATCAAACTAAATGATCAAAATTGTCCTAAAACAAGAATAGATGTTGTTCAATAGTTTTACAATTTCCACAAACTTTTTATGATCCATTTCAAATGTTGACTAGTGTAGACTTTCAGCAGAGGAACAAAAATCTCTCAAATGCTTTAAATACAACTGAATTTAAATTAACTGCTTTAAATACATATTTAAATAATCACTGAAAACAAACCCAACAGATCACTCAGATCTTTAGGATCAAATAAACTAGAAATTCAGTTTGAGTTGAGTTCAGTCAAAGCAGGGTGAATCAGCTTTCAGCCACTACGCCCCTCGCTGCTGGAATCAGCTTCCAAGAAATGATCAGATGTGTTTTAACATTAGGCACCTTTAAATCAAGACTGAAAACACATCTGTTTAGCTGTGCCTTTACTGAATGAGCACTGTGCTACGTCCGACAGATCGCATTATTATGTTTTTCTTTTCTTTTTTTATTCTTTAATAACCTGTTTAACACATTTTAATCGGTTTTAATCTGTTTTTAATCATTTTAATCAATGTTTTTAATACTTGTCTTTTTTATTCTTGTTTACGTAAAGTATTTTGAATTGCCACTGTGCATGAAACGTGCTATATAAATAAACTTGCCTTGCCTTGCATAAATAAATTTACATGTATAGTCAGAAAGATGAATGAATTTCTTGTGGGTTTGGAACAACTTGCTTTAAAGTTCATGTAGTGTCATAATTTCAGGAAAATATTATAGTGTAATTAAAGATTCATTAAATTTACTAAAATATTCATACGGGCTGAATGTAAACAAACTAGTATAATTTAGAAATGTTCCACTTAATTTATTTAAATTTAGTCCATATACATATTTTTCAGCCTATTTTAAAATATCAACACCAGAAACTCATCAAGCTAATTATTACTTTATTCAGGGGATGCATTTATGCACAAAATATATATTAGTCAATGGGATATCTGTGCAACTCTCTCCCTCTCTCTCTTCCACTATACAAACATTAATAACACAATAAAAGCACTTCTTTCTTTTCATAAAAATATACACAGGTCAGTGAGTACTGTAAAGAACAGCAACATCTTCTTGAAACAATAACACAACAATTTACAGGCTCTATTTCTCCACACAACCCGGAAATGTTTGGCACATGAAGAGCGGTTTCATTTGGCAGTTGGTTATTCTGAGCTGAAATATTGCATAAGATACTGTAGCACAGAGGAATTGTGGGTATAAACAACATCAACAACAACAACAACAGCCATTAGAAAGCATCACTTCAGAAATTCAGGCACACTGTAGCAAGTCTGGCTAAGGATTGTCAATTCTAGTAACAAGTTCATTGAATGACTTGAAAGTGATTCGGTCCATAGACATCAACTGACTCAGCACAAGAAAACAGAGAGTAAACTTGGGTCGAACTTCATAAATCATGCAAATGATGAAAATTAAAGTATTTCATTAATAAGTGCTTTCAGTTTGCTTCTGTGTTGTCCGATTTGGCAAAGCAAGCGCTTTAATAATTAAGCGCTTTTTTGATAATTACGAATGATTATGACAATGAGGAAATGACTACAAATAATTAAACCATCGGGACTTCTGAAAACATGACGAATTATGATCATTTCTCACCTACAATCCAGCAAGAAAAACAAGGTATGGAATATTACGAATTCAATACCATTGACACGATGGCCCAATCCCAATATTTTTGTACCCCTACCCCTTGGCCTTTAAAACATATTGGTAAGAGGAAGGGCTTACTCCTGAAAAAGGGACACCACTACAACATCAGCACACATCATCATATGTCATCGCCATCTCTTGCTTCACATGAGATCAATGTTGGCGACTGCTGTAGTTATTCCAGTTGTGTTACTTTTTGGTATTCATTTTCAGTAAATCACTGAAGGCATACGCCACGTAAATCATAACAATATAATGTGGTAATAAGATCGAAATACTGTGCACTTACAAAGTGGCCATATTCATCATGTAAACACACAAAATCAACATTAACATAGCAGACACTGTTAAAAGCTCATTCCCAGCCACTAGACTTTTCTGAAGGGTACTCCAGTGTCATCAAGTGACAATGATGTGGGACTGCTATACAAGAGTTATTGTTATGGATTATAGATAGCGAAATTTAGCCGTATTGTTTATTTATTTATTTTTTAAAGCATGACGGTAAAACACAATCGCCATTATGAATGTATTAAAACAAGCTTGTTTGCTGTAAAAATCCTTAATAATGACAAATTTGTGCATCTCCTACATCTGTGAGCAGCCGTTGTTGTAGTTGGTGTATTCTGGGAAATTATTTTACCCCTTGGTTTTGAGTGTGGTCCTAAAAAATCTCCATTTCAAAGGGTATCTAGCCCTTCCCCTTAGCCCTACACCTTCAGGCTAAAAAGAATTGGGACATAGGAGTAAGGGCTAAGGGGTAGGATTGGGATAGAATTGGGATTGGGCCTATATGTGTTGAGATATGACGTCAGGATGGATATTATGATGTCATAATGTATACTGCAATGTCAGAATGCCATTATGATGTCATAATGAGTGAGGCACTTACAACGGCAGATTTAAAAATATTTTGTATTTAGCTTATAATTAAAAAAAAGCACTATATTACTCTTCAGTTTAAACATGCATACTTGCTATTTAATTATGTTTTGTTGCTATGGCAATTTTACATAGAAAAGTTTAGTTTTTCGCACTTCTGTTTTTATTTTATGTCATGTAGCTACACTACTGAAGTATACAGTTGAAGTCAGAATTATTAGCCCCCCTTTGATTTTTTTAAATTATTCCCCAAATTATGTTGAACAGAGCAAGGAAATTTTTTGTTTTATTTCAGCAAGAATAAAAGCAGTTTTTAATTTTTTAAAAGCCATTTTAAGGTCAAATTTATTAGCCCCTTTAAGCTATATATGTTTTCAGGTAGTCTACAAAACAAACCATTGTTATACAACACCTTGCCTAATTATCCTAACCTGCCTAGTTAACCTAATTAACCTAGTTAAGCCTTTAAATGTCTCTTTAAGCTGAATACTAGTGTCTTAAAAATATCTAGTCAATTATTATTTACTGTTATCATGGCTAAGATAAAAGAGATTACTTATTAGAAACGAGTTATTAAAACTGTTATGTTTAGAAATGTGTTGAAAAAATCTCTCTGTTAAACACAAATTGGAGAAAAAAATGAACAGCTAGGCTAATAATTCCGACTTTGACTGTAGTTTACCGTATTTTCCATTCACACAATTACAAGTGCCTCACTAGCCTAGATTGTTGAGACAAGTCAGGGGAGATATTTTGTAGTAATTAGCATTAAACCACCAGTGATTTCAACTGATTTCAACTTATTTGTGCTGAACCTGGAACTTTGCTTTCAAATCCGTATGATGACCTCTAATATATAATCAAATAATTACACAGGTAACACTTACAGTACTTTCCAATGCAAGTAACGTATCTAAAAGAAGTTGAATATAATATGATTTGCTCCCTCCATTACAAATAGCAGCAGTGCGATCATGTAAACTATGAACAAGGCCAAAGTCCCTCAATGCATGTCTGTTCCTTTACACGAACATCTGAACAGAGTTTCTCCCAAATGCTCAAATGTGGGTGGTTTTTCCAGCCATCCGTATTTTATACAACCAAATTGAGGTGCAAGTCCCACGTCAGCACTTTTTTGATTCTGTAAAGAGCGTCTGGGGCCGTTTTATTTGATCCTTCTTCAGCTCATATCTAGTTGTTTCTTCCATTGCCTGAGCCAGACTCATGGAAAAGTGACTTCTTTCCCCAAAAGAAAAAAATGCAAGATCCAGAGACGTTGTTGGTCGGGGTGGGTTTGGATCAGACATGGCATTATAAGCAGGATTTCTTTTCTCTTAGTCCGTTGTGCCCAGTTTTGCAATGAGCTCATCACAAATTTTAGTGAGCTCTTCAATTTCTTGATTCTGGAAATAATAACAGGGATTTTTAAACATTTTTTTTAGAAACAAGTCTTTGACTTTACACAGGGTTCCCACTCTTTCATGGACACCAGATTCAAGGACTTTTATTTTAAACCACGCATCTTTTTAATTCATAACCCAGCATATGTAGTGCCATAAAAAGTCCTTACTGTACTTAACATTAAATATTTATATTAAAAGTGTTGAATTTATTTATAGTAATCATCAGAAAACTTTAATAAAATTTGTTGAATTAAAAAAAATGATTAAATGTGCATTATTAGTCATTTTTATCGTAAAAATAAAAAAATTATGTAAGATTTTTAAATAAAGAATATCTCTGTTTTTGCTTTGTTTTTGACAGCAAATAATACCAAAAACTAATTTTATTTCAAATTTAATTCAAGCACTTTGAAGGACCTAATACTTTCCAGGCCTTGAATCCGTATGTCTGAAATTCAAGTGCTATCCAGACTTTCATGAAGCGTGGTAACCCTGGTTACATGATGTGTTGTGTTGTGGAGGTGTATGTGTGAGAGTTTACCTTCTGTTCGAGCGCCCGCTCCAGGGAGTCCACCTTCATCTGCTCTTTTCTCAGGCTGGCATTCAGCGCCACACTCTCTGCATTGGCCTTAGATCGCACCTGAGCTATTTCCTCATTCGCTCTGCAAAAGCAAACACAGATTAGAGATCAATCAAGTCTACAAAAAAGTCAAGTTATGTTTAGATATCTTTTATATAAGTGCATACAGCTTATGGATTTCTTTTCTGGACTATACATTTTAATTGTTAAAACATTTATGTTCACGTTTTTGTCAAATTCCAGCACTATTTACAGCTAATTCTAAATTTTATAACTTGTTTTCATCATGTCAACGTTTTCTGCATTGCAGAAATCATTGGGATATACAGTAATTATCATACTTTGATGGCTGGGTGATATCATTTGAGACTTATTAGTAGGCCCAAACGGAATCTGCGCGAGCAAGAATTCCGCAGTTTTCGCAGATTTTCCGCAGAATTCCGCAGATTTCTGCAGATTTTTAGCCCATCATTAATTCTGTTAATTAACTTGAGTTAAAGTGTAAATCTAAATTTATTTAGTTTTTATTCAGTAATTTATTACTTTTTTTTTCATGTATTAAGGTTTTAGTTTTGATACTCCGCTGGATACTCCCAAAATAATTCCGCAGAAATCTGCAGATTTTTACCAAACTTCTCCGCAGAAATAGCAAAAAACATCCGCAGATTCCGTCTGGCCCTACTTATTAGTCTAGCTGTACTGTGTTTACATCGCTGCCTGGCATATAACTCATAGTAACATGACTTAGCTACCTCTCTGCAAATATATTTGAGCATATTAGTTGGTTGATCTCTATTGGCTCTTGGTAAAGCACAAGTCGCAAATGTTCTTGAGATTACACAGATGAGTAAATGAGTTATTATGGGAAATGCTAATGTTTGTGGAAAGTCCATTTATTTGATCAAAACTGACAGGGAATTACCTGTACATTTAAAACATTTATTGTACACCTTCCAGCCAATCAGAATGAAAAATGACAACAGACCATGATTTAACTTAAATAAATAGTGGATGGGTTTCTGCAAAACAACAGCAGTGCAAGGGAAAATGGATATACACTGGAAAACAATACCGACACTTCTACTTTTTTTAGCTTTAGCATACCACAATTTTTTCTTGTCAACACTTTGATATTGGCTTGAAAGAATTTGAGGTAGTTTTATGTTTTTTTAGCATGTTTTGAAACATTGCTAGCATGTTTTAGCACTCTGCTAACATGTTGCTAACAATTAAGCACATCAAAAATATAGGATATGACTTCAATCATCTGATTTCAAGCAGAATTACTATAAAATAAAGACGTTACTTGAAGTTTAACATTACAGTATATCATTCATTCATTCCTTTTCCTTCAGCTTAGTCACTTATTTATCAGGGGTCACCACAGTGAAATGAACTGCCAACTATTCTGTCATTTGTTTTACGCAGCGGATGCCCTTCCAGCCGCAACCCTGTACTGGGAAATTACAATATATCACGTTTCAGAATTTGGTAGAAAATTACTTATATTGAAAGACATTTTCTCCAGGATGCATTGATAAAAAGAAATGAGCATATGGAAAACTGAGGGATCAATTTTAATAGTGTAATATCATTCTTACTTGTCAAGTTTCTCCTCAGCGTGGATTTTGAGGGTCTGATAACGCTGTTCCTCCTGCCTCACACGTGTAAGGTAATCCTGAGCGCACTTCTTCAGCACTTCCTCATTCTGAGAAGAGACCAGCAGAATTATCAGTACATGATCATTTATGTATCCAGCATTCTGAACATTAAAGAGAATATTTGACCTTCTTAAAGCCTTCGAGGACAGTCTTCATATTTTCGTAGCGCCTGAACAGATCAGACAGCGATCGCTCCACTGAGTTAAGGTCAGCGAGAGCCTGATCTCTCTCTAAAGTTAACTGCTGGACACTTTTCTGAGATCCTATGTTCTTTCGCTGCTCGTCTTCTGTATTTCCAGGAAACAAAAAAGCAGCAATTTAGAAATATGCAAACTAAAATATTATTAAAAATGATGTTGGTGAGTTCCGATCACTCACCTATCATCTGCGCTACCGTCTTCTCATATTCATCCACTATTTTCCTAAGGTGGGATACAGAATTTATTAATGTTTAAAAGGTTTTAGTGTTACAACAACTGCAAGGTGACTTTTAAAGGTAAGCATGTTGACTCAGTGGCCACATGTACAATAAATGTAACCTTTAAAGTCAGGCCCTGTAGAAGCTTTGAGGTAGATATATATAATAAATATACTTTTACAACCAACACTTCTTTTATACTACATTTGTAAATTGAATGTTTCATTTGTAATGATTTGTACAACTACTTTGCCTCATGAAAGCCATTAAATACAGTTTTTATTTGTCTTTCTGTCTGATTTTCATATATTTCTTTGCTTCAAATCAAAGCTTGTAAGGTTGGGAATCAACTCATAGCTGCTTACTTAAGTAATGTGCAAAATGTATTGTTTAAAAAGACTTACAAATTAATTTCACTTAAAGAAAAATGAAAGACTAAAAAGATGGAAGATGAAATAATTTTTGATACACTTTCTTTCAATTCTCCCATAAATAATTATCAGTATAAGTTAAACTTCTTTGTTCATTTAAACTATTTGACTGTACAATGCAGGTATTAAGCTCGGTGCATTCTGGGAAGGGCTCTAGATAAGAATGTACCTCATTTCAGTGACCTCCAGTTTACCCTCCTCATATTTCCTCTTCCATTCATTGGCTTCAATCTCTTTGGCAATTATCTACAGGTAAAACACACACAGACATGCGGACACACTTTTAAATTCAATTTCAGATTGCAATTTCAGACAAAAGAAACATAAACCAACTTGCTCATTTAATAAAAGTGATAAATATACTGTTTTCATTCCTATATAGTCTTGATTAATTTAGTTTTTCAGAACAGTGTACCTCTTCTCTGATCAGCGTGAGCACTGCTGCTTTATCAATCTCACTGAGAGGGATGGAATCGAGCCCTGGACTTGTCTTCACTATGGTCTCACTGTCTGAAGAGCTCAGAGTATAACTTTTACACAGACTCTCACTCTGCAGAACAAACATGAATGCAGAAATTACACATTATTTGTAAACTTTATAACATTAAATGGTAATTACATGGTAACATCTACATTTTTTTCCCATTAAGATGAAACAATGACTACAGTCTTTCCTCTGACCCAGTTATTAGTTTGCCCTTGAGCAGATTAAGGCCTGTGGACATCATAATCTTCTTAATGGGCTTATAATTATGAGTCATTGTCATGCAGATATATAGCTCTGCTCTGCTATTATAGCTCATGTGTTTATAGTACTCTGATACAGGAATGTATTGAATAACAATTGCCATAACTAATATATATATTGTAGTAACCAATAAAAGCTTACCGGAGAGGAGAGATCTTTTTCTTCAAATTGCTCTGTTATTCCTACTGGCAGATCTGAAATAAATAATTAAATAAATAAATTAAATGATCAATTATTTAAAGAGTCAACTATTGGTGGTTCATTTCTCTGTGGTGACCACTGATAAATAAGGGAATAAACCGAAGGAAAATGAATGAATGAATGAATGAATGAATGAATGAATGAATGAAATGTCACTTTGTTTGAATTGTTTGTAATAATGTTTATAGATCATTACAATGTGGCCATGAACATTTCCTGCAACTATTTTTTAACTGCAGCAAGAGGCAATTTAATCATATCATGATAACTTTTGAACAGCTGTCATAACATTATTTATCAATATGTGGACATTTTTGGATTTTTGGAAACTATGTTTGAGAGTTTAATAAGGTACAGCATCACAGTCTGGCTTGGCAACTTTTCTGTGCAGCTGAGATCTAAAGTAGTTTGTTTAATTCACACTGGCTGGAAAATTATTGGTGTAACAGAGCAGATGTCACTGCAGATTATGTATGAACAGGACGCATTAAGATGTGCTGAACGAGTTTGAGACGTATCACATGTTCTGCACAAGGAGTATGAGCTTGGGGAAAAGGTTCAAAGTACCATGTTGTAGATTAAATAGATATAAGAATTATTTTTATCCTATGAGCATTAAATAATAGTGGCGGCTTAAACTGAGAGTATCTGTTTTTGCTTTTATATATATATATATATATATATATATATATATATATATATATATATGGAGAGGGGCATGTAACTTATATTTATTGAAATACTTATTTGTTGTATTGTTTTTTTTTCATGTTTGTGATGACTGCAGCTGAGGGCAGGAGCCCAAGACAAATTTCCCTAACTGGGACAGTAAAAATTTTTTTACCTTTACCTTAACTTATGGAAATTAAAAATGTAATAATAGGTTAGGACCATTGTTATTGTTTGCATGCCTCCATATGGTCTATATAGAGAGATTTAGAATCAGGAAAATGTGAACAGGAAAATATCAATAAACATTTTAAATAATATGAGAATATAAAAGCCTAAAAAAGCATATAAAATCTCTCTGAGACGTTAAAGAAAACTGAAAACAATTCATAAAGTAGCCAATAGAGGGCACACAAGTCTAGTGTGAGAAACAGTCTCACTTGCAATCAGACCAAGCGCAGAACTAAATTCATTTTCATTTCATCCTCACAAAACCACTAAATTTAAAGAAAATTAAAAAGCTGGAATATCTATGGAAACAACACGGAACGGTAAAAGCCGTATTTTGATTTAAAGACAATGTAACGGGGATTATCACTACGCCATGGTCGTTAATAGTAGGCTATTTACTTAAAACTGTTTGCGTTATTTTCAGGCCTGTAACCAGGGGGGTTCGAAAGATCCACCCACCACAGATCCAGAATTTGTCTCATACATTAGCTAATTTGTCCAATTTGGACAGCTATGCCATCATTCATTCATTTTCTTTTCAGCTTAATCCCTTTATTAATTTGGGGTCGCCACAGGGGAATGAACCACCAACTTATTCAGCATATGTCATTACACAGCGGATGCCCTTTCAGCTGCAACCCATCACTGGAAAATATCCATACACACTCATTCACACACACTCATACACTACAGACAATTTTGCCCACCCAATTTACCAATACCACATGTTTTTGGACTTGGAAACCAGAGCACCCGGAGGAAACTCACGTGAACACGGGGTGAACATGCAAACTCCACACAGAAATGCCAACTGACCAAGCCGAGGCTCGAACCAGTGACCTTCTTGCTGTGAGGCGACCGAGCTACCCATTGCACCTCCGTGACACCCTTCACAGGTAAGTGTAGGTTTATATTTGTAATGTATTTTTTGCATTTATTAACTCGTTGCAGATTCCCGAACAACTTTTTAAGTAACGTTAGCTATTGCCTTTATTGTTGCATTGTGTTAGTTTAGAAAAATGATTTATACTATAGCATATTTATACACAAGGATACAGTCACTTGCTCTCTTCTTGACCATTCCAATTAAGGCAGCATGATATTGGAAAAAACTGACATTGACATGCTTTGTTTTTTCTGCAATATATATTGCAATATGAATAAAATTTCACAATAATGCTTAAGCAACTATGTGGAAAGAATACATAGTTTTACATTGGTTGGGATGATTTTGCATGTAAACGCATCTGCATAAAATATTCAAAATTATCCAAAATAAGGCAAAATACAATAAACAAATTAAAGAAAATCAAATATGCAACCACTGATTTGATTTCATTTTGATGACTATGATGTATTGTGTGTGTTGTACTGTAAGTGTATATTGTAATATTTATATATATTTTTATATTGTTAAACTTGTAACAACTTTTTGCCCACGTATGGAGGATGAACTCTGCTAAAACAATAAATAGGTAATTATGCAAATACATACAAAAAAGACTAAAGAAATCCATAAATTCCTGCATTAATAAGACATTAAATAAATAAATATGAAAATAAAAAAAAACATATATAAAATGTATATAAAATTACACGAATGTTGGGGAAAAAGGCTATGACAAATCGAAAGCTTATTTTTCCCCCTTTCAAACGTTTATTCATTTCTTGAACGTAGTTCCGTATTTACTTTTCCTCAGGTCAACATGCTAATGCGAATGATTGAATAAACATTCGGAAGAGGGGAAAATAATATTTCCCCAACACTATTCATTATTTATAAATTTATTTATGCAGGAATTTGTGGATTTTATAAACATTTATTTGTTTATTTGCATATTTATTTGTTTATTATTTTATTTACGCTGAAATTTATGCAGAAATATTTATTTATTTACTCATTTATTTAAATATTTGCGTATTTATTTATTTATTGTTTTTGCAGGTTTCGTCGCTACCCAGGGACTACATATGTAAATTAGCTTTGTAGCTAACTCTGGCACAATATGTCATGTTGTACATTGTCCCTGTAAAAATAAATAAATAAATAAATGAGTAAATAGATAAATAAAGTACAGTTGAAAACAAAAATAAAGTTGAAAATAAAAAAAATTCAGTAATCAAATAACATGTTCTGATCAGAATTATTAAATCCCTTTGAATATTTTTTTTTCCTTTTTTAAATATTTCCTAAATGATGTTTAAAAGAGCAAGGACGTTTTCAGGAGAAAGTCTTGTTTGTTTTATTTTGGCTAAAAGCAGAATAAATAGGAAAACTAAAAAAGCAGTTTTTAATTGTTTTAAATAACATTTTAATGTTAAAATTATTAGTCCCTTTAAGCTATATATTTTTCGATGTCTTCAGAACAAACCATCATTATACAATAACTTGCCTAATTACCCTAACCTGCCTAGTTAACCTAATTAACCTAATTAAGCCTTTAACTGTCACTTTAAGCTGAATAAAATTGTCTTGAAAAAATAACTAGTCAAATATTATTTACTGTTATCTTGGCAAAGATAAAATTAATCAGTTATTAGAAATCAGTTATTAGAAATTAGTTATTAAAACTATTATGTTCAGAAATGTGTTGAAAAAATCTTCTCTCAGAAATTGAAGGGGAAAATAAACAGGGGGGCTAATAATTCAGGGGGGCTAATAATCCTGACTTCAATTGTTTATAACTCCAACTTCATATTGTAGATTCTGCAATGTGACTTTTGCAGATTCGTACATTGAGATATCGATGCTGAAACTATATATTGTGCAGCCGTAATTTCAATATGGAGTATAGCTTTTGTATAGAGTCACACAAACACATCCACTAATGAGGCATCAATGCATATATTTCAGTGGGATCTCTGCTTCAACAACTACATTACCTAATGAATTTCATCGACTTCATGTGACAAAGAAAACAATCTTGCAAAACATCTGCTCTCATGTGGCTCAATATATCTTATTTATAACTGAATAGGATAAACAGGGTTGTCTCCAACTGTGTACTGTGCAAATTAACCAGCCAAGAGAACAGAGGGCTCTTTTCTTCCTAAAAAAAGAGAGGAGCAAACACAACAAGCAAGTCTGTTTCGCATTCACCAGAGTTGTGTGTCTGCACAATACCTCCAAACTGTCCGACCAAACACAGCAGTGCTTGTTAGACCTCATTAGTGACAGATTGACCCACTCTCTAATGATTATTGATTCATTATCTGAGAATAAACACGAACTGAGCAGCACAATGCTCACAAACATTCCCTCACCATCTGCAGTCTTGGTACAGGTGGTTGTTTTGTAGTCTGAAAACTCCTCTGTCCCGTCCTTTTGGATCATGACAGTGGAGGCCAATTTCTCTTCGTCTGTGGCATGATGGACTCGGTTGGACAGTTTAGACCCGGAGTCCTCCTGCACATCATTCTCCTGTGAATTCAAAAGTATATTATAGACATGATACACTTTATACACACCATGAATAATTATATTCATGTTATAAGAAGCTAAAATGCTAAGCATACTAAACAGCATTTCAATTCAGGTGAAATAATTGAACTGTCTTCAAAATTATTTATGGCATGTCAAACTTTGTTCTTAAAAATGTCTCTAGAACAAAAGCACGGGACATGGTGACCTGTTTTGGAAACTGCATCCAGTTTCTCTCCCTCACACACATGCAAACTATTGTCCTGGTTAAGAGAGGGCAGTAACATAGAGATACTGCATTTAATAAATGAGGGTTTGCTCAGACTAGAATATTGGGAGAGAGAGAGAAAAGAGAGAGAGAGAGAGAGAGAGAGAGAGAGAGAGAGAGACTGTGAGGAGCATCTTTGCTGAGTCACTGCAGTAACTATAGAGTCCAAGACAATACCGCAATCCTCGATTATATTTACTTGTGCCACAAAAACACACACACAGAGACATATTATGCACAGCTAACAAGATGAGATTAAACTATTCTCAAAATGCGCTGATAAAGATATGATTGATGATGATCTAACCACCAATCAAATAGTGTAATGTGAGTTTAATATTTTCAAAATGTAGTTAGAGGTCCTTCAAGGGAAAATGTTGCAAACTATATAAAAAAAGTCAAGAAAACTTTATGTTGATGTTTTAACAGATTTATTCTGTGTTACTAACATGGTTCTTTCCATTGCTAAGTGTATATTATCATGTTACAATTTACAAAACATTGCTAGAATATTGTTAACATGCTTTAACGCGCTGAGAAATATGGCTTTAACAAGTTGAATATTAGCAATAATAGCCACATAGAGAAAAATGCATACAATTTAGAGTTTATTGGAAATCTTACCTGATCACAGACATCCAGGACTAAGGACTGATTCTCATACTTCTTGACTTTACATGAATTCCTGCAGAAAGAATAGTTATTACATCAGTATATACATGTAAGAAACATTTTTTTCACAATTGTAACTTTTTAAAGTCTACAGTATTGACATGTGCGGTAGGTTAATGGTATTATTACGTCACAGATATTTTATATATTATTATTGATATATTGACCTGGCTGTTGTTTACTCTTGACACTTGTCATGATGTTTTTCTCAAATTTAGAACATCTTGTCAATGGATAATGCACAGTTGTTCATAGACTTTTAAGTAAACATTGAGGAAAAGTTATCATAAACAATAATAATTAAAATCATTAAAAACAATCTTTCATTCATAATTTTACAAATAGATATGTTTAAAATTATGCACCTTAGCATCAAATAAAACACAACAAATAAATAAAAAAATCAAATAAATCAAATTGCCACACTTTTGTTGGTAGGAAAATATATTATATATATATTTTATATGCATCCATTTAACTTTGATTTGCTAAGATTACTTGATTTAGATGTTGTGTTGTCCACATGCCTCCTCATTCATTTCCCTTTTTCTGTGTTGTGTATTGCTTTTATTTATTGTTTAATCACATGTTTTTATTTCACATGACTTTTC
The DNA here is from genome assembly GCF_052040795.2 of Danio rerio. Classification (NCBI taxonomy): domain Eukaryota; kingdom Metazoa; phylum Chordata; class Actinopteri; order Cypriniformes; family Danionidae; genus Danio; species Danio rerio. Next base: position 24,012,608 of record NC_141030.1, read on the forward strand.
AGGGCTAAAAATGATTTAACAAATTGATCTCTGACCACACCAAAAATAAATAAATTATTATTTCTTAGCCACAAATTGTAAATGTGTCAAAACAAGCAAAATATAGCTGTTTACATGCACTTTTTAATTCAACAACTGATCTTTAAAAATAAATTACATTTAAAAATAACTATTGTCATGTATCTAAAATATGCACAGTAATCTGACCTGGCTAAAGGTCCCAGATCACCAGTTCACTACACATAATTAGTGAGTTAATCTCATATTAAAGCAATGTTATTGTAAAAAAAATATAAAATTAAATTATATTAACAAAAAGAACTGTAAGCAAAAGAAAGCAGGTAAGAAGAAACATGCAATGATAATGAAAGGATGATCACACACACACTGTAAATGTTAGATCTGCTAATCTGTTCAAAGAATAATTAAAACTAAGGCAGTGACCACTGCTGCTTACAAAAGGATATTTTTATATATTTTTGAGGACTGTGGGTGCAAGATCATTGCTTTTTGTCCAGTCTATTTCAAAGAGAATCGATCGCAGCAGTTGCATTTCCATAAGGCACGGTTGCTTCGTGCAAGTAAACGGGGGCGTGCACGCTTTTTAAAAGTCGCGCGTATCACAACACCTGTGCGCGCAAGTGATCATCCTCTCATTCTGTATTCACCTGCTTTCTTTTGCTCACGCGAACAGTTTTTTTGTCAGTGGTGCTGCTTCTCGATTCTAAGATCACATTTGCACAAATATTTAGCCATCCTTATTGTCGAATCCTGCTTTTAATAGAACTGCAATTTAAGCGTTACTTTCAACCAGCCAAAGTGGCTGGTGGGAGTGTCTGTCTAACAGCTTACTCGCATTTGGTGGGTTGATAGCTGTTAATATCAAGCCCTATGTGTGTATGTGTATATATATATATATATATATATATATATATATATATATATATATATATATATATATATATATATATATATATATATATATATATATAGATGTTGATGTGCCTGCAAATGTGTTTAAAGCTAAAGCTTTAGCATAGGTGCTGCAGTCACACCTGTGGGTGTGATTAAAAATGCTAAATTTTGCTAAAATAATAAATATATTTAACATTTAAACTCCATTATATCCCATATAACCAGTATCATCAGCATTAGGGTGGCCAGTCAGCCTATTATCTAGATTTTAACACTTTAAATTCATTGGCTAACCACTCAAAAAATAGTGATAGTCATTCTATTCAAAACAAACAACCTACCATACTTATTTACAATCTACAAACCGATAAGTGCTTGATAATAACACTTCAGTGAAAATACCAATCTAAACTACTAATCTGCTAATCTGATGGTTACAGTGAAAGGGTCATACTTAAAAATCGTTACAAAACGCCCATGGTCTAAATCAATACTGTCTGCCTGAACAGTTTGAATACAATAAAATAAGACCTTCTGCCCTAGTTTGTTTGGAGGACTGATACTGCACGTGGTTCGTAGCCACAGGGCAGTTCAGCCTTCAGCAAAGCTCATGACATGCAATGGGACAGAAGAGGTTACAGTCATAGTACAGGAAAGGAGGGCAGGAGAGGATACTTACAATAGAAAACAGAGAAACCGCACTTGCTCAGTGGTCCTGAGGACGGTATGACAGAGGGAGGGACGGGGAGGGAGAAAGCAGACACAGAGAGGAGGGGATGTGGAGAGGGACGTGCCGTAAGACATTAGAGGGCAAAAACGAAGCATGAAAAAAAATTAGGTAGGAGTGAGATCAAGCTTCCTGGCTTCCCAAACAAATAGGAGCTGGTTAGTCAATGCCATAGTTTAGTGAAAAGTGTACAGCATGACAGTGTAAATATGACTGCCATGACATTTTTGACAGTAAACTGTGATATTGGGCCATGTGAAAGATGTGTGATTAGACTATCAGTTGAGATGTAAAAAAAAAACAAATAGAACACCAACAATAAAATAAAAACACAAAGTGAAAAGAATGTAACATGTTAGTGGATGCAAACTGCTCGCCCTTGCTAATTTTAGGCACAACAGCTAGCTAGGAACACAACACAAAGCCACAGATAAAACATACAACAGCTTTTATGGGTGTCTGTCAGGCATAATCACTCACGTGAGGATCCTGTCTTTGCTTTTTTTCGGAGACTGTCCAGCTTTCTTACGCTGCTCTGGAGTTCCGTCAGATTTGAGTTTCTCTGTTAGCTTCTCAGATGTTGGTTTAACAGAGTCACTTCCACCTAAAGACTTTGATGACTTAAAAGGGTCAACAGAGTCATCAAATGTATCTGGGTCAAAACTATACGATCCTTTAGGAAGCGTCGGCGAGCTGCTAAGTTTTTGTTTCCCACCAAATGGATCAAAGTTGGGATCGTCCCACTGATTTGGGTCAAAGTTGTAGGATTTTTTAGGAATAGGAATATCATCAACGTTGATGAGATCCGCGTTTTCAGGTGGTTGTTGGCTTTGTTCTGAGGATGTCTCTGGTAGTGGAGCTGCAGTTTCTGCAGCTTTTGGGCGCAGTTTTTTTGGAGTAGTCAGCTTGCTGCTTGTCTTTTTTCCAGACTTTTTGGGTGGGTCTGTCTTGACTTCAGTATCATCAAGTCCAAACTCAAGCAAAACTGGCTGTGCAGGCATTTCATCCATCAACTCTGATTTAGGAATACTCGCATTGGCAGGTGGAGAATTCTGCAACTTGGACCCACCAGTTGGAAATGGATTCATGGTTTCATTAACCTGATCAAGGTCAAAGTTATAGCTCCCCTTCGGAAGTATCGGAGGATCATCGTCCACCTCGTTGGGGTCAACACCATTCAGTGGGGACTTCACTTGGAGAGAAGGAGGTCTAACCTTGAGAGACTTGGTCTGTGGTTTTGATGATGGTTCCTCAATGTGACCATTGCAGATATTGCTGTGTTCTGTTGCACCTGCATCATCAGGATCAGGCTGGTCCACATCCATGTCAACAGATGAAAGCTGGTACTTAGGTTTCAGGGTTGGGGTGGAGTCCAGACTGCTCTGCCGCAGGACTGTTGCAGGTGCATCCTCAGCAAAGCTCTTTTCCAAGGTCAGATTCTGAGTTTTTGTTGTGATGGCAGTCAAATGATTTACATATTCTTCTGAGAAACCTGTAGAAAGTAGAAGAGGTATACTTCATATCACAGTCTAGATCATTTATAGAATTATCTTGTTGAAATATGGCAATAATATTTTGCAATATAGTACGTTCGCCTAATATACTATCAGGGAGTTTTCACTTTTCCTTTCATATATACTTAGAGCACATACTATTTGCTCTATTGTTCAACCTATAGGATATTTGAAGAACAGACTTCCTTACGACAGAAAAGGCAGGAAATGCTTCTGACAGGATGCAAAGAGCTGAACAATAGTCCTCTCTTCCCTTTCTTAGGCATAAAAATGCAGCAGCACAACTTTAGGCAACAATCAACGACAAAAGTAGTCTAGATGTTTCAACACACCCATTTCAGATGTACTAGAAATAAGACATGGCCTTTCTGTGTCATGACACTGCCTCTATACAACTTCAGTTGTAGTAACTATGTGTGAAATTGTGTCAGCACTCTTTCAGTAGCCATTATAACACACTTCTCATTGACAAACAGTCCCACTGGCAGTCATCGCTGGGTTTTGATGCAACAGCCTGTTGCTAAGAGACAGGAAGAGATTTATTTATAAATGAGATCTATGACTTTGCACTGACCTCAGATTGAGACGTACTAGCTGCTATCTGTTCTAAATATTTACATGCAAGAAAGAACATGTCTAGTGATGAGGAGAATGTTTCTCTAAGCTAAATAAGTCTAAATTCAGTTAGTGCCCCAACACATTAATCTTGGTGCTGATGGGTGTGACATGAGTTTGGGTTTGTTCGAGGGATATACTATAGAGGTTGAGGGTCAGGGTTGGTAACCAAAAGGTTTTAGGACTGATCCCAACAAGATTGTACTTTTAACTACTGAACAGACTAGCACAGACTGCTTCAGGGGATTGACCTGGAGTAAGTTGTTTAGGGTAGTCCTTCTCAAAAACTCTTAGAGGCCTAGACCCATTGCATATTTTACACGTCTATCTTATCTAAAACCAGTAATTCAACTCATCCTCCCACTAGTAAACTGCTGGAAGATCTGAATTTGTTGTGATTGATGATGGAAGATACACAAACTGTGCAGTAGTGAGGGTCCCTAGGACAGAATTGCGAAGACTGTTTTATGGTAACACTGCATGAAAATTGCTTTAATGCAACTTTAATGCCAGCACTGTCTAAACTGTCACACATTGGTATCTACCGTACATCCAAAAAGAAGAACTTGAGCTTTACCAACTACCATTTTAGGGAACTTGCTTTACATGTACAAAATGAACACAACTGTAGCCTTCAGCACAATATTGTTATCACAAAATCCCATCCACAGACCTTCCAATAGTTGGTCTACACCCAATCTTCCTCCTGCTTTCGCCAAGTTTTAACTTTCTTTTCCTCTTTGTGTCTTTTCCTCCACAGCTGGCACTACACTGTCCTTCGCTGTTCAACGAGATATCAGGCTGCCCTTCTCATCGAGGACATAAAAACATTCAGTTCAGCACTTTTTAAAAGTCTCTGGGGTTGCTCTTGTCATCACGTCCAGAGGTCAAGGCTCCTTGGTATCTGCGTATAGGATAGTCTACTTTGGAAAACAAAACGTTTCGACAAACCTCCACAAGTGGCAGTCATGAAATTGATTTCCATTTGAAGAGGTGCCCCTTAGTTGGGATCTTGTCCTGTGCTCCCCATGGGTCAAATGCAAAGCACTCTGGCAATAATGTTTGTATAGAATGCACACTTCAGTCATCATTACAGATTACAGAGGCAGGGGCTCAAGACCCCTGATCCTTTCAGTCTCTGAAAGCTATGGTTGGCATGTGAACATGCGAATCATCAGGCACAATGTGAACGGTTATGCAACCAGTGCTAGTAGCCGTGACTAGAGCTTCCTCTTTGTGGTGGGAGTGTTATGCCTTGACCATGTTTATTTCATCAAAGTGAGCAGGAATTGCATCAGTCTGCATGAACTAACACAACACAAATGCTTCCATCTCCAACCCAATGAGATACTTGTCAGAATGGTTTGATTATATAACAATGGTAAAAATAATAAGAACACTTATCCCTGGCAAATATATAATGCTGTCACATATATTAATGAATTCAGTCTTAAAGAACAATAACAATGACCATGTGCATGACTGAGCATTATGGTTAGGAAAGGCAATTCTACAGTAAATAATGCATATTCTCTATCGTCTGAAAGAAACTAATGTCTGACTAAGATGCAGCAGGATTTAGTGCCTTGGGAAGGGACAAAAGAAGCCTTCTGTTTACATAACCACAAATTCTGGCTAAAGCGCTGCTAGCCATGAAAACGTTTATTCCAGACAGCTAGCACTGGAGTGTGTCTGTACTGCTGAGAGGATGAGGATGTCTGTGGTGGAAACTGGATTGTGCGCAGCAGGAGCCAAACTTTTACTGTCGGTCTGCTCAAGCAATCCAAACCACGACACGTAGGCTTGGAAAAACTGCCTTTTTTAGCCTGAAGTATGCTGCAAATCACAACAAAACTTTCTCAAAAACTTGGCATTTTAGTTTTCTAGATGTAAACTAAAAGACAGCATTAGTAAATTAGAAAAATGGTGAGCTAGCAAAATTTCAATGAGTTCAAATGTGTGTGTCAGTGTGTCTGTGTGTGTCATTTAGAGAAAAGATCTAAATCACATGATGTTCGTGCCTGCAAGCCTTTGACCTTGTCCATTGATAAAAGTGCTGTGAGTGGAGCGAATGCTTTTGTTCAATTCCAAACTCTTGAATTCCAAGCTGTGCGCTTTTCCCACACTGGGTCAGGGGCCTCTCTTTACCCAAAACTCTATTTTCCAACCTCAAAACCTCCTCCACTTAAGTAACTAATACTGTTTGCACTGTTTTGATTCTAGCTGAGGCCAGATTGTGTCGTCCTGCTGAATCTCTGTAACGTAAAACACAGAAACTCATCCACAAAGAGCTTCACTCAGACTCTAAAATAAGATTTCAAAATGCGAAAAAAAATAACAAGATACACATGTTTTCATGTACATGCATATGGTAGAGACGAGTCAGATTTAAGTGTGTTTATGGGATTTTAATGGGCAGAAAAACGCCTCAAAAAGAGTCTGGAGACTTGCAGCTGTTTTCAGTTAGTTATATGGTGCACTGCCCTGAAATTGGACACATGTCTGAAGGTGGAGAGGAAAATATAAAGAAAACAAGCTTTTCTACAAACTTTTCTAGATAAGGAAATGGAACTGAAATCTGCTGTCAAAATCGAGCTTTTATTTTACAGCCTGTTGAGGCCTTATACTGTAAATCACAGTGGCTAAAGCATAAACAACTCATTCTTCTAAACAATTTTATCTTTTTTTTATATTTGATTTGTTATAATGAAAGATTTTGGGGCATGAAGAAATGTGTATGATTGATTATTCTTAGTAATAAATGAATCAGGCTAAATTTATTTGCTTCCTTTTAAGCAAATTATCTGTGCTAACATTTTAATGTAATTAATATCAATACGCCTACTCGAATTTTAAGGTAAAGCATCAATTAATATTAGGAATTACATGAAATCCTATCAGCAATACTATTAAGATTGATCCATAAAAAAAATCCAGCATTTACAAATTGCTCACAAACCACTAAGGGATATACGTTCTGCATGTTTCCATGGCAACAACACATTGCGTGAGAGCAGCAGAAGCATGTGTAGTGGCAGGTGCTTTGTACATCTACCGTGTGATTCTCAGTTATAGGAGGTCTTACTTTACCTGAGCTCTCTGTGATTGGCTGATCCAGTGCTGATAGTTCTTTAAATGGCTGATGGACAGGTGTCTCAGCTTCAGGCGTCTCAAACTGTCCTTCTGAATCCGAACTAATGGAAAAATAAAGAGTCCTGTTAGTCACAGCACAGTTCTTAGAACTTTACTATGTTGACAATAGAGCTTTGCAATGGTTATTTGGCACAGTTTGATTTAAATCAGATAAATGATGCTCATCTCAGAACAAGTAAAAAATTCATCATCAGATCATCAAGTGACATCAATATTTAATAAAACATTTTGCATATTAGCTTTAGCCTTTGGCAAAACAAAAGTAAACTAAGCACATCATGTCCTCATTAAATAGTAACAATGTATCCCAGCTGCTACACCAGTACTTTCTGCAATATTCACTTTATCTGCTGTGTTGTATGTGGTAAGAAGAGCTTTTTACATAAAAGGAGTAGGTCACTTGAAAATGAATCACTTTTGACGAATTACGAACTCATCCTCATGTTGTTCCCAAACCCATATGCTTTTATTTCTTCCATGGAAAAACAAAGAATGCATTATGCATTACACTCTCAAGTTTCAGAGAGGACACATAAAAGTGTCACTAAAGCAGATTTTCTATTTATTTATTTATTTTGTTATTTTCTAAGACGTGTAGAGGCATGTGATAGATTTTATGGGAATAATGACCTACATTTCAGCATATAACATATGTTGACTTGAGAGCCATTCATTGCACAATAACTGGAAAAACATGACCAGTACAGTTGCCTACAAAAATGCTTTCCTTTGCATTTGTGAAAAACTCAAAACAATCCCTGTTCACACAGACCCACAAAATATTATGCATTAGACCAGTCACTATGTAATTACTTATTAATCTTTGTCATTATTTGTAATAATTTCTTAAAGGGGTGGTCCACTACGATATCATATTTAAACTTTAGTTGATGTATAATGAAGCTGTTTGAACAAACAACTCTGAGTGTAAAATGCTTAAAGTTCAATGCAAAGGGAGACATTAACTACGTTTACATGGACATCAGTAATCGAATTATTTGCCATAATCTACTTAAGACAAAAATAAGATTAAGGCTTTTACATGAGTTGCTTTTTGAATGTTTCTTTCATGATCCTGTTTTACATGATGTTATAGCACATAATTAGATTAGGCTTTGCGTCACCGCGCTATCCGCTTTTCCTCTGGAGTTTCATGTAATTTAGGGTGTTTCATTACAAATTTGTAGACTTTAACTGCAGTTTGGCACTTTCACTTTTATTCGGGAACATTTCCGGCATGCCCCTCTTGACAAATGAGAAATTGGATGCAACTAAAAACTGCTGGAAGAGTGTTGTTTTTATTGGAAGTTCCTACCGCATGCTGAATGGAAGCATAAAAGGGTGTGGCCAGAGGCGCTGTAACGTCATAGCAGAGAAAGATAAAATCCTAAATCCTAAAGCTGCTATTTCCATAGAGCTTTTTCTGTTTTTGTATTTGGGCTTCCAAAGGACACAACACAAAGACGTGCTTACAATTTAATTTTTATTATGTTCCGGAGAATTTCAATAAAGATATAGGTCTAGCATTTGACAAAGTGCAGCTTCCAGAATCTCAAACTCCTCAAAGAAGGAGCAGCTCCAACCATAATAGAAGAAGCTGTGGATTGTGTGCCACAACCAGTAAGTATTTTTATTTGTTAAAACTGATCTGTTACATGCACAGTTTCTAGCGTTAATGGTATGTTGTAGCAAGGACATAAACAATGATAATAACAATGGGACATGCTGTTAACAATTTAGGTACAAATTCATATTTTTCGGTCAAACCCCGTAAACAGCCCTAATCTTCAGCAGTGCTTCAGTGTCTCTCTATGTGGCCGCTTTCTGTGCATTCTACAATTCAAATAATAAACTCGCAAAAGATACGTGAACGTTTTATATTACTTACACATGCTTATAACCTGAATCTATATGAAAGACACTTTATTTTCGAGAACAGGCATGAGGTTTATCTGTGCCCTCTTCATTTTCTGTCTGATTCAGGATCAAACTAATACAGCTAACAGCTACTATGACTGACAGTATTTACACAGAACAAAAGAGTGTGCTTGTGGAGGCGTGACGCATTTACAATCCACAAATCACATCACATTGTGTTAGCTGACCAATCAGAGCCTCTTAAGGGAAGGATTTTGGAGGAACTAGGAAATTTGACAGTTGGTTTCATGTTAGCTGAGTAGCAAAGTATGATATATGAAAACATAACGTGATTTTCTACAAATGAAGCACACGCACACATTGCTTTGAATCTAATGTACACAATCAAGCCTTAAAAATAAGGACCACCCATTTAAGTTCTCAAGCCTGTCTATAGATTCAACATATAATCCTTAATGCATGAGATCACTGTTTTAAGGCCTTTTTATTCGTAAACGTAATTCGCAATTTGAGAAGATCACACATTGAAACCGGTTTTGAAGGTGTGGTCTTTTAGGCTCCCAAAACACCAATTGTTATGTAGATTATATATGAATGGCCAAAACGCACAAGGTTTTTAGACTGCATTGTTGTTATGTAAACATATCATTAGAATGATAGTTCAAATTTTGGGTGAACTATCCTTTTCACACCACACTCACAACAGAGCATAGAGGCCATGAGCCTGAGCTGAATAGGAAGAATTGTTAATCTAGTGTGTGAAAGAGAGGGAGAGATTGGTCCACAAATCTGGGAGAACTGCCCAGTCTTGTTGCACTAGGCCACCTGCAGTCCTATAATACCGTTAGGGAAGCAATCACTACTTGCTGGGCAAACAAACACAAGAGAAAGAGAGGAACTTGCAAGAAAAAACTGCATAAATTAAATATTATCAGTAGGTCTATCAAAGGGTTTAGAAAAAGATTTGCAAAATTATTACTTTCATCATGTTGCTACCTTCAAACATCCTCTTATTTTAAAAGGGTAAGCCCAAAGCACTGTTTTTCATAAAATCTCACGCTGCTTGTGTTGACTCACACTGGGCTCCATAGAAATGAGTAGCTCTCTACAGAATGTGTGGGTGGCTTACTGTGTGCTTTTCTAAGTACATCTACAACTTTCATGATCCTGCCACTCTTTTGGGCCATTGTTCAGGTCTGTGTAGTGATTAATCTGCGGCAGTCTCTCAGGCTGCGAGGCGTTGGGAAAGAAAGGATTCTTCCAGGAACGGAATGTTAGCAGACAGTTCAACAACAGCACATAGACAGGATGTCAACAATATATCTCAGAGGAACCAAACCAAAACATTATTTTTGCCAGGGTGATAGATATTAATTAAACATTATATAAACAAACATTGAGATAAGCTACATTTATGGATATTCTAAGGAATAGCGGTGTTTGCCTGATTAAACTCACTGCAACAATGCTAAGCTGTTGTGAAGAGTAGCTATGTGCTTGCACAATACTTGTAAGGAGTTATGATGCTATGAGTGGCTGTTGGTCTCTAGATATGACATATGGTTTGAATACCTCTATTAACCTAAGTTTATAAAAACAGTGTTGGCTTTGGTTTAAAAAAAGAATGCTTTGAGTGGTCAGGATTATTGGTTCCTTCAAAACTTAAACCCTAAGTTTAACCCTGAACTACTAATGAGTTGAAGAACAAATAAGGTTCCTTTTTTAACAAACAGTGCCAGGAAAGATAGTGTTATCTATGGGCAAGGAAATTAGCCATGTCACATTTGGGGGGTTGGGAGAGAAGAACGGTTAAACTGTGATCTTTATCTGAGCCCAGGGAGACATTAGACTAACAGCTAGACCATGAGCCAAGCACACTTCCTAAGGAAATCCCCCAATGCAGCTGAAAACACCCACAAACACACTAAGAACACTCAATACAGATGAACGAACATGTGTATACGCCACTTTCCCCAACCGTGACTTGAGCACCAACAGACACTGACATTCAGAGCCTCTGATCTCTGACTGCTTTGATCCATGTGGCTGGCTGCTAAGCCATGGCTGTCTGCACAGCATTCAGAACAGTTAACACCATCATCAGACTCAAACAGGTGGCTCTGAAAGCACTCTTTCCTAGGTTGGCCTCTATTGCTGATCTTGAACCCGGACGTGATTTAAGAAAAGAAATTAAGAGAATCGCTGATGGAATATAACAGATACTTCCTCTCTCAAAAGCAACCTGAAACCCCAACTTCGTCCCTCTCTGTAAAGCACATCCTCATGCTGTGCAGTTCATTAGGTTTTAGACTTGCCTGCAGCCATGAGATCTTTCGTCGTCCTCTTGATATCGTGGTATAGTCTCTCTCGCCTCTTCCGTGAGGGGTTCGTCGTCCATCCCCAAATCAGTCTCACCTTCCTCCTCTCCTCCTCCTCTAACGGCAGACCAGGTCCATTTGGCCCATTGGACGGGTGACAGCCAAGACATCTTCGACCTCCTGCTGGTGACACGCCAAGCGTCTACAGGAACACTTTGTGGGCGAATCCAAACAAGTGAGTCAGTCTCTCCTTGCCTCTATTTCTCTCCTCCTCTCTTGCAGATGTTTTTCTCAGGCAATACTTCACGTGGTCTTGAAGCTGCGTTGCATGTTTTCGTCGCAAAAGCTTCACAGCTTCCTTCCTCTCACGCGACTGTTGATGTCTCTCACAGCAGCTTCCTCTATGTCAGTACGGCTGAGTAGCGAAGAGTTTCAGTCTCCTCCTTTCCCTCGCAGAATACCACAGCAAAGATCAGCTGGCTGCCAGATAACTCCCCCATCAACCCCTCCTTTTCAGGATCAGACTATTGAGAAGAAACTAATGGGGGGAGGAGAATGGAGAGTGCCTGCATCTCTGGTCCAGCTGATCCTGCAGCCCCTGTGGCGTAGGAATGGTAGCGTCCTTCCCAAGCAGAGCTGCCTCTCTCATGAAAAGCAGAAGTAGGGAGCACAGACCGAGGTTGAAGAGAAGGGAGAGGGGGGCTCCGTGGTTTCGGTAGGGAGACTGTGGAATGCAGAGCTGAGCTCCTCCTCAGTCTTTTTTCCATTAACCATCTCTAGCCTTGAGCTCCGGCTCACAACCAGGAAAACCTGTTCTCTCACTTATCCTTTCACACACACATTGCTACCTGTTTGGAATGCCTGAGCAGATTGCCTGGGGAAACCAGCGCTCCTGTGACTAATTTGTACTCAAACCAAAATCCTTTTCCAAAGGGGAAAATTGACCGCAAGACTTCTGCTGTATCTAAACAAAAGTCAGGGAATTGAATTGGGGAAAAAATACCAAAGTACATTTAAAAGGACTTCTAACATAACTAACATAAAGTACTATCAGTGTGCACTTACATAATCCTAATCAGCAAAATACCCTACTCAAGGATTTGGATGATGGATAAGGCACCAAGTATCTCAATTTTGCACCACAACCACATCCTTTGACCACTGTCAACAGTCTAAAAATACAACCCCGATGAGGCTGTGTTGATGGTGGTTGCCATCACAAGAGCTACTCTCACAACCCGAATAGTTCTTGAAGCTGTAGCTCAATTAAGCTTTGACAAAATATCGTGAGAAATGATAGTGAACTGAAAACCTCTATTTTTACAGCAAAACAACTTAAAACATTAAATATGAAAATAACATCACATAGTACAGATTTTGGTTGTAGATTCTAAATGTAAGGACAATAAGAGAAGGCAAGTTTTCACTACCATCAATTTTCCCCCCAAAAGGAATCTAGACCCACTTGCATAACCGCTAATTAACTTCAGAGACAAGAAAGGCTAAATGCTGTAAAATTATGAATTGTTGATTTCTCTGTGAATAAGCTTGACTTTTCTCCTTTAGTGGCAAACTTCATTTAGCATTTTTTGCCTCAGCAGTTTCTCAGTGCAAATTTCATTAAATTTCTGGGGTCTTTAGATTCCTTGTGGGGAAAATTGATGGTGCAGCATTTGGATTAAGCCTATACGGATATACATTGTCCCCTGTAAGCTCTTTAGATGCCTGTGTACCTAAAATAATCATCCAGAATTTAAGAAAATATTGTGTATTTTTAAAACAACGTAGTAGTAGTGTGTATTCATATAGCGTGTTTATTGTGTATGACCTACACCCAGAGTGCTTTATAATCATGAAGGTGTCTCTCCACACTACCACCAGTGTGCAGCATTCACTTGCATAATGCAATGGCAGCCACAGGACAATGCACTCACCACACACCAGCTATACGTGGAAAGACCATAATAGAGCCAATTCGATGGATGGGAATGTTTGGGAGGCCATAATGGGTAAGCACTGATGGAGGGAGTTTGGCCAGGACACCAGGGTTACACCGCTACTCTTTACGAGAAGTGCCATGGAACTTTTTTAATGACCACAGAGAGTCCATCTTATCCAAAAGACAGTGCTCACTGACAGTATAGCATCCCCTTCACTATACTGGGGCATTAGGACTGACACAGACTTCAGGTTGAGACCTGCTGGCTTTACTAACACCACTTCCAACAGCAACCTAGTTTTCCCATGTGCTTTCCCATCCAGAAACTGACCAGGTTCAGCCCTACTTAACTTTAGTGAGTAACCGGTCTTGGGCTGCAGGGTGATATGGCTGTGGCAACTATATATAATGTAAATATTTCAAGGGTTTTCTGCTACATATTCCTGTAGGACTTCTCATTTATGTTATATAAATCCAAACAAGTCTTAATACAAATCTTATTTTAAGCTGTTGGAGAGATTTTAGACATAAGTTGACAACCATTTTACTTGCATATGTAAATGAGGGCATGACATTTTAATGAAAAGATCTGTTTTTCATTTGTGGATTTTTTTCCCCAAATAAACGACCACCCATATACATTATGACGCGATCGTGAGGTTTTAAGACCATAAGCTCAAGATGTGAGGCTGAGATTCCATTATGCAAGTTGAGAAGGACGACACAAGGAGGGCTCACATTTCAAACACACGTGGAAAATTTGGCAAGAGCCCCCACAGAAGCCAGAATAAAAGAAAACACACAACATCAAAGAAAACAGGCTTCCCAAAAAGGGCAAGAAGCCTAGCTTTCCCCATTCCCCAAAACAATGACCGGGGCACAGGTCTCAGAACTTTTCACGTTAACACGATGTCAAGCAAATCAAACAGGGCTTCAGAGGATGGTTTCTCATTTGGTTGAGAAAGTCCTAAGGGAGTGTGCTTCAGTGCTTGTAATTACTGTTTCCACATTTGGAGTGTCGAACAGATTGAAGACTCTGAAGCTCTGTGTTTGGACCCACCCAACAGTCTGACTGAATGCAATGATTTGGACTTGAAGAAGGAAAAAAATCACTTGTTTGTCACAAAGGAGACACAAAGGGGGATGAAAAATGTGAAGAATTCCAATCAGTTGGTTTTGGGTGTGTCCAGAGTGAGACTCAACACTCATTTACAGAATAAAGGTACAGTGAGATTTACATGTGACCAGTCAAGCTTTGCACAAGCCACTTTCACCAAAACCAAAGGTAAGCAAGGTTTAAACCTAAGACTCAAACACATGGGATTTTTATGATCCTTTGACATATTCCTTTACTGAGATTCACTACCAGTCAAAAGTTGAGAAATATTGTATAATGTTTTTTTTTTTACTTGCCAAGGCTGCACTTAACTTGATAAAAAATACAATAAAATTATATTGTGAAATATTGTTTAAAATCTGGAATAAATTTTTATGCAAATACATTTTAAAATGTACTTTTTCTCTGTCATGCAAACTGGGGTTTGAGCAACATTACTTTAATCTTAAGCCTTGTGTACTGTTCAAATTTACTACCCTTTCATTATGTTTATGGCTGTTTTTGCCCCATTGACTTCCATTGTAATGACATTTTTTGATTACAAAGTCATGACACCATTGCTGCGTCCCAATTCGCATACTTATACTATGTCCAAATGTCCAAATACGTCTTTATATAAGTTCAGTATTGTTGTTGTAGATAAAATATAACATAGAAAACGCAATTTAAATATTTTCCAGTTGGCTAGATATTAATTAACAGTTATACAAACATCTTTACTGAAGCCTCTCAATCTGACGGTTAGTCTCGCACCCCCATCATGTTTGTAGTTTATTTACACTTTTCACCTGCGTTTGTAGTTCTAATCAAATTCACGTCCAACGTGGAATGTATTGTGGGCAATATCAGCTATTAGAGTATGGACCGTTCTACAACTTAAAATTTTTACTGGACATAGTAAACCTCTGGGAGCCTTTGGCATACTCTTTTCAACACACTATGATTTGGGACATACTAATTCTATTTTCAAACACTATTTAGGATGGACAGCAGGCGAAATGGGACGCAGCGCATATAATCATGCATTCTTGAATGTTGGTAGTTCTCCCTGTTGGGAAGAGGTAAAATGTTTAATTTTAACAGTTGACCATCAGATGGCAGCGTTAACCCTTTAAATAGGTGAGTGCAAAAAAATTCTGGCTTCTATATGTAGTTCTACAAAATAAAATAGCAGATTATAGTATGTGTGTGTGCATACACTTACTATTTTTACTATGTTTTGATAGCTGACCTGCTTATTTAGATTTTTTTCAGATGTTTTATTTATTTAGATCAGTGGTCTCAAACTGTGGTACGTGGGCTGCCTTCTAGTGGTACGCAGAGTAATCCAATATGTCATATGTACATGCAACATATATTTCAAAATGTATCAAAAATGGTTCTTAAATGAATATGATGACATACAGCCTATATTTATGAGGTCCAAGCAGCATTTCCAGGCTTTGATGAATAGGATACTATAGGTTAACACTTTACATTTACGTATAGGAGATTTTTTTTCACTTTTTAAGAACTTTTAAAAGCGCATTTTCATTTAAACGTTGCCATGTTATTTTTTATTTTTTTACATATAAACACAGCAGTGTTGATGTTTAAACTATTTATAGGGTTTAAATAATAAATAATATTAATAATAGTAATTAATCTGCCACGTTTTTAAACTGTGCAGAGTTGTAGCTGCTTAATTAGGCCTACTACACTACTGCATTTCAATACTGGTCATATGGTGGTACTTGGAGGGACAATTTTTTTCTGAGGTGTTACTTGATGAAAAAAGTTTGAGAACCACTGATTTAGATAATTTGTCCTAATCTTACCAATTCATTTTTAGTGTTTAACTAGAAGTATAAGTATAGCTATAGTTTATACGTGTAAAGTATGAAGTAGCTAGGGTCATAGTCATAAATGTATAAAGATGTTAGTTTGAGTAAGAGTAATTAAAAAAAGACACATCAAGATAACTGCGCAAAGGTCTCTCTCTCACACACATATACACTAAACACCATATAGAGGCAGAAACTAAGCTTTATTTTGCAACTGTTGATGAACTGTACAAATTACAGATTTTACATCTTCCCAACATGTAAAAGCACCAACAATCAAGAATGCATGATCATATGCTGTCGTGGCTTTGCAATCAAAAAATGTCATTATAATAGAAGTAATGGATCAACAACCACCACCAACATAACAAAAGGTAGTAAATTTGCTCAGAATGTAGTTGAGTTTTTGAAATATTTCAAAGCATTTTCCCAAAAGAGGTGTCAAAATAAGTTGTCACCAAAAATCAGTCCATTTGCTGGAACACAGAGAAAGATGTGGCCAACTTAAGACTACCAAAATCACCCTAGAGTGGATGAAAACACCCCTAACGTGTTTTTGCCATGTCTTAACCTAGTGGTTAAGTGTGCTTACAGTACATATAGACCACTTTGAGAGATGTCAACAAAAACAATAGTCCCAACGTATTTCCTGCTTTACATTTTTTTTAATTTCTATAGCTTCCAAGAATCCAAAAAGAGCCACATATTGATTGTAAATAAAGTTATCATAGCTGTTTGAATAGCCGATTGAATTGCCTCTTTACAGTTATGAAATAGTTTGATAACAAGCAGGAAATCTTCATGGACCAATGACATGAACACATTGAAATTGTCTATTGCATTGAGGTGGTCAGGGGTCACGGTGACCCAAGTTCAATTTCTGGATCGAGTTCCTTTGCAGAACCTGTTTCTCTCTCAACTCTATTGTCCTATACAATAAACATGAAAAAACCCTAAAAATAATTATATATATATATAAAAAATAAATATTTTTCCCCACACTTTCCACACCTGACATGTGTTTAGTTAAAATACTTATTTGACTGCCTTATTTATATTTGTTTATGCTATTATTTTCTGGACACAGCTGCCACAGCCTTTGAATTTAACGTCAGGCCAGATCACCACATCATAAAAATGACACCCCTTCAACCATTAGGGCAAAGATATTCCCGTGTTCAGAGCCAGGTTCAGCACGAGCTCCTCTAAGCTCCCAGCATCCAATCTTGCGTGAGTGTGAATGATGACATCTGCTGCTAGGGAGATTCGCTGTGTTATAACTCAGCCTCTGAATATTAGATCTGTGATGAGGTGTAATAATAACAGACAGAACTAGACTGAGGCTAAAGGACGCAAACGAGGCGGCAGAGCTATCTTATATAACAAATCTTCAGTGACGTGAGAAATAGCTGTAATCAGGCCATTTGTGTCTGCAGTACAATGCATGCACATACGGCTATGCTTCGTTGTGTATAAGCGGGAGCTAAAAATAGCACAATCAGCCACACTTCATGTTTCCAGAAAAGACTGGAAAGTGATGGACAATAAACAGTCGACTAGCGATAGTGTTCTTTAATCTATATAAATGCATTTAGAGGTCTGGTCTATTTGCAGCAGGGCAATAATCATTGTTATTTTTACTGGAGTCACAAGGCAGGGAGAACAGCTGTCCAAAAACAACTCACATGAGAAAAACCACTCCCTTCAAAATAAAGGGTGTATCGCAACATGAGTCCAGAAACACACAGGGTTTTTTCTTATGTTTAATCTTGGGTTAATAAAAGCTAGGAGATTAGCAAGTAGTTTTTGTTTTGATTGTTAGGTTATTGCAATCAAATAGAATCCATTTGGTATGATATAAGTATGAATGAGAGGAACATTACCATAATATGTGAATAATTTGAACTATTTAAACTCATGATATTTATAAGGAACAATAATAAGGAAACAGAAACTGCTCAAAAAAAGGGGAACACTTAAACAACACAATGTAACTCCAAGTGTTCCCTTTATTTTTTGAGCAGTATATTATACACTACCTGACAAAAGTCTGTTCATTGATCCTAGTTGTAAGAGCAAAAAATAAATAAAAATAATATAACAACTTCTAGTTGATCATTTGGTGGAAGAAGGTAGATTCTGTTAAACTGCATCCGAATTATCACAAATACTGCAGAAGACCTATTGGAACCAGCATGGACCCAAGATTTTCATAGAAATCAGTCAAGTTTGGTGAAGGAAAAATTTTGGTTTGGGGTTACAATCAGTATTAGGGCGTACGAGTGATCTGCAGAGTGGATGGGAACATCAACAGCCTGAGATATCAAGACATTTGTGCTCCCCATTACATTACAAACCACTAAAGAGAGCAAATTCTTCAGCAGGATAGCGCTCCTTCTCATACTTCAGACTCCACATCAAAGTTCCAGAACGAAAAGAAGGTCAAGGTGCTCCAGGACTGGCCAGCCCAGTCACCAGATATAAACTGAATTGAGCATGTCTGGGGTAAGATGAAGGAGGCATTAAAGATGAGTCCAAAGAATCTTGATGAACTCTAAAAGTCCTGCAAGAGCACTTTCTTTGCCATTCCAGATGACTTTATTAATAAGTTATTTGAGTTGTTGCAGCACTGAAAAAAAATATTCAAAGATTATTCCTTGGATTTACTCAATTTCTTTATGTTAAGAGGTGGTAAACAATTTATTTGGGCTGAATTTAAACAAACAAATTAAGTTGAACATTACTAAACTTAATTTGTTTGTTTAAATTCAACACAAACAAATTATTTGCAACAGTTCTGCATGCAACACTTTTTTCAGTGAGCGATGTATGAATGCAGTCCTCCAAGCTCATGGGAGTCATACACAATATTTATTATTTTTTCATTCCATCATGATTCTATACTGTACATTATTTCTGTTAAGGGGCAAGACTTTTTTTCTAAGCAAAGTCAGACCTTAATAATTAATTAAAAATCAAGGCATGATCATATTTTATTCTGGTAAAATAAGCGTAATCTATAGTCCTTTGCCTTTTATATAAGCCACTTCTGATACCAAATGATCAACTAGAAGTCAAGTTATTATTTGTTGTTCCTAAAACACAGATAGGTGATGACTTTTGTCAGGTGGTGTAACCACGCACAGCTCATGGTTCATTAATTTACAGAGCCATCTTGTGGTTAAAACCTGAACTTACTTATAAAAGGAGTGCAAATGGGACTATATCAAAAGGTTAAACGCTTCTTAGGAAATGGGACAAGTGTCTCTCACAGCTTTATCAGTCTATAGATATAAAAAGTACATTATAATTATAGATATAGATTATTTACAAGTTCAATTAAAAAAGTTTTTTATGTTATATATTTTATGCTCAAAAATTATTCTTATATTTTGTTTTATCATATGGCAACACTGACAAAAATTAAATTGAAAAAAACTGAAAAGAATTTGTTTTATTTATTGAGATAATTTGTTCTAATCTTTATTCATATTTAGTGTTTAACTAGAAACGTAAAGTATAGCTATAGTTCATACTTGTAAAGTATAAAGTAGCTGGGGTCATAATAATAAATGTATAAGGATATTAGCTTATATAAGAGTAATTTGACTAAAGTCAGATAATCTAACCAGCAATCTACGGCACGTGCATGAATCCAATAATGATCTCACATTTCATTTTAAAAACTTGTAAAACCTCAATAAATAAATAAATAAAAATAGAGTTGCTATCTGTAACACTTCAGGTGCTAAAATGACGTGCTTTGCAGATGGAACAAAACAATATCTCATATTGAAATCACAGGTTTAGAATGAATCACTTCAGAAAATGTTTTGAGCCAATGGACAATACAGCACACTGGCTACATCTGCTGGCCAGATACAGGACTATACACACAAGCAGCTGAGCACGTGACTGTAAATTAATTAATATATTTTATATTACATGCCTACAAAAGAACTATTATAGAATATTTATTAAATTATTACACATCATTACCTTGGATTATAAGGTTCTATCTGCCTTCTGAATGATTTTGAGATATTGAGCTTTAAAGTAGCAAACAGTATGTGTGTAACATTTTTTTATTAAATAAAAAAATCTTAAATTGTAAACGACTTATGAAAAACATCCCATAATGTAAATAAGTTATCATTTAATTAGAATATGTCAATAACTCAATTTTGGCAAAAATGTCAGATAGAACCTTATAATTTTAAGGTGACAATATATTAAAAAATAAATTAAAGCTTATCTCTCTTATCTTTTTTTCAATAAATTAATACTTATATTTATAATGGATGCATTACATTTGAGTGACTGAAAGTTTCTATTTTAAAAATTTTTTATGAGGTTTTTATTTATAAAAATATAAGATTAAAAAAAGCCTGACAGTGATAATAATAACTAATATTGATAATACTAAAGTAGACTATAGTACACTATAGTAGAATAGTGGAAAAACAGAAAAGAGAATTAAACAGCAATAAACATATTATTTCACAATTGTACTACTGTAGTCTTGAGGAGCAAAAGATTTTCCATTCAAAAACTAAACTGACTGATCCCCAAACTCACAAAAAACAATAGTACACAGTATTGGTAGACTAATACATGTACCCCGTACCCTCATAAACATCTTAATTTGTATAGTTCCATGCATAATAACCCACAACACACAAATCCAACAAGAATGCCATTGTCCACAAACAAACCCTTAATCATATGCACAAATGCAGAATATATTTCAGTTCTGCCCCTGTGACCCAAAACCCCCTCTAGTCGACCCCCTCAAAACACAAGCAAACATTTATCACACAAACTCCTTATTAACAATCCATTTACAAAGAGACCAATGTCTGTTCTAACAGTCTGTTTTTCTCCAATTACAGTCCCAACTATACTCCCCTCTTGACAACATGACCTGCAGACTGAGAAAAAGACAATATTGATGAGTGTGTTTCTAAGAAGGGAAAACCAGCATGGAGAAGCTATTTTTATGCTCTGTGTTTGTACAACAAGCATGAAAACCTGACAAGTAAAAAACCTTGAACCTTTCTAACATGATCTGCTGTTCATATGTCATGTAAATTGCACTTAATTAGAGGCGTCGTGTGTCTGATTTTAAGATCCAGATGCAAAAACTTCCAACCAAAACTTAATGAACTTGGGGTCACGCAAGGAGAATTTCTCACCAACGCTACACTTATCGTGCTGTAAGAGTAGTCCACGTCACATACAAGCTGAACCTGAAGATATGAATCATTCATACATTTGAATATACAAATCATTTATACAAATTACGCCACAAGTCAAGCCGAGCTGACAAATGAAGGTAATTGCTATTCACTATGAAGTAAGTGATAATGTATACCTTGAGAAGCCCTTTAGTATTAGTGGCTTGTAAACAGTCTGCATTTTCATTTTAAAACTGTGTTTTAGTCCCTGTCCATGTGAAGTTTTTGGCTTTTTTAAAAAGAAAACAAATATTGGACAACTCAAAATTAATAACATTTTACAAAGGCCAGAGGGTCAATGAAAAAACTTTTTATTATTATTATTATTATTATTATTATTGTCTATCCCCCAACCATAAACCTACCCCTCACAGTAATGTAGAAATATTAATTATAATGGGAATTATTTATATTATTTATTAAATTAGCCATTCAATTGTATTTTATTAACGTCTACCTCTACGCCTCCTTTTTAAATTTGTACATTTTTGTACGGCTGAACTCGCACGAATGGGGTGCATGCAGAAATATGTAGGGCTTTTAATTTTTCAGTAACCTGGGTCAAACGCTTCCTTTGAACTGTATGCTGTTACAAAAATGGCAGATTTAAAGTCTGTTTTCTTTAAAAATCAATGATCTTCACTGCATGATATGATATACAGTGGGTCACAGAATGTATAAGAAGCACTGCATTAAATTATATTTTTTCCACGCCATGTCTTTAAAATATGAAAATGAATTTTACCCCAGTATTTTCAACGGAGTTTCTGCGCTAGTCAGCTGATCCTGACGGTGCTTGCGTGTAAACGGCTTTTCATCTCGTTTTACACTTGAACAACTAACTAAACGCTAAAGTCTATTTACCTGATTGTATTTTAATTACATTACAACATCAATGTTGTACAAGAAACTGTATACAATTTTTAAAAAATAAATAAATCACATTAACCAATAACCGGAAGTTTGGGAAGAAACACTAGCTGTGCATATACCCTACAGTTACGTTTCCTCATGAGTTCAGGCTGGACATACTGATGAGAGTAACTGCAGCTGTATCCCTTCTAGACTTTACCCGTCTGTGCATTGGCCAGTGCGCCATGTTGACAGCTAACCAGACCAATAATAACCCTTTATTAAAATTTGCAAACATGACTTTACAGATAGGATGATCAAGTGATTCTATCCTCTTTGCTGCAGTGGCCGGTAAATGCAATAAAAATTGGACAAGGAGCATTTTCAGTCGTTTTACTGCACTAGTCTAGTGTAAACAAGACCTTATACAAGTTTAATGCAAGATACTAGTTTTAATCTGCAAGAACAACTAGTTGGATGTATGTTATCCCACTTATTCCACAAAACTGAAACAATTGGGGGAAAAAACTAAACATTGATCTGGCTGTGGATAATTTGAATCCGGGCTACAACATGAAGTACTATTAACTATGTATTATTATGATTATTTAATTGCACAAATGTGGCTCAGTGGTTAGCACTGTCACCTTACAGCAAGAAGGTTGCTGGTTCGAGCCCCGGCTGGGTCAGTGAAGTTTGCATGTTCTCCCCATGTTTGCGTGGGTTTCCTCCAGCCTCTTCGGTTTCCCCTACAGTCCAAAGACGAGCGCTATAGGTAAATTGAATAAACTAAATTGGCCGTAGTGTATGTGTGTAAATGCGAGAGTGCATGGATGTTTCCCAGTGCTGGGTTGCACCTAGAAGGGCATCCATTGCGTAAAACATATGATGGATAAATTGGCAGTTTATTCTGCTGTGGCAACACCTGATAAATAAAGGGACTACGCTGAAAGACAATAAATAAAAAAAATGGTAGCAAACAGTCAAGAGTAGCATTAGCAATAAGAATATATACACGTATATAATAAATAGACTACATTTACCAAGTCAAGATGATTCATAGTACCTGGCTTAGCTTGTGTTAGTAGCTTAATCTGTTATTACCTGGGAATAACATTCCCTGGAATTTTGTGACTGACCAATCAGATTCTCTCATTGATGGATTTGCTCTTCAGTGTTTGGACTTTCAGCAGTGAAAATTAAACCACACTCAACTGAACTGAACTGAACTTCAACTCTGAAAACTGGACTGACACAAATTCAATTTACTTAAACTTCTATGCTAGGTTGCTTTGACACAACTGACATTATAAAAGTGCTATAGACATAAACATGAACTGATTAGTATTCGAGAGAGCCATGTAATAAGTTATAATAACGTAATTTAAAGATTTAAACCCTTTTTATTAGATTTGGTCATCCATTATCACAACCTCGAGGATGACAAGAAAATACAAACTTTAACAAGTTCTTGAGCATATTCTACTGAAAGCTGTAGTCAACATTAATGTGGATCCATGCAAACAGGCATCGTTGTTACCTGTGTGTGAAGTTTGTTTTAGAAACGCAAAGGGAATTCTTTATGTTTTAGTAGAACACCTTTGTCATGTAAACATACGCCTGAGTTAAACTCCTCATCTAACCTTCACACAACTGACGTGTCTTTTTTTTTACAACTTTACCACACTACAGATGATGATGCAATTAGCCATAAGGTTTATGGATGGTCTTTAAGATATAAACAAACGCTGTTATCACTTCAGACATCTGCTGTACTGCAGACATGCAATATAATCACACTCATGGCAGCTCCTCTCTAAATAAAAGATGTACAAATATGCTATGTAGGCATGAAACTTGTCCGTGTACCTAAAAGGCGTGGAGATATTTGCACAAGAGCTCGGGTTTGCTTTAAACTAAGCATTGTATTGCATAAAGGCAATTCATAAAAACATTTCTAAAACTTTATTTCAGATCACAGATTTCCTATTTCTTCATGACAAACTCCAGAATGACAGCCACACCTTTACTGTCACACAGGGAAGTTCATATGACATGGTAAAAGTGACGTTTCATGTGCAAACAAGTGTGATATTAACCAGGTTTTACCACACTTTTACAGGACTACGCAAAGTATTCAAACCCCTAAGTGTACCATCCACTAAAACAACATGACAACTAACATACAAAGCTGAAATACAAAACAGAAGTCAAACTTACATGCTAATGCTGTTCTGTTTTAGGGAGTTTGTCCCATTGCTCTTCTTGCTTTGGGATCCCCCCATGATGCAGATCTGTTTGGAGTCTTTATATTCTAGTATATTTCTAAGATGGTCTGAGCAGGTGGCCCATCCTGGGTCCTGTCGGACAGTAAAGAATCACACAGCCTAATGCTACAGCAGTGACGGTGCAAAGTGTGTCAGAAATGCTGAAACACTGCTTGTTTCTCCACTGCTCGCTCCTCCTACCACACACACACATACTCCTACAGTATTATGACCTCTAAATGCGCACACACACACACACACTCAGAAGCTGTCACTCAGGCATTTGGAGATACCATAGAAATGTAGCAGGGAGGGATCAGCATCATCAGGCATCCATCCTGACAGGTTTATCTTATTGTGCTGTGAATAAACCTGCGCTGATGATCTGAAGTGATTGTATGTATGTGGACTTGCTCTGACATGTGGTCTTGGATTAAGTTCAGTAATTCTTTTTCTTGTGGGCTGCTAAAAATGTTGCTGTGATCTCCTGAGACTGACTAATTAAAGTTCAACTTTAAATGTGGGTCAAATCTGATTAGCTCGTCTTTTTTTAGACCATATCAAGGTACAAACGATGTGATGTGCTAAAAAAAGATGTGTGTGAGTTTGTGTGTGTGTGAGGAAACTGAAAAGCAGCAGAGCTTATGATTATAAGATGTTATTTAAACCAATCTTTTAGATGCAAAAGTATATCTTCATCTTTGGACAAGGGAGTCAATCCTAAAAATAATAGTTACATTATAGGTATATTAGTTATAAAATATAGTTAAATTATAGTTAATAAATAAATAGTTCAGATGCAGAAACTTCTAAATGCCATCTGAATTTTTTCTCTAAAATAAGCGTTTCTATGAGGCTACTGTGTGTATGTTCGGTAATATCACTTTTATGGCAAAGAATAAGTCCTTTTCCTGGTCTTTAAAGTGAAATATCTCAACATAAGCAAAGGGGGCTGAGAATGTTTATTTTCGATGGAAATTTCAGACGGCACCTAAAGGTTTTTGCATCTGATCTCTTCAAATAAATAAATAAACTGCAAAATATTTTATATATAGTACAGTTTACTTTATTAATAAATTGGTCTATTTTTAGACTTAGTGTAGAATTAATATATCCCATTTATAATTTTCTTTTCTGAGCAAGTCAGTATCTCTACAACCTGTGAATCTAAATTTTAGGGCCTTTCAATTGCAAAGCAAATGTAATTAAGTACTTTGTCTAAATACCTGAGCTTTAATGTTTGTAATATTGGGTTATCAAGTTATATGTGTATTCTGTACAGGATTTTTGTTTTTTTAATTTATAGATTTTTTTGCAACTAACTTATTTAAATTTTTATTCATTTTTATTTCTTTTTGTTCTTTTTTCTCTTTGATAAATGTAATTTATTAGTTTAGAGGGTAGGGGTGGGAATAATATTTGTTTCAAATTTCTATGTAAAATTACTTTGTTGTATCTGTAAAAGTTTAATAAACAATTAAAAAAATAGGTCTATAATATCATTTGGAAACTATTTTTTACAGTTAATTATAAATATTTATGTAATTTATTTTGGTGTCTTTTCAGATATTTTTATATTCAATATAAGAATAAAATAAATTTATTTGTTGTAAGATTTACATATAAATGGAACATTTATCTTTAAACATTTTTCTAATCTGTGGAATTGGGTGGGGACTGTAAGTTGTAAATATTAAAAGATTAGTAAGCATCATAAAAGTAATGACTTTTACAATTAATTTCAAGTGTTTTTGATATCATATGATGGTTCTGGGTGAGAAACAGACTGATATTAAAGTCACAATTGACTGAAAATCTAAAACTGGTAGTGTTCCAAGGAAGCTTGAGCATTAGGCCAAATATATATATATTTTTGTGTGATTAATAAGTGAAAATGTTTAAGGAAAATGTTTCTTTAAAATTACCACAGTCAGAACTACAGAACATGTAGCTAAAATAACTATTAACAGCAATTTTGTCATGCAGCCTTCATTTCAAAATAGTCCAAGTTTTGTAGAAGATATTTAAGTGTAGAAGATTAAAGAGTAAGAGTAAGAGTAAACACAAAGTTAAGGAAGGTTCCCCCCTCACATATACCTGAGACATTTTACCCACATTTGCAGATTTCACACAGTTGCTTACACTCAACTTGTCTGAACACGCTACTCTGAGGTACATTTATTTAGCTGGTTTCTTGATTTAAACCTATTGCCTTGTGCATATATCTACAGATAACAGCACTTTTGTTGCCTGTCAAGACTTTACAAAAATTTTCCTAGATGTTAATTGTCAATTAATCAATGCCAGACTGTATGACAATACAGACACGAGATCCAGAGTTTAACATTAATATATCACTCATTTACAATTTAAATGGTGGCAACAACAATATTTAACGATGGCTTTTCTTTAAAAAAAAAAGAAAAGAAAAAATAGAAGATGGGTTTAGAACAAGTGGTGGTCGCACTAATTACATCATCACGTCATGTTTTGTGCCTCAATCTCCGCCCTTAGCTGTGTCAGATAAACAGCACAGTGACAGACATAAAGGAAGCAGATCTCATGTAACGTTTGTTAGAAATACTACAGTAAGAACTTTCCTAGTGATTATTTAATGTATATGTTGTGGAGTAAATTCAAGCCTTTCTGCAATGATGAGTCACACACAATGTTGTTACAAAGTTCACACTCACAAAGCACGAACGTTTAACTTCCTACTGTTTTTGCACGGTAAATGTGACAGGATACACGTTAATATCCACTGTTGTATGGATATCCGTTATGTAATTGTACAAAATAAACCTGGTTTAACATCTAAAGCCGGGATTGAAGCGTCTGCTTTTATAATTGTACTGACATGTGGCTGTGGTGATAAAGACTTGATCAAATTTGATGATGATTGAATCCTGGTTGCTTTGCACACGTCCTGTCTTTTTAAATTTTTTATGTGTGTTACTACAGAGACATGTTAAGACACAACTGTCAATCAATTTGGTGGGTGGGAAAACCGCACTCCTACCTTACGTTGCGACGCGCCTCAAAATGGGAAGGATTTGGATCCTATTTTAACGTCAGGAGATAAATAAAAATAGAATTATTGAGTTTCTATCACTTCGGTATGACAGACACACTTTTCCAACACACAGTTCTCTCCAATCAGCGGACTTGTTGCCAATCTGCAAACTGACTATTAGATGAATCTTTGATGATTTACTAAATTTGTCTTAAATGTTCAAATCATGAACAAAATCATACAGAGTGCGCCCAGCTTTACACAATGGTACACATGTTGCATTATTTAGCTTCATCTATGGCTCTATATTTAGATGAGATCAATTATCAAGCAAAATAAGCAACAGCAATTTATTTTAATTCTAAAATTGATCTATTACATTTTGTAACTTAACCTTTTATTGGGTGAAGAACCATATAAGGTAACTAAATTGACATTGATTACAATATTTTACATATTATAAGTCATAACAGTTCAAAAGTATTGTAACCTTCAGTAACATTCCAGGACTTTTTCTCATGAGTATTACAAAGCGAACTCAAAAGAGGGTTAAAACTGAAACATATATATATATATATATATATATATATATATATATATATATATATATATATATATATATATATATATATATATATATATATATATATATATATAAACAATTTAAATGTATGCATTAGAAATATTTTGCTGTAATAAAAGTGACAAAAAAGTAATTATTAAAGCTAATTGAAATGAAGTTAAATGAATTTATTTATAACAGTTTCTTTTTAATAAAAAGATCTTTTTAGCCACTACAATAGTGATTGTGAAATAGAGAAAAATGTATTTAAAACTTATTAAAATGTTTTGTAATATTTGCAATTTAAAAAAAAGGTTTGGAAAAGAAGTCTGGATTGCTGTATAATAGAGTACTTAGAAATGATAAATGTCAAGGATGTTTATTAGTTTCAGTTATGACTAAATCTGTTAAAGACTGCCCTCTATTGGCAGTGATGAGCAAACATGCCACAGCAGAAAAACTCACTATAGAGATTCCTTCAAAACACATAATGCTCTCCAAGGTTTACATCTAATATCAAATCAAGACATTCAGGGAACCCAAATTTCAACTCCATAAATAGCCTTCAACAATGCATTAAACCTAAACACTCAGAAGCCACGTATAAAGAAGCAGCTGATGTGTGTTTTATAGCAAGCAGAACTTTAGTTTACTGAACATGACACACACTATTTAATCAGTCTTTTTGGAGGCACAGAACCATGAGGATCTCAGGCTGGGAAACTTCCCTTTGTTGACTCAACATCTTTCCACATCCTCCTTCCACAAGGGACGATTACATAGCCCACTGCACACTGCAGGGGTCCGGATCCAAGTATTTGAACACACAACCGATTCAGAAGACAAGACTGCCCTCCAGCACTTCAACTCAACTGATGGGCACAAGACTCCACATTTACAAGCAATTACTGTTTATTTTGTTTTTAGATATGACTTTACTCTATGACCTCAAGAAACTTACCAGAAAGAAAGAGAAAACTGAGCCCAGATGATGCAATACACATGCAAATGTCTTTTGAGACAGCTGCCCAATTCAAGTTTAATTTGACACAAGCATGAGCAGAATTGTATTATTTTGTATTTAAATATGCATATTCAGGTCCTAGTTTCATGGTTTAGTGCCTCGGCAATGTGCAAATCAGCTTAAATACAGATAGGAGAATCTTTCTTAAATTTGTAATTCCCCTTCAAAATAATAATAATAACAATAATAATAAACACTTTTTAGTAACACTTTACAATATGGTTGTATTAGTTAATGTTAATTATTGCATTTTGCTAACATAAACATTGAACAATACATTTACTTCAGTATTTGTTCATGTTAGTTAATGAAAATGCAGATCATTGTTAGTTCATGTTAAGTCACGGTGCAATAACTAACATTTACAAGCATGAATTAAGATGATAATAATACATATATTAAATTATGATTAATAAATGTTGTACAAGTATTGTTCAAATGTAGTTCATTTTAGTAAATACATTAACTCATTCCTTTTCTTTTCGGCTTAGTTCCTTTATTAATCCAGGGATGCCACAGTGGAATGTCAACTGGCAATTTATCCAGCATATGTTTTACGCAGTGGATACCCTTCTAGCTGCAACCCATTACTGGGAAACACCCATACACTCCCATTCACACACACACACTACAGACAATTTTAGCTTACCCAGTTCACCTGTACCACATGTCTTTGGACTTGTGGGGGAAACCGGAGCACCCGGAGGAAATCCACACGAACATGGGGAGAACATGCAAACTCCACACAGAAACGCCAACTGACCCAGCTGAGGCTTAAACCGGCGACCTTCTAGCTGTGAGGCGGCATCGCTACACACTGCACCACCGTGCTGCCTAAATGCATTAACTAATACACCCTATTGTAAAGTGTTTTTTTAAAAGTCCATGTCAAATCAAAAAGTTTTTCTGGTGTTAGTACCAATTGGTTAGTAAGGTAAAGGTACTTAGGGTATTACTTAGCTAATCTTTAATCTAGACTGCTCCAAAACAGTAACACAATTCACAATTAGAAGATATCGACACTCAAAGCTTTAGGTTTGTCATTTCCGACATTATGAAAAAACGTTTTACAACGTCAACTGACCAATCAAATGCTCTATAGCAGTGGTTTTTAAACTTTTTTCATCAAGTACCACCTAGGAAAAAATACTTACTTAAATGTAAAGTGTTAACCTATAGTAAACTGTTCATCAAAAACTGGAAATGTTGCTTGGACCTCGTATATGTCATCATATTTATATTTTTGATCAATTTTGAAATATATGTCGCATGTACATATGACATTCTATTCCTCTGCAGATCGCTAGAAGGAAGCCCATGTACCACTAGTGGTCACGTACCACAGCTTGAGAACCATTGCTCTATAATATTTATTATGGCCCCTCTAAGATGCTATATTGCTGATGGTGAAATTGGTTATTTATCATGTCAAATAGGATTCAAATTGAGGATTCACTTACACGCTTGCAAGTATAAGAAAATAATAAATGGTAGCCAAACTGTGTTGATCTGAACTCCTTATTAGTCGTTTACTCTGTTAATCTCAAAACGATTAATCTGTGCAAGAAAGTGAGCATTATTTACCTTTTCATCCACAACTTGGCTTCCCCTAACAGGATTGTTCAACATTATTTTTTAAGTCGACAGGACGTTGTGAGGTGAATCATTCTGTCCATGGGAAACATATATCATTAATGGCTGGTCTGCTTTGTAACAGCACATTGAGCTCAGTTTAATTGGCTACTCAATCTTAACCTATAAAAGCGTGCACCATTTATGGATTTGTGTAGATTGTGTGTGGATGCTGAACAGCAGCACATTCATGTGTGAGAGATGGAGATGCTGCTGCCATCACTTGCTCCTAAAATCTCCTAAAATCATTTTTCTACATATTTAGTACATAGCTCAAATCTGCAAAGACCAACAGATAGCACTGCACTTTAGTCAACTTGTGAAAGCAAATGGTGTGCTTCTACTGTATGTCTTTGTAAACTTGAGCATGTAAAAAAATAAATATCTATAAAGAGCTAAATATCTAGCCATCTATTACTGTGGATATGAGGATGGAATCCGTGTCATCAGAGACTTCCTCTCTTATATCAAAAACAAACACAGCACAGATCCTTTCGCTTAATAAGATCATCTTAATTTATTGTCATAAGCCACGAGTAATCATTTGTTTTGGCCTGTGTATATGATTTTTTTTTTTTTTACTTTCAGTGGCAGTAGCTGCTGGGAAAAATGTCACCCACATCTTAAATGGCCTTGGTTAGTGGATTAACAGTGAATTTTCATTTTTGGGTGAACAATCTCTTTAAGCTTTCTGAGCGTAGGCTGTTTGGGGACTTGAATGTCTTTCTTTGTATGAGCCTGGAGAGTGAATTGACCTTTGCATTAGTGGATGAAGCAACGCAGTTGCAGAGGTCAGTTTTCTCATGCGGTTAACACACGTGACGGACCATCTAACAAGACCATACAGCTCCAAATTTCCTTCAGCATAACCCAAATAAAGCTTCCATCCCTGATGACGTGAGTATTTACATTTCACAGGCATTTCCATGAGCTGATGGCCATGTGACTACAGAAGGAACGCAGGACTGTAGGATTATGGAATTTGTGCACTGATGTGTGTAAGTTACACAAACTGGGTTTTTATATTTTGATGGCATAATTGTGAAAAAAACACACTACCCTTTTATTCTGGAGTTTGACCAAGTTTGGACTGTACTAAAAATGGTGACTTGCATATAGCTTAAAATAAACATGGGTAGTTAAAGGAAGCAAATGTTCTCAGGGATGTATAAATGTAATTTCTTAAGTAAACAACAACTTTTGAAAATGGCTTTAAAAGTACAAGTTTCTGAAAATTATACCAGTGTTTCCATGTAATAAACTATGTTTTTTTTGTAAAAAGGTTGTAGGTTTTAATGTTTGTTAAGGGAAAGGAATGTGTGAACGCTTATCAAACAAAGACATATATTTTAAATGACAAAACTACAACACACAAGTAATTACTTTTTTCTTCAGTCTCATTAAAATTTCTAAGATTTTTACTTCATATTTTTCTGTTATTTAAATGAATGTTAATTGAGTCAGTCAGAGCCCAAAATTCTGCTGAATTTCTCTGTTTGTGCTCCACTGAACTGAAATCATGCGATGCTGGAACACCACAAGATCAAGTAGACTGCTAAATTATGACAAATATATAGTCCTTAAACTATCATTGTAACTGTCCAAAACGCGTCATGCTTGATTTGTCATTCAAGTTTGTTCCCCTCCTTATGGGAAGCTTGACTCACTCGTTCGGTTCTTTAGAACAGTTTGTTCTAATTAACCAATAAAACAATTGTTGGACATGCACATATAGTAGCCTAATTCGCTTCAAATGTCATTTTCACGGACATTTTGATAGAAAGGTAACAGAACTGTTGACACGAGAACCACGAACGCTCCGATTCGCAAAGATGACTCGTTGAAAAGATTCTAACGTTACTCACAACAGAAGGGCGGTCAGATGTCATAAAACGCAAAAACTAAAATATTACCAAAACATTTAATATGGTCTACACTCCGTTTCATTGTGGACTGTAACTAATATATAACTGTTCAAAGTTTGTTCAAACGAGACCCAGTCTTACAACTTTTGACATTCTGACTCGCCGGCTTTAATTCCCTCCAGTCATATAAAAAAGAGACACATTTTTGTAAAATTCTAGCTTAATAAAAGAGTTTCCTCACCTTTTCCGACGTCTTTCAATGTCTGGTCATCTTCTTTTTTTGTCTTTATAAATAGTTTGAATGTTCTGAAGTAGCAGAGTGTCTACATTTAAAGAGCCGGAGTGAAAGTCTGCTGGTGTGTTCATTGGCTGTGTGTAATTCCTGGCGTCGGATGGGAGGGCAGTTCATCATGACTCTGTATGGAAACGGGATGTTTTGTAATGTGTGGCGCACTATTCCAGACGGATAAATGGGAAATGAACAGACTTCCCGGTGGCTGTGATCTGTACACTGTCTTAAAGGCACAGTGTTTGGTATCTGAAGAATGCCTGTCTGACATCTATGACGTAAAGTCATCACAAAAATAATTTGGGATAAGGAGTTTAATAATAATAATAATAATAATAACATTATAAAACATCACACACAATCAAACATTGTGAATACATAATAGTAATTAATTCAGAAAATTAGAAAACACTGACCAAAGATACATACAGTAAGTAGGCCTATACATTAGTGTCTATTACAATGCACATTAGTGCACAAAAGGTATTGTGTAGATAAAAGTGCCTCAAAGCCTGCCTTGAGAATACTGTAATAATGCCTTCCAAATGCCAACAGTTCAGTTCAGAGTCATAATTCAAACTATTTTAGGTAGTTTGTTCACTGATTTGGTAAAAATGTGTGATACACATTAGACTGGACTGGCTTTAAATATCATTTATGCTATACATGATGTGTATAACATTTATAACTGAGCATTTCTCACTTGAAAATGTTTATAAATCTCTTTCAGGACCAACAGAGCAGTGTCTTCTGACTCCCTGCAATCCAGACAGAAAGAATGATTAATTACAGAGCATAATAATAACACATCCCATTAAAGTATTCAAATCAAAGCTAAGATATTTTGATGAAATTTAAGTGATTTTTGCGCCTCCTTTGAATGTCTAACTACCTAAAATCTGATGCTTCAGGTCAAGCACTCCAATTTAAAGTCTGTTTTCAAAAAAAGAGGCATGGTCACTTTATGATAAACAGAGATAATGTAGAATTCCTTCACACATTTGAAACACTAATCTGCAAACAATAGTAACTCAATAAAGCTGCGGTCACACTTGACTTTTCTCCCCATAGACTTTCATTCATATGCGGTGCAAAGTTCGAGCTTGGTGAACTCTGACCTGCGAAATCACATCACTTGACTGCGTGAGACCAGTAGAAGATCAAAACATGACCTCTCTGGACAGAAATTTAAAACAATCTAATAAGCTTGTTTAATCCCGACCCTTTTCCCAGCGCCGCACGAGAGAATATCGCATGCTCAAACTCTAATGTGACCGCAGCTTACTAACTAGCCCCTCATTGGTTTTTGTGGAAGCTTAAATGTGCCATGTGACTGGCACGAATGAATCCCATTGGTTCTCGTACATCGAGCTTCCTTTACTAAATTTGAATACTGTAAACACTGTTTTTCTTATCATTGTTTATGTATAACTACATGACTTAAAACTGTTCATCATATAAAAGTGATCCTGTCTCTTAAAGTGCTTAATTCACATGAATAAATTTTTTTAACAATTTTTAAATATTTAAAGTGCCACAGCTGTGTAAATATCTAAACACATAAATATATGCGTCTTTCAATGAAAAAACAGCTACACTGTCAGATTTGATTTCTAACATTTTTATGTTCTGAAGAGGAACAATTTTCTTCTGCATTTACAACAACATGAGAGTGAGTGAAATATCACATAATTTTCATTAAAACGGACAATAAATGCTTAAAAATAATACAAGAGTCATATTTATATAGATATGTACGTGATCCTGGGCTGCAAAACCAGACATAAAAGTAAATTTATTGATAATGACATTTATAAATCATCAGAAATAAATAAGCATTTCATTGATTTTTTTTTTTTTTTTTTAGGACAGGACAATAATTAAATAGTCGAGATACAACTGTTTGAATATCTAGTAAAATATGCATTGGCTATTCCTTCAAAATATCTGTGCAACTCAGACTGCTTTTATTTTCCAGGGTCACATATCCACAAGCATCATAAAAGGTTTTGTCTTACCAGTAGCACAAATGGCTCTGAATGGCGAACAAGTACTCGTTGAAGCTTTCAATCGGCGTCTCCTGAAGGACAAAGTCAATCCGTCGCCCACGATTCAACATTCCCACCTTGACATTGCTGTCCTCCTGCTCCACAGGACATGCTTTTGCACAAATGTTCAAATATTAGTTGAGTCATTTAAAAACTTGATTAATATCTCCATAGAAATTTTTTTTATACCTTCTGCTTCATCTGTGGGGGTCATTGCGCTCAGTCCACCTTCAGCAAGTGCTGGTGTTGGGACCTGAGAAATGCTCTGCCAAACCATACGTAAGGAGCCCAGTAAATCAGAACTGACTCTAGTCAACCCTTCTTTGAGCTCTGTGAACATCATTTAATCATGATCAGCCTCAGAGTTATTTTACAATATAAAAACTACACCATAAGTGATTTAAATGTAAATACCGAGGTGCATCCTCTTTCTGCCTTTATGATGTGGGATCAACATTGCAGGTAAGTCAACGTCTTGAGGCACAATCATGGGCTCGATCCGATACGCCACAGGATCAAACTGCACAATAACATTGGAGGTATAATAACTGAGCTCTATTACGCAATAATTTTAATGATAACATTCTAAAAATCATTTTAAATGAATAAATAGCAGAATAAGAAACAATATTGCTGGACATTTTATGCAAAATTGATGACCTATATAAACAACGACAGCCAGTAAGGATCAAATCTGCTTTAAAAATGCAGAAAACAAAACTTTAGTTATTGTACAGTTATCGTTCTTCGTGTCAATAGGCTTTAAAGGGATATTTAATCACCCTCAAGTGGTTCTAAACCTTTATAAGTTTCTATCATCTGTTGCAGAAAATATTTAGAAGAAAGCTGCAAACCTGCACCCACTGACTTGCATAGTAGGAAAAACGATTATACAATGGAAGTCAATGGTTACAGCTTTCTTTAAAATATCGTATTTGTTGTTCTGAGTAGAAGAAAGAAATCTATAAAGGTTTAAAAGGTGTACAGAATAAGTAAATAATAACCAAATTTTCATTGTTGGGAGAACTATCTCTTTAAGTGGGTTTAATGGCTTTCGCTCAAGATTTTGGAGATGGTCTTACTGGGTGGAAGATGTTGTAGAAACTCTTGCAGGTTGGCAAGCTGTAGTTGGGATCAATCCTCTTCAAACCTCTAACGGTTAAAAACATTCCTATGGGTGAACCGGCTGCAAAGAATGCCTGAGGATGAAAGGCCAACTGAGGATAATCTATGGATACCTGCAGAATAAACAAAATGTCAGTTGACAACTGTAAGTTAAACAAGCAGGTGTTTAGATTTTATTTGTCTTTGTTGTTATTATTATTGTAAGCAAAGCATTGGTGATTTAGTAGACAACAGTAGCCTAAACTTTAAAGGATATACAGGATAAAGATAATATTAAATAAAGAAAAGACATGAATTATTTAATAAATATTTATGCATATAAAGAGATAGATGCGAAATGCAATGATAGTAGGTAGGTAGGTAGGTAGGTTACTTTATTTATATAGAGTGGAGGAACTATGACGT
This sequence comes from Danio rerio, assembly GCF_052040795.2. Lineage (NCBI taxonomy): Eukaryota > Metazoa > Chordata > Actinopteri > Cypriniformes > Danionidae > Danio > Danio rerio. Next base: position 24,048,926 of record NC_141030.1, read on the forward strand.
CAAGTTGTATGCAAAAACCCGGAAGCGAGTTAGCATTTTAACAGTTCCGGTTCCCTCGTCCTAAAGTCTGTGGGATTTCGTTTAAAGTGCTTAAATAAGGTTTGTGGCTAACACAAACACAAGATACTTTCACGTTTTATTCTGCAACATAAAACACATAAGTTACAGCACACTCTTGATTTTTTAAATCGGTAATGCTTCTTTAAAAAGACGTTTGCTATCAAGTTGCTAAATGGAACTACAGGCGGTGTCGGAGTCATTATCATCATTGAGCTGAACTGGTCTGGAATGCAGCTCGCTTGCGTTGGGCATTTGGATTTGTATGTTATTTAAGTATTTTCATGAATAGTATTAAAGTGTTTGTAGTATTTGTTTAATTGGGAATTCATATTGTGTGTAGATAATTCCTTCACTTATAAAGACTGTCGAGACAGATTCATTTGTTAAACATTTATTTTAATTAAACGATATTATGAAGATACTGCTTACCTGTGCAGCCTGTTGCTTTCCTGCTTTCTTTAGTAATGCAAATGTGTGAATAAATGTGTAAAACTACTGTCATTTTAGCGTGATCAAGTGATTTCTTTTTTTGTTTTTTTGTCATCTGAACACATTTAACTCTGTCATAACTGTAATATTTACACTCCTCCATAAAACGTATAGCATATGTGACTGTATGAGCTGCTTTTCGCTGTTCTTTGTGAAATAAAAAGGATATTGAATGTTGTTCTCGATCCATCATGGAACTTGCAGGGATAGCATATAGACTTGTTTCTCACGCTTCATTTCTGTCGTCTGTTGAGGTAAGCAGGCTGTGTGCACACGAGCAATACACTTATTTAAATATGTCTTATGATAATACTATGTAGGCACATTTATACAAACAGTTTTAAAACTTTTACAACAAGCGTAAAGCAAAACAGATGTATTTCCCACGTAAAAACGATCCAAAATGTACATAGGTCTATGTGTTTTTTGCTTATTTATTTGTTTTTAATATATAGAGTGCATTATAATATAATAAACAGAGAGATTAACTCTTTGTCATGGACATTTCTAATAATAAGCTTGAAAAGTTGTCTGTAGCAGGGTGGTGCTGACGTCATAGGCGAGTGTCCTGAAGGCACTGTAGACCATTTATAGCCTAATGTTAGCTTTTCAGTTCCTGCATTTGCATTTAAAATCCAAAAGTGCTCAAACTTATATTATCGTGTAAGGATTATCCAGCTGGACAAAACATGTAAGTCTAATGAACAGTGTTTGAACACAGAGCTTAATATTTACAATCTTCAGAAAGCCTATGGGACAATCCTATAGGGATTTTATCGAGGAAACCAGTTTTATGCTAGCAGCCGATTAGCCTACAAGGTGACGTCATAGTTCCTCCACTCCATTGATATGTCTGTTTTAAACACCAACACTTACTTGTCCAATGCCCACATCGAAATGCTGATAGTCAACAGCACTAGTGGTAGGGGTTTGAGGATCATGATGGTTTCTCATCCCGAGACTTGGGGAGTTTGTCTCATTTTTGGCTGCAAGTCCACTCCCCATTCTGGAGGTCTGTCAGATATATTAAAGAAAGTTATCAGAAAGTGTCAAAACAGTTGATAAAAGCATCTGAAACAATGGACTCTTATCTGTCTTCCTTTCCATTTATGGGTGTGGAGAGGAAACCGTGCACAGTCAAGCCACATTTCAAACCTTTTCCACTTCTGCGTCTATAAACACAGTAAATTTCAGGAATTACCTTCCATTTCTTCACACAGTTCAAAATTTTCTTTCGAGGACCAAGAGGTATGCCGATATCTTTCAGGTCCTTCTCTGAGCAGAGGATCTGAAACAATTTCAATTGATGAAAATGATGAAGCTGAGTGTTTTAGGATGTGTGATGTGTGTGTTTGAGAACAGAAAACTAACCAGAGACTCCATATCCACTTGTTCTTTGTGCAGTAAACTGAGGTGCTCCTCCAAATCATGGCTTTTCAGCGCCACCTCCAGGCTCTCATAAGAACCACAGTCTGAGTGAACATGAGCGTCCTTGTGGAGCTTTAGGAAATATACAGAATTGTTAGTTAATAGATGAGTCAAAGTTTCATACTGAGATGTTGCTATTATTTATATATATATATATATATATATATATATATATATATATATATATATATATATATATATATATATATATATATACATATACATATATATTTTGGTAACACTTTAGTTAAGGTCACAATTTATTGTGTTAACCCATTAACTAACACTAGTAGCCGGGCCCGGCGCTATTTATAAAGGATTGTTCACTCAAACTGAAAATTCTTTCTGTCATTAATTATTAACACCCCCGTCGTTCCAACCTTCAGAACCCACATTTAAATATTTTTAAATATATGACATAGCAATTGAATTATGAGAATGGCTATATCATGATAAACAGTGCTTTATAATAACAATAATAATTCCTTACATTTCTATAGCGCTTTTCTTGGCACACAAAGCACTTTACACATAGGGGGAATATTCTCATTTACTTTTTCATTTTTTTTTTAAATGCAAGAAAGATCATTACAAAGATATAATATGAACAAAGAGACAAAGAGGGTTACATAAATAGAATTTCCAGCAAATTAAACAAGTTTAAATGATTTACACTAAGAAAGCGTTTTAAATGCAGTGTAATTGTTAAGAGTCTTTTAAAGAGTTCACATAAATTTCAAAGTCCATTCTGAAAAAAAAAGTAAGGGTGTTTCTTTGAAAATGTACATTTATGGATGTAAAATTTTGTTTAAAAAAGCAATAAATCAATAATAAATTTACAATGAGAAGGATCTACACTAAAGAATCCAGTTTAAACATCTAAAGAATACAATTTTTGGGGAAATACAGAAGTTTGGACATAAGAATTTTTTAATGAAATTGGAAAAGTCAACCCAAAACACTTTACAGTAAGTACAGTCCCAAAATAAATGGTTTAGAGTTTCATCATATTGAGTACAAAATTAGCATTTAGGGGAAATATTGTTATTAAATTTAGCTAGTTTGGTATTTATTGGGTAGCAATCTCCTCATCTACCACCAGTGTAGCATCCACCTGGATGAAGCGACAGCAGCCATTTTACACCAGACCGCACACCACAGAGAGAGAAGAAAGAGTAATGAAGCCAAATTATTATATGGGGGTGGTTGGGAGGCCATGGTGGACAGAGGCCAGTGGGTAAATTTGGCCAGGATCCCGGGGTTAAACCCGTAATGTTTTTCGATAGACATTCTGGGATTTTAGGGTATATGCTGAAGCATGCTAATAGGACTTTTAGTTTGCCAGTAACCTGGGTTAAGCGCTTCCGGCGAACTGTATGCCAAAGGAAAAATCTGCACGTTTTTAAGGTCTGTTTTCTTTCAAAATCAGCGATCTCCACTGGCTGAGTGATTTCCGATATGAAGTGGGTCTCAGATTGTACTAGAAGCACTGCATTAAATTACATTTTCCCCGCCATGTCTTTATAATATGAGCATTTATTTTATATTAACACTAGCTCGGCATATACCCAATTATATTCATCTGTCTCCATATTCTACTGCATCCCAGAATATTACACAGCACCAAAAATGTAAAAAAAAAAAATATATATATATATTGATTATATTCAATATATTTTTGTGTACGGCAGACGGCAACTCGACGTGACCCGCAGGGTAAAGTCTAGATCGGATATGCGGCCGTCCGGAAGTGCGATATGCGCATTAATAAAGCAGCAATTTTTTTAATGACACTGTATAACAATAATTAATATTTTTACATTACTGTGACGGTTGGGTGTAGGGTTGGGGTGGGGCTAGACGTTAATAAAATACAACAAATGTGAAATTTAATAAATAATAGAAATATTTCAGGTTAACTTCCGGCCGCAAATGTATCCGCTCTCTGTGTGCTCCAATCAGGTGAGCCCTCTTCAGCGCTCGCCATGACAACGAGATAGCGGTGACGTGCCTTGCAAAAATTTGCATGTGCATTCCTATAAAGCTCGTGTGCTCTCCATCAGCGTTGTCAGTTCGCTCGGTGTTGCTGTTTGTACTTGACCAAGGTGAGTTCAATACCGACGGTACGAGTGGCCATTTTGAAGTAAAAGCGATTTGCCGTCCATTTGATCTCATTGCTGTCGCGATGGAAAGCTGCTGCTTTGTTTTTATTTAATTTATTCAAAAGCGCGTTATTGTTTTCCAAATTGTAGAGTGTCGCCTCTTGGTGATTCTATGCTCTTTGCTCTTTGTCTGACTGTTGTAATGTTTTGCTTTGTTTTTCAGCTAAGCTGTTGAGCAAAGAAGCACTATTGAAGACAACAGTTGAAGACAACCGCGGTTTATATTCACGAGCGCGCGCGTTTCCGGGTTGTTTTCTGAAAGTTTGTCTTGTTTGCATGTCAAACTAAATAAACTATACTCTTTCTAAACACCTGTCTCGTGTTTTCTTTGTCCTCTACAGCAATGCACTGTCATGTAAGTCTGTTGAATGCATTTGTATGCAACATGGTTTGACAATACAGTAGTCTAACTAATAAATGGTTGTTATAAATGTACCTTCATTAGTCAACATTTGGTGTAGGTAATAAAAAGTTAATCAAAGATGTCCTAAGACATAAGGATTTTGTTATGGTTGTTATTATTTAATATTATTCTGTGTGAATAATATTATATTATATTTAACCAGCAAATTATACTATATATTTAACATGCCATGAACTTACTGTTATTTTAAAATTTGCTTAATAAAATGTCATAAGACAAGAATGGGTGTTGTTTTGGTTTTATGGCAATCTACAGTAGGATTAAGGTTGACTACAGCAGGTATAGGCTACATACATCATATGGAGTTTTTTTTAATGACCCAAATCAAGTAAAATGTCTCTTACTTAAGTACTTTTAGCACGCAAAAGTCAAATTTAAGTATATAAAATACAGTTTCCAACAACAAAATTTTGCCTTGTGAAAAAGACCAGTGTGGTGGTGAGAAAAAAAGTAATATCAAGTTATATATATTTATAAAAGAAGTTAAACAAGTTGTCATAATATTTAGTCATTAGATCATGTGACCGCTAGATGGCGCTCAATTAAAAGGAGCGTTCATTTCAAAGGAGCGCTACCCTGTACTAAAATGGCGGCTCTATTGACGCATCCCTTTCAATAGACAACATCAGGGTAGGCAACATCCAATGTATATTTCTATGGGAGCTAACTAGTATTCAAGTCATATCATGCTCAACTCTTATTACTCTTTTACGCTCTTTGAGAGTCTTGGCGGGATTTCAGAATGATATTTAGGCAACTATGAAGTAGCAGTACCGTCAGTGTACCATAGTTACACAATGCAGCATTTAGCTCGCTCATAAACATCGCTGTCTGAGCAGAAGTTTCATCATTAGCCTTGACTGTCAGATGCTCTTCATCTCAGGAGCTGTATTTTTAGATGCTTGATAACAGATATAAGGTGAGTTATGGCTGGAGTGGACGCTGCCAGACGGGCTTTTTAATTATTTTGGCATAACAGGAGCGAAGAAGGATACTAAAGAGTGACAGAGTCCACAAAACTGCTCTCTGGTTGCATCTCATTTAAAGAATATTATCTTTTAGAGCTTCATGCACACGGCGATGGAGGCGCACTCAGCGCACAAGGGAGAAAAGTGGGTGACATGATAAGAGCAGCTTAAATTATTACATGTTTTGGTTCACTAATTATTTAAACACAACTCTTTTGAGCTCTAAAAGGAAAAAAAACACATAAGAAATTTGCTGTTAAATTAATTTTAGCAGAGACGCAACTGCCAGTCATTTATTAGTTATTCGGGAAGATGTAGCCTAATAAAAATGTTTTAATAAAAAAAAATAAAAATAGTTTACTGCACAGTCCCACAGTAGGCTACACTATAAATAATATTTTATTTTATTAATATTAATATTATTACAATTTAGCTAAAACTGACAAAACGCAGAACCCTTTGAATGTTTGCTTTCATTTTGCTAAAAAGCGCACTTTTACAGTTGTGTAGAGAAATCCCATTATGCAGCAGCAGTCAAGCTATAACACATAATAAATGCCTTTTGCGTTTAAAGACGATCGGCCTGCGAAGCCAAGTTAGCAGTGTTATAAATGGAATAGGTATATAGTGCTTAAGTGGAATTACCGCGGATCAACCGAGAAACCTCACGTGCGCTGCAGGTAGGCAGAATGATAATCTTTTAAAAATATGTAATTTAGGCTATACTGCTATTTGCTCATGCAATCTTAAACAACATAAAATATATTGTAGATCTATTTTCTAAAATACAACATATCGAGTTTGTTTTGACTTGTAGCTCATGGCCCTTAAATGAAAATAACCTGAAAACAAGTTATTAAAAAAAAGGCTTAATAAATAAAATAATTAATAAATAAAATGATGGGTAGGCCTAGTAACCTAATGGTTTATGATGGTTTACAATATCACGAAAAAAACACACTTATGATAGCCTAAGATAAATCTTTGTTTTTAAATTTAAAATGATGAAAAAAAAGTTATAGCATGCTGAGTTGCGTGTTATCCGTGCCAAAATTTAACCAATTTTCACAGTAATAACATGTGAATTTTGGTATCTTTTTTAGGTCTTTTTCTGGCTACACTAATGCCTTAAAATGTAACTGAGTAATTGTTTTAAATGACATTAGATTTTAACATTTAGCTTAACCCTAACACTGATGTTGGTTGGATAATAGGCTACGTGAAGCGTGATGACTCGGTTAAGCTGATTTCACTATATTTATTTACCCGTTAAATGAATAGTCTGATCGTGGGTCAGCTTGCATGTGTGGGCATAATTTGACGTCTTTACCTAAAACTTTAAACATTCATAGGCCTGTTATTTAAAATAAAACGGAAATAAGGAGAATAACATATGATTTAAAGCACTCGTTTGGCACTAAAGCCATGATCCGTCTGCTTTAATAAGCGGTATGCATTACCATTGTTAATAAAATTCGTAATAGCGAAACTGCATATTGTTATTACTATTATCACGTAGCCTATATTACTGCCTTAGGTCAGTAACTTAAGCAGTAATACAAAGTAATAATAAATGTGAATAAATAGCCTAAATGAAATAAACAAGAGACAAAAATCAGTCACCAGGTCTAGTGCCCCCCTATGGATTTAAAGTGCCCCCTCAGTTTTGACTTCCTGGCGCCGGGCCTGTTATTAACTACTAATTAACGGTTCAATAATATTTAGGTTTTAGGTTTGTTATTTAATAGAGGACTTAAAATGTCACACGGAAAAAAATGTCACATGTTACTGATGTTGGATTAATCTAAAAAACAGGACTTTTTTGGTAACACTTTAGTTTAGGTCACAATTTATGGTATAAAAAAACCATGAACTGGGAGAGGCAGTTGCGCAGTAAGTAGTGCTGTCGCCTCACACAGCAAGAAGGTCGCTGGTTCGAACCACGGCTCAGTTGGCTTTTTTGTGTGGAGTTTGCATGTTCTCCCTTCCTTCGCGTGGGTTTCCTCCGGGTGCTCCGTTTTCCCCCACAGTCCAAAGACATGCGGTACAGGTGAATTGGGTAGGCTAAATTGTCCGTAGTGTATGAGTGTGTGTGTGAATGTGTGCGTGGATGTTTCCAAGAGATGGGTTGCAGCTGGAAGGGCAAAAAAAACTTGCTGGATAAGTTGGCGGTTTATTCCGCTGTGGCGACCCCGGATTAATAAAGGGACTAAGCCGACAAACTAACACTATGAGCTTAATAAACTACTAATTAGCAGTTTATTAATGGTTAAGTTTTGGGTAGGATTAGGGATGCAGAATAGGATCATACTTTATAACTACTAATGAACAGTTAATATCTTAATAATAGGCAGGTATTAAGCTAGTAGTTAATAGTAAAATTGTGACCTAACTTAAAGTGTTACCTTTTTTCATGAACAGAATTGTGTAAGCGGTTGTACTGTAGCCCTAAATGGTTGCACTTTACAATAAGGTTTCATTAGTTATTGTATTTACTAACATGAGCAATATTTGTCCAGCATTTATTAATTCACTTCATGCTTGTTAACATTATTAATGCACTGTGAGTTAACATAAACTACTTTATTTTCAATAACTAATGTTAACAAAGATGAACAAATACTATAATGAAGGTGTTTTTCATTGTTTGTTCATGTTAGCAAATACATTAACTAATATATCCTTATTGTGAAATGTTACCCAATAAATATATTATATTATGTTGGTTGCATGTTGAAATGGAACATTAATGTCTAGAAATTTACCCAAAATGTTCCTCATAGTGACCATTTGAAGTTATGCAATGTTTATTATTAAATTATTTTGCCATATGTTATGGAAAAGACTAGTTTTTATATAGAGCACATTTATCTAGCAGTGATATTTAAGTTTTATTTATATTCACTATAAACATGTATTATGTTATAGCATTTTAAAGATATTTGTTTTGTTGCAACATTTGTTTTATGCATTGTTTATTGTTTAACTCATTTTATGTGTCTATTTTTGCAAATACTATTTCTATTTAGATTTATTTTTTATTTCTATTACTTGATAGAGAAACATTTTCCCATGCAAAATTCATATCTATCTTATTTCAGTAACATTTGCTTTTCCTTAACAAAAAAGTGGTGCAAACCTCATGATCTGTGACATCTGCACTGGTTTCTTGATTGGTGAGGAGATCAAACAGGATCAATGATCCTGTGTAAAATGAAACACACAATTGGAAAGATGAATATAAATCATTTGCACCATCTATAAGTGTGGATTACCATTATATCAGTAAACAAAATCAACATACCAAGGCTGTGTCCAAACAGGGACACGTGTCCAGTGAACTGCGGATGCCTCTGCAGGAAGAGGCTGTGCAGACGGTTGATTTCAGAAGCCACAGTGTCCACAATAGTCTGGCAGTACGTCGCACTATTGTAGAAAAAAAGGTCCAGCACGGTGTCGTTGCTGAACTGACGCAGACGGCTAATGCTGGGTAGAGTGATTCTCTCGATGTCTCTATTCAAAATAGAAATGAAATTGTACAATAGCGTGAAACACAAGAAAACAATGGAAATTGAGAAGTTCATTAAAGGGAAGAGTCACAGAAAACAATTGCAGTTATATTATTTAATCTCAGTAGTTGTATGTGAAGTGTTTTTTTTAGCAGAACGTTAAAAAAGATTTTCAGCTGAAACACTAGTCCTTATTAGGGATTCATAAAATGCAAGTAAGGTAATACTGGTACTGGTATTTTGCGAGGTAAAAAAACATTCAAAACAAATTGAATAACAGTGACTTCTGGTTATAAAACGAGGTCTTATAAAATAAAAAAAATGTAATCTGTCTGTGCATGAAACTGAACATTATTTTCAATTCTATTTTGGTATGTATTCATTTTTTATTATATTCCTATATCTTGGATAGGGCAAGGCAGTGGCGCAGTAGGAAGTGCTGTCGCCTCACAGCAAGAAGGTCGCTGGTTCGAACCTCGGCTCAGTTGGCATTTCTGTGCGTAGTTTGCATGTTCTCCCTGCCTTCGCGTGGGTTTCCTCTGGGTGCTCCGGTTTCTCCCACAGTCCAAAGACATGCGGTACAGGTGAATTGGGTAGGCAAAATTGTCCGTAGTGTGTGTGTGGATGTTTCCCAGAGATGGGTTGCAGCTGGAAGAGCATCTGCTGCGTAAAAACTTGCTGGATAAGTTGGCGGTTCATTCCGCTGTGGCAACCCCGCATCAATAAAGGGATAAATATCTTTGATATCCTAAAATTGTGTTAACTCATGTTGGGTGACTATCACTTACTGGCATTAGTAAAAATACAATTAAACATTTAAAAATATGTGATGTTGTTGTTGAGTATTGCAATAGAGATATTTCTAACGATATAGCATTAAAATAGGTAAATGTTTCCCACTGCTGGGTTGCAGCTGCAAAGGCATCCGCTGCAAAAAACATATGCTGAAAAAGTTGGTGGTTCATTTCGATGGAATGGTTTTAAGCCGTAGAAAAATGAATGAACGAATGAATAAATAGGTAAATAATATTTTTCAGATCTAATTAATTCAAATTTAGACTAAAAAAACTGTGTCAATGTGCGAGGATTTGGTCTACAACACTATGAATGAGTGAAAACCTCAGCAGATATTCTGACTCTCATTGGCTGTTGTCTTTATAAGTATTTAGTTTCAGTTCACCTTTGGGCTACTCCAACCAATAGCAGACCAACAATTACTGGGGAGGTGGGGCTAAAGATAGTAAGGTCCCATCTAATTGGTCAAATTTAGCAACCAATGTATAAATTTATCACATATGCGTGTGTTTTCCAGAGATGGGTTGCGGCTGGAAGGGCATCCGCTGCGTAAAAACTTGGTGGATAAGTTGGCGGTTCATTCCGCTGTGGCGACCCCGGATTAATAAAGGGACTAAGCCAACAAGAAAATGAATGAATAAATGAATGACATATCTTTGCGATACATAAATTGCATATATGACAGGGTGCTTCAAAAAGAACACCACAACTTTGAAAATCTGCATTTAATCAAAGAAATATGATGGAACCTTGGGTAAATAATCAATTAGAGGAGTACTTAAAGTTTTTTTTTTTAGTAGAAAACAAGTTCATAGATGTTTAATATGACTCCCTCCAGACATTTGAGTGACATCAACCCGAAAGTTGAGATATTCTTTTTGATTGACCCTGTAATATAGTGATAATAATAATTTTGTGATGTGTTGTGCAGCCCTAATTACTATCAAACATCTTACTTGTCAACTCCTGTAGTTTCTCCATGCAAAACTTTGTGCCAGTTGACTGGAAGGTACTCCACCCGTCCAATGATGCTGGAGTCTCCACTCGGCCTGAAATGGCTGGTTATGAGGCTGTTGGATGCGTTTCGAAATTCATTCACTGAAGTGGAACAAAAAAAAAGTGTTAATAAAATGTTAAGTGTGATTGCTTGCTAACTAAACAGTTACAGGGATCCAGAATAAGGGGAAGTGCACATCTTTAGTTTTAACTGATGAATGCTCACCACATTGGACAATGCCACGCAGACGTATATCACAGGCCGGACCGATGCCATGAACCATGAACACTAGGTGGTCTACTATCTCTGGTTCTCCTACAGAAATACAGCAAGAAATCATATAAATAGATTTATATTTTTTGCAAACACACGTTGCAAATCGCTAGTTCTATGTAATGATTGAAGATTTGCCCAGTTTAAAAATATATAAATCTATAAAGTCAGTTAAGTTGTAAGCCAGCATGCAAATAGTCCTCCCCTTTAGAGAGACTCAGTTCAGCATTGACTTTAATGGAGTTTAGTATTGTTTTATATGAAAACATATACAGACTAAGCATAAATATTTGGTTGAGTTTGATTAGCATGTTGCTAATCTAACAATGTGCTAACAAATACTCAAAGTCTGGACTACAGTACCTATTCTTTCTGTATGCTGTGTAGTTGAATGCTTATGGAGTTATTACATTGTTAACTTAATGTCCATATGAAATCAAAATATACAATGTTTATTTTGCTAGCGCACATGGTTAAAATGTATGTAAAAATGTACTCTGAAGTGAAAATGTATCTGTGCCAAGTTAATCCACTTAAAAATAATTGATTTTGTGTGTGTGATCTGACCATTTCCTTCCATGTTTGGAGTGGCAGTGTTTCTATGTTGGCGTCAGTTTGACGATATCCTTAACAACGCCACTCTTACAGTTAGTTTGCAATGAGGGAATGATGCGCAAAAAAGAAAGCCTCAACCCCTTCTCAATATTCTGTTTCATTTAGAACTGCATCAACACAATGAAATAAAAGCAGCTTCAGATTCATGTTTTTTTTTTTCGTGTGCACTTTAATAACAAAGTAACCAAGTATTCACACAATAGATGTACTGCTCAGAGCAAACGTAGAAAAAAAAAATCATTAAAGAAGTTTAGATTCACCAGTCCTGACCCAACTTGCACGGATAAATGCACGGATAATACACAGAATATCGAGTGAAAGAGACAATAGTTTAGCTAACATGTTGCAAACCAAGTAATACTCTAATAAGTATCAAAACAAAAAAACTGAGTTTGTTGTTATCATATTGCTAATTTGATATTTTAAACATAAAAATACAAAAACTCTGGAGTATAATAGTTTATAACTTACACTGAATGGCATTGTTTTATTTTTTCACTATTAAATGAAAAGGGTATATTTTGCCAAAAAGTCAGCATCTATAATGAACTTTTCGCAATGCATTTTCAGACTGCAACATAAAAGATGAGTATTTTTGACTTTCGACAAAAAAAGGATCATCTTGTTTTTATTTTGAGTGGCCTTTTTGTGTGTCAGAAACAAGTTTGATTGTCAACATGATTTACCTATAGTGTTACAAGCAACTTGATTGTCACACATATGCCACCTTAAAAGGCTAAATATAACTTTTTTCTCATTAGCATTTCAAACATATTTTCTGAGCGCTTCACTCACCCTCTGGAATCTCTATTGAAATATTCTCCACTCCTCTCTTCAGTGTCCTGGGTTGAGTTCTTTCAGTCGGGGAAGGGGGAAAGTCCTTGCAGCTGCTGGGGTACTGAGTCATGAGCTGTGGCAATGCAAAGAAACATAGACAATAAAGTCATTGTGAACAGAAACATGACCATTTCCCACGAGCTTTACGTTTAGCAACTACCTTAGGATTGTGAAGGATCACAGTTTCCCCTGTTGGAAGCTCTAAATTTGTCTTCCATTCATCCAGTGTAACTGCGATCATGTAGGCATCCTGTTTTTAAATAAAGAAAAGGTTTGAAATGAGTAATGAACTGAAAAATCAAAGTCGCCTTAATCTTTACACAGGATTAAGACAAAAGGTCATTGTAATGTACAAAAACAATTGTATGTTACAAAAAGCAGATTTTATTGAAGACAGGTGTGCTGCAATGTGCTGCTCTATGATGTAACAGTGTGACTAAACTCTGCCTCCACATATGATGAGCAAAAGCTGCTTCAAAGCACGGCCTCTTTGTCACGGTTTCCGAAGGTTTCATCAAGTCAAATTTAAGACTTAAGACCTTTTTAAGACCAGTATGAATTAAATTTCAGGCTTATTTAGGACTAAATGCTAAGGATTATTTTTCTAATGGAAAGGATTTTCACCAGCCTCGTCAAAAAAAATATTAAATCTAATTTAGTTACTTCTTATCCACATATTTTAAATATTGTGTCAATGTGCATGCACTTTTATTCAATAAAACGTTCTTAAGAAAAAAAATTATAGTTATAAAAATATAAATACATGGAGAACTTTTAAACAGTTTTTTGTATGGAAGATAATTAAACCATATTGTTTTTTGTTAAATGTTTTAATGTTACATTGTTTGTGATTGGATGTGTGTTGGCCTGATTGTGTAGCTTTACATGGACAAAGGAAAATTAGGACCTGTTTAACATGAATTAAGACCTACAACATAACATTTGAGTGAATTTAAAACCTTTTAGGTTTTTGAAATTTAAGACATTTTAGGACTTCACTGATTCACAGTATAGACTTTAAATTTTTAGTCAGCCAGCCCAAGCATTTCCCATAAGCCATCTTGCCATTACAAAATCGACACATTTATCGTTTCACACTTCTTTAAAAATCAGTAATCTTCACTGCCTGACTAATATACGAAATAAGGTGAGTCTTGGACCAGACATGAAGCACTGCATTAAATTCCCTTTGAAAATGTATTTTACCCCCGTATTTTTTAAATTACATTTTGTCCCAAGCCTGCTGCTACTGACGGGGCTAGTGTTTACACGTTGTTTCATCTCATTTTACGCTTGAACAACTAAACGAATGCTCTATTAAACTGATTTTATTTTTAATTGCACTACAACACTGATGCTGTAAAAAGAACCTTATGAAATTGAAAGTAGTCACATTAACCTTTCACTGGAAGTTTATTGTTGGCTGAAAAACACTATAACACAAATAATTACAACAATAAATAACATTGTGCAGTGCTAAACTGTGGTTTCTTAGCTTAGCATTGGCTTCTTTCTGATTCTAACGTTAGGAAGGAGTAGATTACCTTTACTTGAAATGACACTTAGGCATGGGACAAAACCGTTTTCAAGGTATACAACGTTTTGAAAAACTCACGGTTTTAAAACTGCCAGAATGTTCTGTAATACTGTTCCAATGGTATATGTAAGATTAAAAAAAAGAAAGAAATGTAAGTATTTTAGGACAACAGTATCTACAGCAGAAAATATATCCAAAAATGCCGTTTGAAATTGCAAAAAAAATTCTGAATTTGTGAAACTAATGAAGACAGCAGAAGTCAATGACTTTTAAAAATATTTTAGCCTGACATGTTTACCGTTTCAAAATATTTTATATGTTTCCCAAAATAAAATATTTTGTGTTCAAAAAGGGAAAAAAGTTTGTTTTGTTACTCAGACATTTAAAAAGAATATATATTATAGCAGTAATCTTAATACCATGAAACTGTGATATTTTTTCCAAGGTTATCATAACGTCAGAATTATATACCGGCCCATGTCTAATGACATTCCAGACGTTTTATTACCGATTCGTTTACAGACAATGCACAATTCAGATTTTTAAATCTGAAAACAATACTCTGCTGAATACATTGGATCTGACAGCAAGTGTGAGTAACTGCGTTTATTACTTTACAATTACTTTATTACTTCTTATTATATTCACAGTTGCTTTGTCTGTTATTAAAGATTGTTCTATAGTTACTCAGTATTTAAGTGTTTTTAACCTAAATCACAATAGCATCTATCTAAGGATGTATCCTGTCAAGCACACAATCAGAAGTTTATATCTGTGGGCTTTGGAAAATGATCTTACAATGAAAGCGTTGAAATTTAAATACACAAAAATGCCATTAATACAAGTGTGTTTAATTCCAAACTTACAGCCTACTCTCCTTATTCAAACAGTGTGTTCAAAGATGGCCAGAAAAAATGCCTAATATGATGTTATTTGATGTTGAAATCGTAAGATAATGACCCCTTTAAGTACTAAATACTAGAAAAGTATCACTGTTTTTTATTGAATTTGTGCAACCCACCTCAAGGAATTCGCTGAGATCTTCAGTATAGGGAGTGTAGCTCATGTCTTTGTTGCCTTTGTGGAACCAGGAGCAGCGTCTGACCTCGGTGGGCTTCTGTTCCCAATATACAGGGTAACGCTTGCGCTCACGTAGCTTAACATCATACCTTCGTCCATCTGTAGCCACTACCACTTCATCCTTATCATATTTGCCTGCTGCAGACAAACCGGATCTCATGGTTATGAATCAAACATACACGTGTACTGGTGGCATGACCTACAGTGAGCTCCTATAGAGGATTTAATGGAGTACCTCGAGCGTACGCCTCCTCCAGCCGCTGTGAATCTTCTCTGCTGAAGGGCTGCCAGGAGTCTTTCGAGTCCACCTGCTGGTTGAAGAACCAGTGGTGCTGGATGGGCTCATACGGCTCCACAATATTCATACTGAGAAGAGCAGAGACGCCAATGCCTATGGACTGGAAATATAAAATTTTTTAGTACTCTAATTTCTGTACATGATAAATATTATGCACATATAGATAAATAGAGAGCACTTGAAAAATTAAAAACTCTCAGTTTCTCTAGAGTTTCTGGATATAATTCAATTCATCTTTATTTCTATAGATCTTTTACAATGTAGATTGTGTCAAAGCAGCTAAACATACAAGTTCTAGTAAATTGAAACTGTGTCAGTTCAGTTTAGCTCAGTTCAGTGTGGTTTAGTTTTCACTACTGAAAGTCCGAACTATGAAGACCACATCTTTCCATGTGCAGCTCCTCAACTCCCAAACCAAGCAAGCCAGTGGCGACGGTGGCGAGGAATAAACTTCGACAACTGACAGAAGTGAAAGAAAAGAAACCTTGAGAAAAACCCAGCTCAGTTGGACATGGCAATTTCTCTTCTGGCCAAACTTATTATGTATTACTTTTGACTAGGGCCAGACAGAATCTGCAGATTTTTTGCCATTTCTGAAGAGAATTTTGTAAAACATCTGCGGATTTATGCAGAATTATTTTGGGGATATCGTAACAAAAACTTAATATATGACAAAAAAAAAATAGTTTTTTAACTTTTATTCAATGTTTACAATGCAAATCCATCTAAATACACTTGTTTGGTAACAAAGCAAGTCTCTCGTTATATATCTTTATTAAAAGACAGAAAATATTACTTTACAAATGGGCTAGTAAATAAACCCTATGAACACATTCAGATTAGTCAATATTATTACTAAAGTTAATTTAAAATCTGAATAAATATAAATTTACACAATACATAGACTTAATGATGGGCTAAAAATCTGCAGATTTCTGCACACACAGTTTCTGGGCCAGTTGGGATTTCTGTGTGGAGTTTGCATGTTCTTTCGGTGTTGGCGTGGGTTTCCTCCACAGTCCAAAGACATGCAGTATAGATTAATTAAACTAAATTGGCGATAGTGTATGTGTGAATAAGTGTGTATGGATGTTTCCCAGTACTGGCAGCTGGAAGGGCTTTCGTTGTGTAAAACATACAAACAATTACAAATTCCGCCCTGATAAATAAAGGGACTAAGCCGAAGGAAAATGAATGAATATATTTGTTAATGCGTTTGAAGTTTTAGTCTGAACAAAAAGTGAAATGTGCAAGTAATTTGAATATCATTTATTTATTCATTTTCTTTTCGGCTTAGTTCCTTTATTAATCAGGGTCATCACAGCGGAATGAACCACCAAGTTATCAAGCAAATGTTTTACAGAGGGCATGCCCTTCCAGCTGCAACTCAACACTGGAGAACACCCATACACTCTTGCATACGCTATAGACACTACGTCCAATTAAATATCATATAAAATTATTTTAAAGTACATCAAATGAATTAAAGTACACTGTAGTTAGACTATCAAAGAATAAAATGACTGAAATTGCGAAGTAACAGCTCACAAACTTCAAGGAGAGTGGTTACGTCATTGCTGTGATGTCAGCTGTGTTACGTAATACTTAGTGATGGCAGCAGCACAAATGACAAACAGAAGTCAAATGTAAAGTCGGTTCAAGCGTGAATGCCCAACAGAAACACTGGAGTGAACAATACTCTAGAACCAAACGAACGACATTTTTACCCCGTTCATACTAACATTGTGTGGCGTGTTTGCGTTTCTGTTGTTGGGCGTGCAATTCTAACGGAAAAGTAGGACGCAGCATTTAAACGAGTCAGCAAGGACAAACAAACATAAAGAAAATGTGTTTTATTTACTCGTGCAAATTTAAATATACAGGAAAATGTATCCAGCTATGTTTGATAAATGAAAAAATAATATTAAATAATAAAGCGTATCTGTCAAACAAGTACAGATGATTCAGATGACATAATGTCAAGCTTGTCTAATCATTTAAAGCACGCTGTTATGCCATATCGCTCGTAAGAATAACGAGAATGTAACATCTGAGAAAAATGTAAACAAATGAGAGGAAACAGCATAAAAATGTATCGCCATGTACTCACCGGCTGCTCGTACGGAAGCTCGCTTAGGACAAACTTGATCTCTGACAGAGCAAACCTCACGCTGTTATTCACTCTAGTGGGCAAATCCGAAGTAAATGCGTTTACCAGGAGCTAACTTCTTATAAGTCGTTCAAATTCTGTCTAAAGGTCGACTGATGGGGAATTTTGATACTAGAGCTGCAAGAGCGGCTGCAGGTCAATATGGTGAGGCGGTTATTATGAGTCAATCAATATCAAATTATGGCGCTCATAATCACGCGCATAGTGATCTCAGAATAACAAATGACTCAATATTCATCTGTTTCTAGCCTGTTGCAAAATAAGTGAGTTTATGTTTAGAAAGTTCTCAGTGGCGAGTGACTGTCTTTTTTTAATGTAAAAGTTTATATATATTTTTATATAATTGTAATGAGTAGGCTAAATGCACATTGTGGACACATTATAACCCATACCATAACCAGACCATAAAGTAAATAAATTGGAGACCCTCAAACCACTGTGTTTTACTCATATTCAAGAAGTTTTTATTAATTAAAGAATGTAAGCAAAATCTATTATCACTTTTAATCATTTTAATTACTGATATCATGTTATTTATGTTTTATATAAACACAGTGGACCAATATTTTACCCACATTTAATGTTTTCCTACCAATTTTATTGGAAAGTACACAGTTATCAAGCATTTAATATCCTTCTACATTGTACAAAATTCAGGGTTCCACACAATCGACTTGTGTTGGGACAACTTGAAAGAACTAAGTTAACTGATTGGCTTTTACAAATTTAAGTGGTTCGAACAAAAAAAAAGTTGATTTTAAACAACTCAAGAATTGGCTAGTTTCAGCTCATTTTAAAAAAGTCATTTTAACAAACAGCAAACATAATTTCTTTGAGTGTATAAAATCAGAGAAGTTTTACGAACTAATTTCAAGAGGAGCACATGATTTGATTGATCATGGATGGTCTCTCAGCTGTAATCTGCAATAATTCATACAGATTGATCCAAGCCTAGTAGCCTACTGCATTATCTTCGTTTTTGGAAAAATCCCCCCTTCCACCCCATCTCCTCCTTCTACCATGGGGAGCTCTCAAGACCTCTTGGACCCCTCTTGCATGCTTATTGACCAGGCGGGAGCCCTGAGCTTAATTATTTCCAAGCTCAGGGTTCCC
The DNA here is from genome assembly GCF_052040795.2 of Danio rerio. Taxonomy (NCBI): domain Eukaryota; kingdom Metazoa; phylum Chordata; class Actinopteri; order Cypriniformes; family Danionidae; genus Danio; species Danio rerio. Next base: position 24,067,681 of record NC_141030.1, read on the forward strand.
TCCTCGGACAGCATGCCAAACCTGCTAATAGCGTCAAGCAATATCTAAGTGTGAACTCTTGAAATCTTTACTGAAGTTTTTGTTTTTCCAGCCAGACTTGCAATTTTACTTAACAAAAATGACAATATGACTGAATTCAGTTTTAACTGCTCAGTGTCAACAAAACCTACTACATAATTTTGAATAAACTGCTTGGAAAATTACTCTAAATATATAAACCCCAAATGACTCTTTCGCACAGCAGTGGCAAGCTAATTTGTGAAAATGTAGTTTTGTAGCACACATACACTCAACTGGCCACTTTATTGGGTACATCTTACTAGTACCAGGTTAGACCCCCTTTTGCATTCAGAACTACCTTAATCCTTCATTGCATAGATTCAACAAAGTACTGGAAAATTCTTCAGAGATTTTGGTCCATATTGACTATATATGAAAGCATCATGCAGTTGCTGCAGGTTTGTTGGCTGCACATCCATGTAGGGAATTATCCGTTTCACCATATCCTAAAGGTGCTCTATTGGATTGAGTTCTGATGACTGTGGAGGCCATCTGAATACAGTGAACTCATTGTCATTTTCAAAAGGGATGGACATGGTCAGCAACAATACTCAGGTTCGCTGTGGCGTTGACATGATGCTCAATTGGTACTAATGGACCCAAAGTGTGCCAAGAAAATATTTGCCACACTTTTACACCACCACCACAAGCCTGAACCGTTGATACAAGGCAGGATGGATCGATGCTTTCATGTTGTTGATGCCAAAATCTGACACTACCAACCGAATGTCGCAGCAGAAATCGAGACTCATCAGACCAGGCAACGTTTTTCCAATCTTCTATTGTCCAATTATGGTGAGCCTGTGCAAATTGTAGCCTCTGTTACCTGTTCTAAATGGACAGGAGTGGCACCCGGTGTCTTCTGCTGCTGTAGCCCATCTGCCTCAAGGTTCAACATGTTGTGCCTTCAGAGATGCTCTTCTGCACACCTCGGTTGTTACAAGTGGTTATTTGAGTTACTGTTCCCTTTCAAGCAACTCGAACCAACCATTCTTCTCTGACATCGAGGCATTTGCGCCTACAGAACTGCCGCTCACTAAATAGTTTCTCTTTTTCAAACCATACTGAAAGAGAGTACCATTCCTGTAAATCCTAAAGATGGTTGTGCGTGAAAATTCCAGTAGATGAAGGTTTTTGAACCAACAACCATGCCACATTCAAAATCACATAAATCACTATTCTAAATGTATCGAGTTGCTGCCATGTGATTGGCTGATTAGAAATTTGTGTTAACGAGCAGTTTGACAGGTTTACCTAATAAGGTCGCCAGAAAATGTATTTTTTAAACCTATTTTCCCATAAATTTAACTCATATTTAGTTTTTCTTACTATAACTTGTTAGACAAATGTGTGTAACAGAAGCATAGCTGACATAGCATATAGCTATACATTTAATATAAAAACAGAAATTAAAAAGAACAAACTAAAATGTCTCTGCAATAATGCAATTTCTTCTGTTACATTTTTTTAATACCACTTTAATCGCTGTTTAAAGGGGTCGATTTAACCATGTTAAATGAATGACCTTTAGTACATGTAACACTTTAGTACACTTTAGTTATGTCCTCAGCAGATCCTTACCCATTCAGTGACCTAATTCGTCTGGGCCGCAGTAACTAGGACATCTCATAGTTTAGATAAAGGTTCATCAATCATAATTGATAGTCCTTAACACTTAAAAACCCTCAAAACAAAACAGACAAAACCCAACATATTGACCCACCTCTAGGAAACTCCCAATGACAGATAACACTGAGCAAAGTCTCCTCATAGCAAATGATCCTCCTCACTATTGAAATCTCGAATGATCCGACCAAACTCCAGCTGATACATTAGAAATCATCACAAACTTTATTGACAAAGATATCAGGGGATTTCCTGTAGCGTACAGTACTACCGGAGATCACTATAAATATGTCAGGTTAATAAGTAAAAGTGACCTAGAAGCCGTCATGACACAATGAGTTTTTTTCCACAGGGACAGTTCACATATAAAGAGCTTGATAAGATACAAAGACATTTTCGAAAAGACAGCCGTACGATACACAAAACGTCCATTGTGAATGTTTAAAACGCTATAGGAAGGCAGAAACGAGAAGTGCTCGTCGGTTCACACACAAAAAAGTAGACATGATTGCGGCGAGGCTTGGTAAACAGTATATACTCATCGGTCTGGTTTTCCTACAGAGGTAAGAGGTAGCCTGGGTTTGCCTGCTTGCGTTCTGCTGCTGGAAGTGCCGTTTCTCTCATTCGGAGAGGTCTGTGGCAGTCTGGCTCATTGAGAGCTGGGTAATGCTGACGGTAACATAAGTAGGAGAAGACCAAGCCGAGGAGAGAGCCCACTAGCACATCTGGAAATACACAGGAGAGCACGTCATTGAGTAAGTTTACATACAAGCCATTACACTGGTAACACATAGGTAAAAATGAGGTTACTGAATTTGTTCAGATTTACATGTAAATTAATAAGCTGGTTATGCTAGAAGGCCACATGTACAAGACTTTATTAATGAATAATTTGGTGGTACGACTTTAAAATGTAATGTGACTGGAGTATTGATGCTTAAAATTCTGCTTTGAATTCACAGAAATACTAATAAAAAACAACAACAACAATATTATTATTATATATGGGTAATACTTTAACTAGAAGCACTTTTATGTCCTTTGATTTTATATATATATATATATATATATATATATATATATATATATATATATATATATATATATATATATATATATATATATATATATAGAATTTTGTTCAAATTTCTGTCAAACTAACCATAAAACATACTTTAAAAAAATTAACTACCTTTCTATTATATTTTTTTCATATTATTACACACCCAGAGTTTTAAACTTCAACAATGAAAATAATAATTTAAAATATTATTTAGCTGGGATCTATTCATGTATCTTAATAAAGCACTAGTGAAATAATTAAAATATTTTATGGTTATTAATGTGAGACTATCAATACTATTTTTTATACAAAATATAGCTGTCGCACAGTATCAGTGTCCTTTTCTCCTGTAATGTCGCTTTAAAAAGTTTGTGTGAAAGATTATTTAGCTGGTTTCTATGAAAAAGAATAGTGGCATCTGAGAGCATGCTCAAGATGGAGGGAATTTAAAGTTTTGTCAACAACACTTGAAGAAAAATCAAGGTAAATATTGCTCGATAAAGAAATACAGGAAATAATTTGTCTTGCTGGATGTGCAAACAGACGATGGTGGTCTGCTAATTCCTCAAAAGTTTTTCCATTTGGTTTGACAAACTATTGACCACTGCTGAGTGTTTATCCCATTGCAAAATGCAGCAAAAAGTCTTAGTAATAGTATGACTAAGTTGTGTAGATGTCGATACGGCACTTCGATAACACGACAAAGTAGGAAAACTCCACGTCTTTATGCGATGTGCATTTACTCGGGTTTGACTTTAGCTGCATTAAAGCAATAAAAAAAATCTAAATTTCGAAAATCATTGTGTTTTCTTAAAGTTTAGCTCATTTAAAACTGAAAATTCAGTCATTTACTCTCCTTTTACTTGTGACAAACCTGTTTGAGTTTCTTTCTTCTGATGAACACAAAAGAAAGTATTTAAAAAAAGGTTAGCAGTGGTTTCTGACATTCTTCAAAATATCCTCTTTTGTGTTCAACAGAAAACAACAACTTATAAATGTTTGGAACTACTTGAGGGTGAGTAAATAGTTTTTATTTTTCGGGTGTACTGTCTCTTTAATTGTACTCATTGAAACTGTGAATGTCAGTAGGGCAGTGATGTGGAATCACATTGTCACCTTGCCAGTGATGCTTGTAGTCACATGTTCTGGAGAGGGCGATCAGGATAGCGAAGAGGAGCGGGGTGAGGAAGGCACACAACCTCCAGGCTTTACCTTGACCTGCTGTGCTGAAACAGTGCAGCTTCCCTGCTACATATAGAGCCGTGAAGCCCAAACCTGCAAACGCAACTGTGACAGAAGGAAAAAAAAAAAAAAAAAAAAAAAACGGCTAGTCAGCTTCAAAACTACTACCACCAAACAGCTTAATATTTTAGAGTATGGAGCTGTTGAATGATCGTTTCTGATGGGCTATTACACATTCTACTGTGTGGAATTATTCTTTTGCACTTTCAGGATTTTGATTACATTACAATTGTAGAAAGTGCATAAACACTCACCCGGCCACTTTATTAGGTACACGTCCAACTGCTTGGTAAAGCAAATTTCTAATCAGCCAATCACATGGCAGCAACTCAATGCATTTAGACATGTAGACATGGTCAAGACGATCTGCTGCAGTTCAAACCAAGCATCAGAACGGAGGAGAAAGGTGATTTAAGTGACTTTGAACGTGGCATGGTCGTTGGTGCCGGACAGGCTGGTCTGAGTATTTCAGAAACTGCTGATCTGCTGAGATTTTCATGCACAACATCTTTAGGGTTTGCAGAGAATGATCAGAAAAAGAGAATATATCCAGTGAGTGGCAGTTCTGTGGGCATACATGCCTTGTTAATGCCAGAGATTAGAGGAGAATGGCCAGACTGGTTTCAGATGATAGAAAGGCAACAGTAACTCAAATAACCACTCACTACAACCGACGTATGCAGAAGAGCATCTCTGAACACACTACATCCGAGTATTGTTACTGACCATGTCCATCCCTTTATGTCCATCCCTTTATATCCATCCCACCAATCTTCTGATGGATCCTTCCAGCAGGATAACGTGCCTCTCTGGAATTTTCCAGTACCTTGCTGAATCTATGTAATTAATGATTAAGACAGTTCTGAATGCAAAAGAGGGTCCAACCCAAAACTCGTAAGGTGTACCCAATAAAGTGGCTGTTGAGTGCATATCCAAGTTCCATATATTCTTTTTCTAAAGTTTCCAATCCTGTGAAGTAGTCGAGAAGTAATTCAGATTTCTAATAGCCTTTAGATTCTCATTCTTAATAAACTTTTCTTCTGTAATCTTTATTTTGTAGCCCTGTACGGTTCGTTTTCAACGATATGGGAATTGCAATGGATCTATAAATACAAATGACTGAAAATGACCCAGATCGATTGGTTGAAAACCAAATTAGGTTGCAATATGCTTGATTTGATACAGATTGACTGCAGTGTTTAGGGAGAGTAAGAGACTTCTTACAAGAACATACATCTTAACAGATGTTTGAATAGTGGTGTACATAAAATAAGACAGTTAACTGCTATTCTTCATTATACATCAGGCATATTTATATAGATTTTATTGTATTAGATTTTTTTACTGTATTTGGATTGTAAACAAAGTCAATTAATGGTTTTTATACATCTATTGGTTTTTTGCAAACAATTCACTGTTTGAAGGTTTGAAAGTGAGTTGTATGTGAGCTTTATACATCACAACAATCAACAATTGCTGCTTTAAATAAATGATTTTCACAATCTATTTACTTCTAAGGCAGTCAAATGCAGCATTATCCTACATATTTCCTGATTTCACTTGAATTAAAAGAGGGCAATGAACAACATATTATGTAACCTGTATTTATATGAACTCTTACAGGATGAGTGTCCACTTGGAAAGCTCTTCCTGCCTTCCATTACTACATCTGGGTCTCCGCTACAGTGAAGCTCTGGGTTCATCTGGCCATCCGGAAAACAACGGTAGAAGAAATCAGGCCGAGGCCTGGTGGAAGAGAGAAATTGAGGTGTCTAGTCTCCTAATTGTTTTTTTTTTTCCTTTATGAAAGTCAAAGGTAGATTTACAAAACTAATAAAAAAATAATAATAATTAAATGACAAATTTCTATAAATTTGTTTACAAGACAAAGCCAGAATGTCTTTGTCTTAAAGTATTTGAAAGTGTACAGTGCATCAATATATGTATTCTGTGGTGCATCTGGTGCAAAGTTTACATTATAATAAGATGAATACACTCTTTTACCTTCCCACGGCGAGCTTGACTGCATTAGTGAAAACTCCATTTAACACCAGGGTCAAAGTCACAGCTGGGCCATAATAAAAAATACACAGAGAGACTTCCGTTAGCCGACAGTAACACTCAGGAGTATGAGATCATCATGTCTTTGTTATCTCTGTATTTTATCAGCTGCATTACACTATGATTTACATCACCATGAATAACCATGACTGAAAATCACACATTATGGTACATTTAATTTTATATGAATGACAAAATAATTATGATTAGAATACATCATATACATGAATATATTTTAATGAAACTTCTTTTTTAATCAGTTCATTTTACATGTAACTATTTATACGTTTGACACTATTCTCATTACTACTTTTATTATTATTGATGTGACAAGTAAAATTATATTTATTTAAATTAAACGTATGAACTAAATCTATTATTTTTAAAAATCTGTTAATTTCTTTGTGATATTTGTTTACTTATTTGACTTTATTAATCCCCAAAGGGAAATCCCCAAAGGCAAATTTTATAGATAAAATAAAGTTTCATGCTGTATATATAAAAACAATAATAAAAATGACATTCATACTGCACACCTTAGTTCCAAAACCAACAGGTGAACACTTGTCCATATCTAATAACTATTACAACTCAGCACAATTCATCTAACATGATTTTGGTTTTACAATCTGATCACTGTTGGTACAAATGACTTCCTGTATCTTTCTCTTTAACCCCGGGGTTGGCTTGATGTTGCACTGAAGGAGCTTGCACACCAGATTAATTCAACCCCGGTGTTACAGAGAAAGATACAGGAAGTCATTTTTATCAACAGTGATTCGTTTATGATTATGACCACGGTTTTATTTGTTTATTATACTTAATTAGATTTAATTTGTTAACCATAAATATTTTAAAATATTACATGAACACAACTATGCTACAATTCATGTAAATTATATAAAATATATAAATAATTGTCCCCAGTTATAAGCATTTTATATATGTAAATATAAATATATATCATCATATTTACTATTGAACTGTACTATGATTGATTCAACATATAAATAAAAATGTATTTTTAATTACTCCTATGAGTTATACATGACAACACATCATGTTAAGTTAAATTTAAGTGTATTTAAGTGTATTTTAAGCATTTTAACTCCACATATTATGTCCTTTATATGCCTCATATTATATTTTTATAGATAAACAATTATTAGATTTAACATTTTAGTATACTATAGTAGAACACCATTTTCATGCACTTCTCACCCAGAGACGCCTCTTTTAAATCTCCCTTTCCACCTTGTTTCAAGAAGGCAAATAAGAAAATAACCAGCAGTGGCGTGAAGAGGGCGATGGCCTGTTTGAGGAAGTTAATCAGAAACATATAAGTAAATGAATTTCCCCTTCATCATAATCATCATCACATCCCTGCTTTGTATATTCAAATGCACTTTCAAAACTGAAAAACGTGCTACAAGCACTCACAAACATGAAGCGTGTAGGAACACGGTCCTTTTTAACAGGGTGAAACTTATAGAGCCAGAGCTCCTCCGGCTGGATCTCACGGCTGAATGGAGGAAGTTCCTCTGTAACTCTGCAAAAAACACAAAACACGCTTAAACTACAAAGAAAACACATCTACCAAATAAATTCCAGCATGTGCATCAACAAAAGTCATGTCATTTTGTTTAAACAGATCATAGGATAACATAATTGGGTGCAATGTACAGCTGCACAATATATCCTTCAGCATCAATATCGCAATGTGTAAATCTGCAATAGTCTGTTAGACTCCACTGAAAACCATAATGTTATTTTTTATTTTTATCTTTGTTCTATCGTTTTCATCTGTGCTTTATATGATATTATTTTGTGTATTTTTGTATCATATTTAATGCAGATGCACTTCTCAAAAAATAATCACAGTCAATTTTTCTATTTATATTACAATATATATCACAGAAAAACAAAATATCCTTATGTCAGTTTTATCCAATATCGTTGGATTTACTGTTGTTTTTGGCGGCTAGTTTTAATTTTATTTTTAGTCTAGTCTTTGTGTTTAGTTTTTATTAGTTTTAGCAAAATGTTTTTCAGTCAAAGAAAATGAAAAGAAATTTAGTCTTTTTTTTATCAGCAATTTTGCATTATAAATTGAATGTAGTTATTGTCACATGATCACCATTTTCATCGCATCCAGTCTCATTTTTGTAAAAGTTCGTTGATGACTATATTTAGTCATAATTTTCATTGACAAAATAACACTAGTGCATGGGAATGACATTAATGGACAGACAATGGACCTGACCATATTGTAAAATATCTGAAATGTTGTTTTGGTCATTCTACAATCTGCGCTCTATCAGAACTGACTCGCACCTCCAAAATCACTGTGCGTTCATTGCGTTTCATCTTCATCTTCTAAGTAGGCCTGACACAACATCTATTTTTTTGTACAATATATTGCCCCAAAATATATTGCGATAAACAATATTATTGTCATTTTAAGACCATTTTTTGGTACTCATTATATAATGCCAGAATGATGACATAATATCATCACAGAGTTCACTCATCCAAAGAATACATCATATTTTGCTGTTAAGATTATTTATTTAAAGTCATTTTATCAATTTAATAATTAGGTATTGGACTCAGAATGTGAAAACGCATATCCTAAATAAAAAAAATGTTAATAAAAAAACTGTAAGAGACTATCTGCCACCGATCTATTTTCTGTTGTCAGACACCCACATTAAAATATACTATAGTAATATACAGTAAATACTATAGTGCTTTTAACCATACTGACACCTCCAAATAGAGTTAAAGATGTTGCGCAATCAGCTAAGGTCTTGCTAGATTTGTTTTCTCTGTATGCACGATATAGATTGCATCAACAAAAATAATTAAGGTTATGTTCATGTGTTGTGTGATAAGTTGATATATTGATTATTGCGACAGGCCTATTTCTGAGGTGCAAGTAATTAATTATATAAGAAAAAAGCCAACAGTGGCTTTTTCTACCAAGGAAAATAGTTTTTTTTTCTTTTTGATATTTGCTGTCAGTTTATCAGGAAGTGACAAATGTTGAACTCTTTAACTCTATTAGATATAAACCGTGCTTTATTCTTTAACTTATGCGATATTCCAGTTTTGGTCATAAGTTTAATTGGCATGTTTGGATGGAAACATAGCTCATTTATTGAAACAATCCTCATTTTCACAACACAAACACAACCGTCACTCACTTTATATAGCAGTAAGCTCGTGAGAACATTACAAAAGACAAGCATAACAGGTTATGAATGACGCATCTGTCAAACCCAGAGAAATACTTCAGGACAAATGTACAGTAAGAGCTGATTTGAAATTTCATAATACAAGTCAAAAATAAGAGTACTTACAGAAACAGACCCAAGAGCAGCAGCCGTACAGCAACTTCAGCAATGAAGCCATTATCAATAGTCTTCCTCATCTTTGGTCTTGGTTTGTCATTGAAGTCACCTGCTCCTAAAACCTGGAAGAAAGTGGAAGATTATCATTGTAATAATCTGATGTGTCTATGTGGATACACTAAATAACATATAAGAGAATAAAAAAAAACCTTAAAGTGACAGTTCACCCAAAAACTAACATATCTTATTTCGTGGAAAGAAACTTAAACAGGTTTGTAACAAATGGATGAAGAGTAACTAATGACTAAAGTTTCATTTTTGGATGAACCAATTCATTAATCACCAACAACCTTCCACCAACATTACATGAGTTTGAGGAGATATTATGGGGAAGCTGGTTAGTATTATAAACCCAAACCACTAGAGTGCCCAAATGGGGAGTTAATGTTACATTTGTCGCACCTTAAGCACAAAAGCCTGTGAGAAAATCCAGTTTGAGATGGTATCTGGTTTCTAGTTGGTCATTGACAGACATTTCAATCTGGTTAGCAAGCTACTATGTTCCAAAAACTGCCTGACCAATAATTATAATCAGCCAAATGTTGATTTGTAGATGAAAACCAACTAATCAGTGAGGGACCAGCTACTGACTACAAAGTAAGACCTGCTAGTTTCTTGCTACCTAATGACCACTTTAAATGAGCTAGAAGCTCTACACTGTTCCAGAGTATTGTTTATGGTGCAAGATGCCAGTTTAAACGAACATACACACTTAAACTGTCAGGCGTGTTGCTGGGCTACAACTTTAACTATCACAATGTTGTTTTTCCCCAAAATAAATGTCTAGATTCTAGTTGATGGTTATGGTTAAAACTGAGGTAAAGTTGGTTTTATATTCCCACATTCATTCATTTTTGAACAGTGACAACATGTGGTATGAACTCTACATTATTACCATGCTAGTTTCAATATTAGCATATCTGAAATTGCATGCAAGTGTGACTTCAAAACAACATTAGCACTATTTAACTGACTGTGAACAATGTTGTACTTTGATAGTCATTGGCCGATAATATCATGTACCTGCTTAGAATTTGCAAAGAATACTTTTCTGAAATTATATTATCAATGAGAAAGTAGTAATGTGTGACTATAAAACCAACTTTACCTCAGTATTACTACAAACTGGTTGAGCTGGAATAAGTAACAAACCAGCTTAAAAGAAAAATCAACCTAACAACCAAGTTAAACCAGCTGATGTAGTTAGTCTGGTGGCTAACTAATGACTACTCTGGATGAGCTAAAAACCATGCAGCTTGTTCCAGAGACCAGTTTAGTCAGCTCAAGATGGTAACTGCCAGGTCTGCTGGTTGAAGATGTTCTTAAAACAACGAGAAACCAGTAACCACCTTAGAAACTATTCAGTTTATCAGTACAGAACTGTTAAAAAGTCCTTATCTAGATTCTAAATTGTTATTAGTTGACACCCACCATTTTGCAAAACCCACTTTAACTTAAGTACGTCTAGCTAGCAGTTGATAATCAAGTAATGACCACATCAAATCAGTTTTAACCATCTACCATGTTCCCAAAACCAGTTTAACCAGGTAAAGAAAGTGTGAACAGCTGGCAGACACAGTCTGACGATGATCTAAACAACGTATACAAGCTGTCAAATGTGACTAGTCTAAAATTGACATTTACAACTACAAGAAACCAGCTACCATGTTTCAAAATGCAGCTAAATGTAGCGTTTTATTTCTCAAAACAGAAAGCAAGGGTCGATATCTCCAAGTGAAACAGCCAGAGCACCACTATAGAGGTAAACTGTGAATCCCTGAGCAGATGTGCCGACACCAGTCGCGACCCTCCGCGGCACATCTGTGATATTATTTGCTTACGAACATTTCCGCAAACACGACATCGCGCATCCTCCGTCCATTGTCTGCAGCGCGGGCTTGAATACAGACCTTCGGATTCTTTCCTTTTCCGTCTAAACCGTCGCCTCGTCGGCTGTTGAGAGCAGCCACCGGAGCAGAACCTCGTGATGTCTATCATATATATTTGACATGTCCAGCAGCCGCAGAAGATGAGCAGCGATGAAGAGCAGCTCTGACGAGGCACTGCGAACACTGACATGAACACGTCAGTACTCTCAGTGATGCTCGAATCGCGAGGGAGTCGGTTGGTTGAATGGGTTCTATTGAACGAATCAATCGAGTCGATTCGCAGAGCGAAAGACTAGTTTGTAAAAAAAAAAAAAAAAGCTATATTTTGATTTTGAGGGATTACAAAAATATTCCTAACCAAAGCACCATCTTACCTAAGTTGTTATCAGTCTCAATAAGTCCTACGATTGTATTATTATTTTTGATCAAATTAATGATTTCTGACTGGACTGGAGTCATGAAATACATAGATTTTTTTATTATTTTAAAATACAATTTCTAAAATATATTGAACAAATAATGAAAATTTAGGTGTTTTTAGGCGCTCTGCTACGGCCACTGTTTTCTGCACAAGTTTCATGTGGTTAATTATTTATTCAAACCTTCGTGCAATTTGAATAATTTAACCAAATATTACCTTTTGAACCTCTGTGCGATGGCACTAATGAATCGATTCACATGAATGAAACATCCAAATCATAAATCATCATGATTCAAGCGCCCTCTAGAGATTCTCGAAAGCATGACAATCTGTGTAAAAGCATAGCCTACACTCACCGGTCACTTTATTAGGTACACCTTACTAGTACCAGGTTGGACCCCTTTTGCCTTCGGGACTGCCTTAATCCTCCTTCGTAGTATAGATTTAACAAGGTTCTGAAAATATTCCCCAAAGATTTTGGTCCATATTGACATGATAGCATCATGCAGTTGCTGCAGAATTGTCGGCTGCACATCCATGATGTGAATCTCCCATTCCACCACATCCCAAAAGTGCTATTGTGTTGAGATCTGGTGACTGTGGAGGCCATTTGAGAACAGTGAACTCATTGTCATGTTCAGGAAACCAGTCTGATATGATTAGGCTAGGGTATTGACATGATGCATTATTGGTACTGATGGGCCCAAAGTGTGTCAAGAAAATATCCCCCACACCATTACACCACCACCACCACCACCACCAGCCTGAACCATTGATACAAGGCAGGATGGTTACATTTACAAGGCGATGCTTTCATGTTGTTGATGCCAAGTTCTGAACCATCCGAATGTCATAGCAGAAATCAATACTCATCAGACCAGGCAAAGTTTTTACAGTCTTCTATTGTCCAATTTTAATGAGCCTGTGTGAATTGTAGCCTCAGTTTTTTTGTTCTTAGCTGACAGGAGTGGCACTCAGTGTGGTCTTCTGCTGCTGTAGCTCATCCGCCTCAAGGTTCGCTGTGTTGTGCGTTCAGAGATGCTCTTCTGCATACCTCGATTGTAACAAGTGGTTATTTGAGTTACTGTTGCCTTATCAGCTTGAACCACTTTGGTCATTCTGCTCTGATCACTAGCATTAACAAGGCACTTGCATCCACAGAACTGCCGCTTACTGGATATCTCAATAAATCAGCAGTTTCTGAAATACTCAGACCAGCCCATCTGGCACAAACAACCATACCACATTAAAAGTCACTTAAATCACCTTTTTCCTCCATTTGATGCTCGGTTTGAACTGCAGCAGATCGTTTTGACCACGTCTACATGCCTTAATGCATTGAGCTGCTGCCATGTGATTGGCTGATTAGAAATCTACCTTAACGAGCTGCAAGACAGGTGTACCTAATAAAGTGGCCGGTGAGTGTATTTCCCTCATAAACTATATTCTACCAAAAATAAATACTCAGCGATACACACTTTTAGCAAACTGAAATATGTGATGTCATCAATGAAGACAAACTCGATTCAAATGCGGATTCAAAGAAACAGTTGAACATTCATTACAGTTTATTGAAGTCAAACCAGGCAAGTCTGAAAACGTTTAAATCTGTGGAATGTCGCTTAAAGTACTCTCAGAATAGTTTATGAATTCTGAAGAAATACATCTGAAAAGTTGGTCAAATAAAATACAAGAAAAGAAAATGTACAAAATGTTTTCTACGTTCACAAACATTCAGAAGCAATATTACAAGCATTCTTATGACACTACAATATAATGACAATGGAGTTCTGTTGGTGTTGTTTTTTTTTTTTTTTCATTTTTTGTTTTTCATTTCCGACTATGTACAATTGATCAAGCATCATTCTCATACACAATGCAATGACACAGGCTAAATAACATAGCCAAAAAAATTACTATCCATGAAGTACATCATTAGAAAACTTGGAGAGGACATACATTCTACCCAAGCCATATCATTTAGGATACGTTTTATTCAGTTGGAGTGTGTGATGGTATTTCAATGCGCGTGGTGAAAAATATTACAAGAACACATTAATCTTTACACAAACTCTGTAACTCAGTAGCAAGAATTAGTAAACAGTCTATTTAAAAGGAATGTGAAATCAGTACACGGAAATCAAAGTGTAAGCTGGTAGGACACCGCCTTTAGTAAATTTAGTTAACACAAAGAACATGCTCGGATAGCACAAAATGATAATGACACCTTTAAATACACAAAGAAAATGTACACAAAATACAGTGCACTGACACTAAACACTGGAATCAATGGAGGTAATACACTTTTTAACATTTGATGTGGAGAAAAATCGATAATCAGTTACAGTCAGATCAGTGATTGAAGAAAATGTCACAAAAAAAAAAGACGTCCCGCATGGGTTAAAAACCGATGATAAAAATATCATTGGCAATTTCTAGTGATTATCCATGTTGGATGAAACATACAAAGAAGAAAAGTAAAATGAATAGTACCAAAAGTGACCAGGCATAACAAACCAGCCAACTGCATTTTCTTGATATTTTACGTTATAAACATAAGGGCAAACATTGGTATTATAAGAACAAAAGTGCCTACGATTTTTAAAAATAAAAGCAAGCTATATAAAAATAAATGTAAACTATAAAAATATCACATATCAGAAGATAAACAAGCAAAAAAAGAAGAAAAAAGACCCAAAATGCCTTCCTTGTTTCAAAGATGCAGATGCAAGTAAGAGCATACGATATTTTCATAAACATACAAATCTCAGTTTGGCAGTAAATCAACAAGATTTCTAATATTTGTCGTCGGATGCAAGAATCTAGCACAGATATCAATGGAAGCTGGTTTCTGCGAAGGAATTGGTGTTAAAATGGGTAATTGTTACTTTTTAAGCTCAATTCTGACTTCCAACTTTAAGTTAACTTCACTTAATTTCTCAATTGAAATTTGAGTTGCAAGACAAAAACTTGCAGATGAAAATCTGAATTATGAAGTGAAAACCTTAGAAAAAATTAGAAATGGTAAAGTTAAAGTTGCAAATCTGAATTTCAAACTGGTGAAATCTGATTTTTAATTTGAAGAAATAACGTTTACTCTTATTAGCGAATACAAAACTAAATTGAAATTGTGGTTTTTGAGAGGAAGGCAGGTCACAATTGAGTAAAAATGACAGAATTATTAGTTATAATCTCAGCAATATGATGAATTGTGAAAAGGTTAATAAACTTACAAGCCTGAAAACAATTGAAATTTGAGTTCCTTCCAACTTTCGGTTAAATTCAGTTACCTCTCCTCAAACTGAATCAGAGTTGACAGTCAGATCTGCATAACAACCTCAGAACTGTAATTTAATTTGGCAGATTTATTGCATTACTTTTTGATTACAATTCTGAGGTTGTTATGTAGATCTGACTGTCAATTCTGATTACATTTGCGGTGAGTTAAGTGAAGTTAACCCAAAGTTGGAAAGAACTCAAATTTGAATTATTTTCAGGGTTGTAACTTAAGTTCATTAGCTTTTTGTAATCATAATGGTAAAATCTTAGCCATATGATGATGATAATGATCAATTGTGGAAACAAACTTACAACCCTAAAAACAATTGAAGTTTGATTTGCAAGACAAAAAAACAAACAAACAAACAAACAAAATGAAATTTATATGTGAAGGGAAAACGTCAGAAATGTGAGAAATAATCAAATGCTTGGCATTAAAAGTGGCAAATTTGAATTTTAACCCTTGAAATCTGATTTTTTAATTAGAAGAAATCACATTTACTCTTTTTAATTTTCACAATTAACATTTTTCTCTGATTTGTCAAAGGAAAAAAAAGTAAAACTTTATTTTGATGGTTCCTATTGCACATTTTGTTGACCAAAGTTGCATTGCCAATTACTCGTCATTTGAGTATTAGTAGACTGGCTGCTTTGTTGATACTGCTCTTTCAACAGACATTTAACTGACTATAAGAAACTTTGCAAGTACATTAACTTACACTAACCTCACAGTCTACTTATAATCTATAGAGAATTAGCTGCATGTATATGCAATGCAACTTCAATTCAACAAAAAAGCGTTAAAAGGGACCATTAAAATAAAGTAATACCGAAAAAAGCTAGAATTGTGAAATCTCTAAGTGATACTCACTGTAGAGCTACATGGGCAGAGCTCCAGCTCCTCTTTGCAGCACTTCTTCTACAAGTGAGGTCACTGGGGATTGGGGTTAGAGGCGGGGTAGGTGTACACATCAAAACAGCTTCTAGGAGGAGGAGCTGGAGCTCAAACTCATCCTCATTGGAGTGAGCTCCACCCAAGTAAGCTCTGCAGCGAGCACCCAAATCACAGTAACCTCATTTCTTTTTTTAAATTCTGTGGCAGAGAGAAGCTTCCACTGATATCCTTCAATAACACTCCATTGAGACCAAAAAAAAAAAAACTAAGAATAAATATAGAAATGAACAAAGGCAGAATGGGCATCATGATTCAAGTAAAATGAAACTTGCAGCGCTTTCCCTCCTTTCCATAAAGTGACAAACATACTGGTGGTGGCGTCTCACATATAATACTTGTACTGTGGTCTATAAAAAGTTCATGGTGAAATGACTAAATATTACGTATACGAAGCCCATGTGCCGAAGCCGTCGAGATCTAGTCTTCATCCGCACAGCTACCAGTAACTAGAGAGTAACAGTTCCACTTTACAGCACAGGCAAAGCTATTGAGTAGATTCACATCAAGTACAAATCACACAGAGGATTATGCTACACTCTGCTGTCAGTTGTACAGCCTCTTCCACGTTAGTTTAGCAAAGTCATCACAACTAAACAGAATCCGAAAGAGATACCAAACAAAAATCTTTGAAATGAGTCTTGACTGTACAGCAATATAGTAGGTGTGAAACCAAAATAAGAAAGGCGGATATTTACACTCGGGAAAATGAAAATTGAAACAAATCGGGAAAACAAAATCACATTAAAGATTGTACTCACAGTCTTACAACTTGCGCTGCTTGTAAAAATGATAAGCGTTCCTCATGTGTGTGTGTGTGAAATTACGCACTGGCACCTGGTCAATACTCACAATGGTAAATATCTGTTTAAGACACATGGCAGTGTTGGAGTATATGTGGTTTAACACTACACCGTCAAACGTTACTGTTGTACACGTCAGAACTGATCTTGTCGGCGGCCGATGGTTATTTACTAACACTTTTAACTCTTTAATTACGCTGCGTCTTTACTCGATGGAGCGGAAGATGACGGCAATACAGTACCGGCCAAGCAATAATGTAATTTCGCTGACAAAAAGGGCACATATACAACAATACGATAAGTGATATCAAATTGACTAATACAGATGAATAATACTGTACATTGTGAATGGATGTAAACATCGACATAAATATATTAATGATTATATATCTTACAAATCACAAACTCACTGGAATGGGGCGGCAGTTGAACAAACCTCGTATGTCTTTTGAATCGATCATTTTTTTTGTCGTTGTTTTGTTTTATTTCGATGTTACACGAGAGGCTCGTATTTGGACATGTAGTGAAATCCTACCGGCGAGGGGCGAACGGTTGCGCCCGACACATATTACAACAGTCTTTGCTATTTACATGAGGTACATAAATAAAGTTCTTGGTTTAAAGTGTTTATAGAGTGTTTTTTTAAGTACCATATATATGGAAACTGACCTTGCCGCTGAAGGCGTCTTTTAACCGAGGCGTTTTGTTTGTGTTTTTTGCCGAAACAAAGCACGTCTGAAAATTAGCTGTGAAATTTTGCTTATAAAACCAGAAATGAGTCGCTTACGTTGTTACATAAGCCCGTATGAAATTGACGTGAGGCCGTAAATTGTGATATGTTTGAAAAAATTCATACCAGATTTGGAATGAATCAAACCGGTTCATCGAGTCCACTTGGGTTAATTGAGAAGTGGACCAGCGAGCTGCATGTGTCGACTACTTTCAACTTTCGTGGAACTTGATGTGGTTTTCTGAAGCTTTGGCCAAATCACTCCCCGTCTCCTGTTTCTTCCTCCTCCTCTTCCTCTTCCTCATTGGCGTTGCCGTCAAGTGGCTCCTTCTTTACAGTGACCTGGCTGCGGTTCGCCTGGGGTCCTAAGGGTCTCTTGGGGTCGTGGTTGGAGCAGCAGGGCTGTTTGTCGAGCGCAGACACTGCCAGCTGTCCTCTCTCATGCTCTCGGCAGAAGGAAGCGGGACAGAAGTGACAGAAAGAGGTGGCGGTGCGCTGGCAAACACTGCACTGATGCCAGGGGCATTCCCATCGTCCTGCGAGAGAGACACACAAAAAACAGATCTATCACATAACACAAAAACCAAGCTTAAGAAAACTTTTTACAATTCTCAATTTTTACAATTCCTTCTCCGTTCTGTAGTTGTTGTTTTTCTCAACACCTTCTTCTGACTGTTTTGGATTATTAATGGACTGTAATGGCCCGTTTCCACTGAGTGGTAGGGTACAGTATGCTTTTATGGCTGTTTCAACGGTCAAGTACCTAAAAGCGAACCGTACCATATCACTTTTTTTGGCCCGTTTCCACTGAGGTACAGTACAGTACAGGTGGGTACGGTTCACCTTTATCAAGCTCGCATTTCCACTGCCAAAAGAGTACCCTTTTGGTGGGCGTGGTGTACAACAAAGTTACAGACAAAGTCATTTTTGCTTGAGGAAATGTCAGTAAAGCCATTAGGGTCGTTCACATATCATATGAGAAGCACTTCTCACAAAACAGATGCTTTAAACACATTAGCACTTGTGTAAAAATGTTCATCTATGGACAGGATTTGATTATAACTGCAGATCAATGAGTGCGAAATAGCCTACTGTAAAATGATTAAATAAATGCAACATAAATGAACACATACAGACCCTTACAGTCTCTGGTGTTATCAATTACAGAAAAACTACACACAACATGTATTTAGTCCTTTTTTGGGTTCAAAAACAACTTGAAATATAGCCCACAATCAGTGCAAACCTCTCATATGTGTATTTAATCTTCAGCAGCATGTGTAGTCTCTTGTTAGAGAGTAATTCCGTCATTCCAAATTCATAATAGTCCAAAGGGTGAGGATAATAATTAAACATGGCAGTATGTTCATCTTTTAGGGTGCAGAATCATCATTTGCTGCAGTTTTTTTTCAGTTTCACCTTTGTTTTTCCTGTAAGGATCGGATATCAAAGCGCTTCAAAAATCAAGTGCACATTATTAATCTGAGCTCAAAAAGTTTGTTGTTTCAAGTATAGACGCGTGATCGCAAGCTCTCTGGAGAAAGTGAAGCCGCTCGCACTTTTAGACGGGCTCATAAAACAACAACAGGATACAGCAGATTTTATTCTTCTTGCCTTTATGGCTGTTCATTAAGACGATGACAAGGTTTGTTTGGGCTAGGGTCGACTATTGCTTGTTTTTATATGTATATATTATTACGGTTTAATGTCTCAGCTGTGTTTTTAAAAATGGTGGTTTTTGTTTTATTTCTCCTGATTCTGTGAGTGACGCATCTCTGTAAACCAATAGCGTGTATAGCTCCGCCATATGATACCCTTTGGGCCTGTTGGTACACAAAGGGTGAGCTAAAAGTGGTACGGTACGGTTCGCTTTTAGGTACCCTTTGACAGTTGAAACGGTCATTAAAAAAAACAAAAAACAAAACAAAAAAATACCGAACCATTCTGTACCATTCAGTGAAAATGGGCCATTTGGGTACCCTTTCGGAAGGGTACCTAGCACAACAAAAGGGTACCAAAAAGTGGAGCAAGATGCGCAGCTGAATGCTATGGGTTAAGAGAGATATGTCACTTGCTCATGAACAAGCAGGAGAATGAAAACAAAAAAAGGGTCATTTTTAAATTCACAGCCGAGACATTACACCGTATTTTTATATACATATAATATCAAGCCATGGTCGACCCAAGCTCAAACAAACCTTGTCGTCGTCATGATAAACAGTCACAAAGCCAAGATGAAAAGCAGAACTAGCCCATGCCGGTTTAGCTTTTTCGCTTGCGCTCGCTGATCGTCTATATTTGGAATAATGAACTTCTTGAGCTGATAATAATAACGTGTGCATGATTACTCAAGTGGTTCTGACATCCGATCCTTTCAAAAACGAACAAACACGGGAGTGATGTGCGAAAAGACAAAAGAGAAGCTCAACAAAAAGCAAATGATTGTTTTATCAACCTAAAACATTAACAAACTGCCATGTTTAATTATTCCTTTTTTTTAAATGCACTGTTATTATGATTATATTCACAAAATATTTCAATATTTTACAACCCATTTTGTCATGCAGGTTTTCTGTCTGATATACATTATTTTACATCTCGATTTTACAACATGATGTGATAATGTGGTCAAAATGAAGAATCATTTTACACAGAAGAATAATAATGGCAGAGCAACACAATCAATTACCAGAAGAGACCGTTTAGTCTTTTAGCAGTTTAGTCTTCTCAGTTAGAGCCAGTCATTTCTGGACTATGGATGATTCAACATTCAAATACAAGTTAATGTAAGGTAATGTAATGTCATGTGTAAATCTTTTATCTAGCTATACGTTTTGTCTTTTTGGTGTATGTAACTTTACTGTTATTGTGTGTATAATATTGCGTTTTTTTTTTTTTTTTCGCGTTTTTAAAATCTGTCAGGAGGAAACAGATGAAAGTTAGCTCTGGTGACTAACCCTGGCCTAATTACAGTTTTATTGTTCATTAATGAGCATTGTCCCTGCTAAATAAAATAAATTTCAGAATTCCAAATAGTAAATGTAAATAATTTTGATAAGAGATTCTTGCTTGCATGCATCCATCCTTTCTTTTTGGACTTCAATACCTCACTTCTGTCCAAGAAAATAAGGCTCGCATGTATTAGCTGATAACAATAATAATGACGACAACAACAACATTTAAATACATTTTAAGACTTATTGATACATCCTAAAAGTGATATACTAATCAAAATTTTAAACATTATTTTTGTAGAAATCTCAATTCCCATTAAGCACCATGAAACGAATCAATAAAATCAGCTAGAAAAGAGCTACATGGAGTGATGGACAACACATACCATATGGAGGTTTGCTCAGGTTGAGGCAGAGGAGATGGTAAGCCTTCGGACAGTCCTTTTTATCACACATGACCAGCTCTCCTCCTTCACCACAGCAGTAGCAGTAAAGCTCGTGGGTCTGCTTGCTTTCAGTCTTCAGCTTGCGCTTCTTGGGCTTCAGTTTAGCATTGCGCACCTTCTCCTCCCGCTCCATAACCACTGCACTCTACATGAAGACAAGGTTTAAGACAGGATTCAAGATCAGCCGATAGATGCTCCAGTGAAAAAAAAAAGAAAAGAAAAAAACAATGCGCAATGTCATTTGAAATTAAAGTGACAGTTACTAAAATGGCAAATTGGGTGAGTTGAAACTGATTTTAAGTCTCAAAATGCCTGCCTGCGGGCCATTTACGGCCTGCCCTCCTCCCTCCAGCCCACAATTGACATTAAAAATATGACAAGATTTGACCCGCCAAAGCATATTTTTAAACCACTATCATTGTTGTGCAGTTGCATCTTACCACTTGGGGTTTTGACCTGCCACCAAGTCGACATTTATAGTACTGCATACAGATTCGTTTTACTTTCATTTTCTCTGTGTACGGTCGAAAGTAACACACATGAATTTGAATTCTATGTCCGTAAGTGCTCTATTTTTACTAAAGCTATATTTTTGTAAGTATTCAAAAGTTATTTGATTATTAACAGTTTTATACTGCTTTTATTTTGTTGTACAAACACTTCTTCATGGCTTACACATTATGCTGGTGGTGTAACAATAATGATAATTTTGCTAATATTCAAATAATCTCATTTTAATAGATTTTCCTCATATACATATTAAGATTTGCATAAAAACTATGTACATTAGTAAAATGACACTGCTAGTTGAATTAAACTTGTTAAAGTACATGTGAATATGTACACACTTTTCCCATCTTTGTTGTAGTTTTACAAAAAAGAAAAGATATTGGGAAGAACAATAGCCAGTAAATTCACTTAAGTTACCCAAACTGCTTTCTGCTGTTCCTATGCTTTTACACAATACATTTGGTTGAGACAGAATAATAATTATTATGCCATTATTAGTTGTTTTTTCACAGCTTTTAAACTACTTTTCGATATGTACTAGGGGTGTAACGATTTATTGTTGTACGATTTATTGCGATGCAAAAATGTCTCGATATGCATCGTGGCGTTATGACGATTTGATTACGATATGACGTCCGTTTTCTCTTATTAGTTGTGCTGTTTGCACGTGAGCTACGTTCCACCTGCTGTCGCACGTGAGTTCAGATTGCAGCAGCAGTAATGTTAGCAGACCAAGATGAGTGAAGTTGAAATAGAGGATGGCGCATCCTCTCAAAATCAGACGTCTGGCAACATTTCGGTTGTACAGTCATTGCTTTAGACTCGTCCGCTTTTTGACACGCATACTGGGTCAAACATAGCCGAAGTTTTAAAGTCTTCACAGTGATTTACATACTTTGCACAGCGACATGGATACCTCCTAATGGTGTTGAAAGAGTCACACACTGTATTTATGAGGTACAATTTACCCTAAAATGTCATTCTGTCTTCATATAATGATGTATTGGCGGCCGCAAAATCACACATGACGTGAGCTGTTACTACAGAGGGCGGACTATGATAGACGCGCGCGTATGGCAAGCCGTTTTAGCATTTAAACCTTTGATCTGACTATCCATAAATATATTTAGAGATATCTCTAATTATATATTGACTAGTCATAATTATAATTCGACTAGTCAAAATATAATTAGAGATATTTCTAAATGAATTTAATTAAATATGAATTAAATATATTTATGGATAGTCAGAACAAAGGTTTAAATGCTAAAACGGCTTGCCATACGCGCGCGTCTGCTTCAGTGAACAGAACCTGGGGGGTATTCCAGAAAGCTGGGTTAACTTACCATCTGCTAAAACCTAAACTCTCGGTTGATTTACCCAAAACCTGCTTACCGCGAGTATGTTGGTTCCAAAACAGGTGACAAGAGTTAGTTAAATCAACCTCCTGAAGATAACCGCGGGTTAATGCGCGTGCACGGCACACACCTGAAGGCATTTTCAGTAGATCGCCGAATTCACGAGTCACCATAGAAAGTCACGGTAAGAAAAAAAGGGCAACGCACTTTACAGAGTCGAAGCTGGAGGTTTTAAACACAGAGATTACACATCTGCTTCAACGAAGGAAAGAAATATAGAATAAGAAATAGATAAGAAAATAAAAAATAAATAATAAGAAAATGTATTAGTTCATTAAATTACACATGCCACCCTCCATTTTATTGTAATGATAAATTAAACTACTCTTTAACATCCTTTTTGAGTATGTTGTGTAACCATTCATGCATTTAATTTTCCTTCCATTAATTTCTTAAGGCCACAATATGTGTATTGACAAATAAGGCTTATAGAAATTGTAATCTTTCTGGAGCTAGAACTCTGTCCAAAGTCATTAAACACAGAAACATTATTATTAAAGGTAATATTTAATTACTGGAGCTCTTTATTTAACAATTGAGGGAATTATATTTTTGAGGGAATCATATTTTTTAATGTTTTATATATGTTCAGAATTGATATTAAGTTTTTCATATTTTTGATGTTTTATATATGTTTAATATTGATATTAAGTTTTGCTATTTTTTTACTGATGAAATGCTTTGTTTGAAATATGAGCCTATTGCTTTGTTTGAAATGTGAGCCTGTCGCTTAAGCTTCGCTTCTAGAGAAACGGGGTTTTCCACAGAAGTAAGACGAGAGATCCGAGCTCATGGACAGCTGTGCTTTGGTACAGGATGTGGTTTAACACCTGCAAGGAACCAGCCGTATCTCAGTCTGTGTAGGGGTGCATGTGTGTTTTGTGTGTGTGTGTGTTTGCAGGCTACTGGCAGATTCTAACTGGTTGAAATGAGATCTGATGATGGGAAGGCGAATAATGGATTGGAGGCTCATCGAGAGTGGGGAGGAGACAACCAAGAATAAAAACTATTGTTTTATGTTTGTACGGCAATACTGGAGCGCCCAGTTTGCCTTTTCATGGTGTCTCTTCAGTATTCCTGGGCTCAGCATTGTTGATCTGATCCTTCGTTTATTAAACTTTGATTTCTCGATAAAGCTAAGTTTCCTGCGTCTACTTTCAAGCGAATCCTGAACTCGGGGAGGGAAAAACCATTTTCCTACAATTTGGAGGGGGCACCCGGATTCGCTCAGACGCTTCGTCGAGTTGGAGGACGATCTCAAATCAACCTCTCTGCAGAGCTTCTGATAAGGTAAGCAGTCACCTTTTTAATAAAAGTACTGCAAGATTGGAATTACCAAATTTAAGGTTGATTGGGGATTGAATACCAACATAATCCGTAAATAATTTGAATTAGATCAACAATGGCAATTAAAATGAGTTGACCCGGCGTGGTTACAAGGTTTAAAAACTCATTCTATTAATTGATTATCATTGAGTCGACCCGGCGCGGTTAAACAAATTTATAAAGACTCAGAATTGATTATCATTGAGTTGACCCGGCGCGGTTAAACAAATTTATAAAAACTCAGAATTGATTTATTAAACGAGTCGACCCGGCGTGGTTAAACAAATTTATAAAGACTCATACTATTAATTGGTTTATTATTGAGTTGACCCGGCGCGGTTAAACAAATTTATAAAAACTCAGAATTAGTAATTAAAGGAGTTGACCCGGCGCGGTTAAGAAAATTTATAAAAACTCCGCATTGGCAGTCAAAAGAGTTGACCCGGCGAGGTTAAGCAAATTTATAAAAACTCTGAATTAGTAAATAAACGAGTTGACCCGGCGTGGTTAAGAAATATTATAAAAACTCGTATCGTGTTTTCCTGGCATGGTTGAGAATTGAAGTTTACCCGGCGAGGTTAACTCACTCGTAAAAACACATAAAAGAGAGTAAAAGGCAAAACGTTAAAGGGTGCAAATTTGTGTTAAAGTGTCAAGTGTGTGCGGATTCCTGAATGAGTGTATGTGAGTGAATGAATATCTCCGTATTTGGGAGGTCAGAGTGCTGCGCACCCTCTCTGGACCGTCACTTAAGTGTGACCCGGTAGGAACGGACGCAGCATTCTGGGAGCTCAGAGAGGAGAGTGTGATTGATGAGCCCTATATTCATAGGGACTGAGAGCATGTGAATAAAACATCGAGTGAATGAAGGAATCATAATTAGATGCTGAAAGTGTTATATTACAAACCAAGAAAGGTGAAAAATATTCCTAAGTGGTGGGTGTGTAGATTATTAGGACATAAGGAAGATTGTGAGGTGTGTGACCCCAATAGGGAGACAAAACCATTATTAAAATGACAACATATAAAGAGACGTGGGATGGTATCTGTAAGCAGATAATACATCACACCGAACCAAAAGACAGAAAGAAAATAAGTAAAACATTAGAAAGTCAGTGGACATATCTCTCAGGTCTAAATGGCTGGACAGAGACAGCTAAAAATCAGGGAAAGTTACTGAACATACTTTTGACAGAGGAGAAAAGGGCAGATACAGATTTGGTACTGGCCAGACAAAATAGGGACAAAACTGGGGTTTGGAAGAAGGGAGCAGCAAACAGAGAAATAGAAAAAGCAGAAGATAGACTGAGACAATGGAGCAGGGTAGCTGCAGCCATGGTTACCAAAGTAAAAAGTGCTGTGTGGGCAGATCAAAGGGACTCACCAGAGAGGCCCCCACCCTATAGTAGTGCAGAAGAAAAAACCAAAACCCCCTCAGCACCAATGCAGATGCCAGTAATGATAGTAAAAGGGGGAGAAATAGAAACTACTACTAAACAAGCTAACAAAGATTTCAAGTTCATGATAAAACAGGGCGCTATAGAGGTCGAAGAAACAGAGGAAGATAAAAAAAAACAAAGACAGTTGAAAACGGCCCTAAAGGAAGTTCAGACTAAAATAGAAATAGAGGAAGCAGTAAAAAAGGAAATAGCTAAACAGTTCACCACAAGCATTCAACTCGCAAGAGACAGTGTAAACCAGACAATGTACAGGGTAGCAGGAATGGAGGAAAGAACACATATAACATTGAAACAACACAAAGAAAAGCTAGAAAATATTAAGTCACAGCTGTTGAAACTACAGCTGGAAGAGGCTAAAGCTAAATTACAGAATAAGATGGTCGTAAGACAAAATACACAAATGCAACAAGTCATTGCTCCTCTGACTCATGTACCTGCTATGTCGCCTGTGCAGCCACCACAACCTAGCCCACAACCACTAATTTCTTACACACAGTCACCATTATGCCTCAGCCCAACACAGCACAACAGACATACATACAGTAGCCAAACCAATATCATAGAGGGGGCAACAAAAAAAAAAAAAAAAAAAAAAAAAAAAGATAGGAGATATGGGGACACCAACAAGGGTTGTTTTGTTGTGTGGAGATTTAAACCACTGGAGAGATCAGTGTCCAGTGAACAGCCAACCTGCGGGGGGTTGGGATCCTCGAAGAGGTGGGGCTGCTGGTCGAGGCAGGCGACCAGAACCAATACAAACTCTCCCGTCATCCCCAGCCCCTAAACCCCGGGGGAACCAGGTGCCCACTCAATTCCCGGTGTGGGACCTGGGGGATGAGGCGGAGACTTATTGACGGGACCCACAGAGAACCAGCAGGGGGGGACAGGCCGAACCCCACTGTAGATAATGGTCAACGCTAGGCCATTAACAGCCTTGGTGAATACTGAGGCCACACTTACTAAAGTCACGAAGGGGGCAGTGACTGATGATATGTTGTCAAGTAAGACAATTGAAGTAATAGGTTCTCTGGGGAAGCAGAAAGATGGCCAGCTACAAAAACCAATACCCGTCACCGTGGCTAACCAGCAACTAAGCCACAGTCTTCTCTACTCAACAAATGTGCCTGTGGCCCTTCTGGGGAAAGATTGATTAGTTAAACTGGGAGCCAGCATATTGGGTTCACCTGATGGGGTTATCATCACCTTCCCTAATGACAGGTCATTTAACTGCTCAAAACATGGGGCGTCATGAGATGGATAGTGGTTACTGTCCACATGCAAGTAGTGGGAGGGTGCTGATATCTACTAGGTGGAGCTGGACAACACAGGCTAAAGCCCTCACAGTTTGGTCTCCCTATACAACCTTTGGAAACCCAGGATTAACCAATTAGGCATTCACTTACCACTATCTGACCCCCTACACTGCACTATAACAGAAACGATAAATTATACTATGAAGATGAATTCTTGTCACTAGTGGGCACAAAATGGGTGTTACAGGGAAAGGGTCTACTAATTGGCAAAGAGGGGGTGGTCACCCAAATTAACTGATGAACAATAAAAAAGGTATGAGATGGCTGACACAGCTTTACCACATGTTTCAGTTGCCATAAATCCAGTGCATGAAGCCGAGGAGTTGGGAACAATGACAAAACCGAAAGTCGCAAATTGAAAAAAAAAAAAAAAAAAAAAAAAAAAATCTCTAATGTTACGTAAGCCTTACATTAACCATAAAAAAAGCCTATAATAACTAACACACTTAGTCATATCAGTTGGGAATTAAACCTAATTTACTTTCTGACATTTCAAAAACAATATAGAATAGTTTCAATTATAAATGCCATACATATAATAACCGACTTTCCTGTGATTGTGCACCTATCACTGAATTGTGTCTAAAAAAAAAAAAAAAAAAAAAAAAAATTAATTAAGGCCTGTCTTGACTGGACTGTAATTGACATCTCCTCCTAGAGTTCTGAGTTTGCTGATGGCTGTTGTTTTAGAGCAGATGATGGAAGTCTGAGGACAGGTTAGGGCATATAAATTGAAAAAGTCTAAATGATACCAATGGTTGAATTACTTAAGTTAGCAAAAGATTTAAGGGTTAACATCTAACTTGAATGCGCATATGTGGGTACAGCTGTACATGTCAAATTGCCACAGTGGCGGAGGTCTGGTTTCTTTACCTCCTTGGGTCGACCTATCTCAGGAACAGAAAACTGTTGAGCATTCCTTTGGTCTGGCTCATTTTCATGGTACTGCCGGCATTAAATATAATTATAGATATGAAAGAAAATTGGCTAAAATCTGTGTACACACTAAAATTAACTGACTGAATGTTTTGCCTATTGCATTAATGTCTATACATTCTTCTGCAACAGGACCCGACTTCACACCTTTTGAGCTTTTGACAGGTCGACAGTATCCTGGCCAGAGTTCTGCGCTGTCCCTGGAAAGCATTTACACCATTGTCACCGAGATGTTATCATGACAAACTAACTTCTTTGATTGCAGCTTTTGTCTTTTTAGGTTACTCCTGACAAAACAATCTAAGGAACCAGTGGCCAATGCTGCTGATTGGGTAGACCTTTGCCTGTTTAAGAGGAAGTGGAGGAGGAACTATTGGATATGGTGTGATCTCTTATGAGATCAAGAGAGGGAATTGAGGGAATTATATTTTTGAGGGAATCATATTTTTTAATGTTTTATATATGTTCAGAATTGATATTAAGTTTTTCATATTTTTGATGTTTTATATATGTTTAATATTGATATTAAGTTTTGCTATTTTTTTACTGATGAAATGCTTTGTTTGAAATATGAGCCTATTGCTTTGTTTGAAATGTGAGCCTGTCGCTTAAGCTTCGCTTCTAGAGAAACGGGGTTTTCCACAGAAGTAAGACGAGAGATCCGAGCTCATGGACAGCTGTGCTTTGGTACAGGATGTGGTTTAACACCTGCAAGGAACCAGCCGTATCTCAGTCTGTGTAGGGGTGCATGTGTGTTTTGTGTGTGTGTGTGTGTTTGCAGGCTACTGGCAGATTCTAACTGGTTGAAATGAGATCTGATGATGGGAAGGCGAATAATGGATTGGAGGCTCATCGAGAGTGGGGAGGAGACAACCAAGAATAAAAACTATTGTTTTATGTTTGTACGGCAATACTGGAGCGCCCAGTTTGCCTTTTCATGGTGTCTCTTCAGTATTCCTGGGCTCAGCATTGTTGATCTGATCCTTCGTTTATTAAACTTTGATTTCTCGATAAAGCTAAGTTTCCTGCGTCTACTTTCAAGCGAATCCTGAACTCGGGGAGGGAAAAACCATTTTCCTACACACTCTAGAATATGCTTTCTGACATGCAGCTAATAGAAAGAGGCCTGTCTAACTGCTGTGTCCTATAATAAAGGCTTTTCAGTGGTTGAGTTTTTAACTTAAACCACACACTCTGTCACTGTTGTAAGTGATTGTTGTCAGATAGCTTTAGGTTCTTTTTATTTTGCATGCAGACGAAGTTCCTTCTGCCTCAACTAACAAGCAGTGTAAGAATTTTCTGCACTTTTCCATATTTAAATATTACTCTTGGATCACAAAATCTTTTATCTACATATTTAAATTCTAAAGTAGCTGTATAAGGTCCATCTTCAAAGATAAAGTCACATGAGCATCACCTTAAGGTGAGAAATGTATATGAAAAATATGTTACACGTTTAAAGGTGCGTGTGTAAAGCAGTGTACAAAATCATTCATTTTATTTCAGGAAATGAAGAAATGAACAGACCAAACTATTTGAGTAAACATAGTTTTTTGACTAATTATATATATTTTTTTTAGCACTCTTCCATCTGTTTTGTCTGCTTGGGTCACTGAGATTTCCTCTGGGTCAGGCTGCAGGTACGTGTCATCGTATAAGGAAGAAAAGGGTATCTTTTATCCTCCAGCAAGTAACAATGTAGTGCCTATGATTCTATTGTATAATACAAATATAATAAAAATAAACATTGTGTTAAGCAACATTTGCTTTATAGTTTTTTTTTTTTTTACTATATTTGTATTATACACTTGAATCATTATTTCCTGAAAATCAGCCATTTAGCCTCAACATAGTGATGAGGTGGGGTGTGTGATGAGCTGGTAAGTGGAAGCAGTAATGAGTTTAATAGTTGAAACATCAAAAGATTAAGGATAGAAAATTAAGTTGTACCTGCACACTTATACTTTGGACAAATTTTATATTATCAGTGTCCTTTAGTGACTGATGGAGCTTTAAAATCGGCTGCAATTAATGCACACAATAGCATTTAGAAACCCTGAAAAAAAATTATATTAAAAAATGTAGGTGTGTGTGCGTGAATGTATATATATAAGAACGACGTCCTACATCTTAAATTATAGATATATTTTCCTACAAAAGACAAAGCTGCCACTTATAATATTATACAGAAATGTGAGGGTGCAAAAGGAGAGAAAAAACACACAATCTTTATGTGAGATTCGAACTCACTCCGTTGTGCGCTCCGTTGTTCTTTATCGACGCACTGTCCACTACTCTATTGCCGTGCTCTGAATCTTCTGTGTAATGATACGCAGTGATTTATGACCAAGGAACTGTACGAAAGTGTAAAAAACAGTTCAGTGCCAGGCATACTGTACAGGTGGTCATACTGCCACATTGTACAGTTGCCTAAAATGCCCTGACGCGAATACAAAGAGCTGCACTGAATGTTTTTTATGGTAAGCGCAGACCCGGGGTTTGTCACATTTGATTTCAAAAAGGTTTGTTAAATACATTGACATTATGAATTTGGTTATGAAAAAAACTATGCACTTATAACCCTCTCACAACGAAAAAACTTGTATTTGTGTGTCCATATCCATAAATATTCCCATCAAAAGAGCATGCAATGCTCAGTAAACTCTCTAAAACAGACAAACTCTAAAACATAGCAACTTACTCTCTGAACATAACCTGCTCTGGAGCAGGTTATCTTCAGAGAGTAAGTTGCTATGGCTACTTAACATACCCAGAAGTTACCTCCGATTTTGGAACCAAAGTTGAGGTTATCCACCTACATACTCTCAAACTTACCCGGGTATGTCACATAACCTGCTTTCTGGAACAGCCCCCTGCAGGTTGTGACTAATAAAGTAGTAAACAACATTCAGTTTGTGGAACAGAGTGATCTTTCAGGAGCCGCGTGGGAAGTATGAACAGCACTTAGCAGTGGAAATGAAACCGAAAACGTACACATTATTTAAACAATCATATGGCATTTTAGAGTTATGATTACGACGAGCATTAACCCTTTTGAGTACAGAGGTACACAAAAATGCACGTCAACATGATACACTTGATAGCGCCGACATCAGCGACGCCGAAGAAATAGTTAACCTGCCTAAACTGCTGAAAAGAGCACGACTGTGTAATGAAAAGACGGCCACCCTGTCACCCTGTCACTCATCATGCCCAACATGAAGACAGCCATCCATAAAAACCTCTCAGACAGATACACACAAGTTCAGGATTATCTTATAGAACTGCTGATTACCTGGAAATGTGGATTTTTTTTTGCACACACAAAAAACACAAGTGACCAAGCAAAGCCTTAAGCTCTTACTGTTAAATTCAATTGAATAGAAAGCTTTTTTTTTTGCACCTTTACTTAAATTGTTCCTTAATTTTGTCTCTGTCATTTCAATAATATTTTTTAAGAAGTTTTTAAATAGTTTTATTTTCCAGAGACAGGCCTGTTTAATATATTTTCTAAAAGAAGGTTCAGTTTAACAAGTTGAAACAAAAGAAATGCATAAAAAATAGTTTACTTGGTAAAATTTGCATTTAAGTTAAATTTTTAATTTTTATTCCAAATATCGTGATACATATCGAATCGTGAACATTATATCGTGATACACATCGTATCGTGAGCTGAGTGTATCGTTACACCCCTAATATGTACCACAAGAAACAACACTGCATATACTCTGTAGAAGAATAACTCATGTCTGTTGTCCTAAGATTGATCAATTACATCAGGTGTCCACTTTTTTTCCTGTGCTTGAATGTTAAAACGGCCCTCCTATGAATAGTCAGTCACTGAAATGGCCCCCCGCTAATTTGAGTTTGAGACCCATGCTCTAGGGACATCAGAGACTTGTATGACAACTTGTAAAAAGGGGCAAAATAGGTTCCCTTTAAACCTTTGATGATTTTCTGGAATACTGATTGTTTTAATGTTTAAGCAGTATGTGTAAGGATCGGCAGAGTATGGTGTTTATAAAGCATACAGCACCATCTACAGGTAGAAACTAACTTGAGGATCAATTCAAGAGAATTGAAATGCATTCAGAAAATCTCGAAATCCACACAGAATGCATGGATTTATTGTCCCAGTTCTTAAGTTTACATTAACAATACATTAAGAAAGTGATGTGCTTGTAGTAGACCACTTGAAACAATTCAGAGCTTATCTACACCTGTACTTTGAGTGATCCACTTTTTGATTGATGAAAAAAAAATCTTGATACCCAGTGTAAAAAAAACAAAAAAACTAAATCAAAGACGAGATGCTAGTGTTAAATAAAGTCTGGCCTATTAGCATGCCCTTAGAAACTCTGAGAAATGTCAATGGTGCAACTGGAATTCTCAGGAAAGCAGTTCATCTGTTCCTGTCTAATTTGATTAGGCTTTACCTTGGGCTTGACTCCAAGAAAACCACTGCAGTTCTCAGAGCCACAGTGGCAGGATGTCCTCCCATTACCCAGACAGTCCAGGTTGTAATTAAAGGTCAGTTCTGTGTCTGAGGAAAACATAATTGCATCAATTAGCTTCTAAACAAACACTTGAACTCTTCTGCAAAGAAAACACGAGTAGTTCTTACCAGCAGAGATATCACACAAGGTGAAGAGTCCAATCCGCACGTCTCCGTTCACCGTCCACTTCTGAGTCTCGCAGTTCGGACTGCAGCTGTGGTTCATAAAGCGTGACAAATTCCCTTTGGGTCCAGCATCGATGACACGGTCCTGAAAAAGCACATGAGGGTCTGCTTTAATACGGCTGTAATGATGTAATAATGTGACATACAGAAAGTGAGCATGAAACTGCGGTACCTTTGTCAGGGTCAGCATGTAGAAGTTGGTCACATGGTTCTCATTAGCGGTTCTTATTCGTTGTTTGCACTCTTCCGAATCGATCAGTTCGCCAACGTACTCCATGACAAAATCACCCTGAAAACAATGTAACAATGACCCAAGATCAGGGAAACAGTTTGTGAAACAATCAGAGATTTTCCTACATACAGAATTATAAGGGAGGATTATGATCTAAAAAAAAATCAGGCAGGTAATTGATAGCAACAGATGTTGAGTGATGCTCAAGCACCTGTCATTTTGGCATTTCACTTAATAAATGACATTGTTTTTTAGTTTTATTTTAAAGGGGACCTATTTTGCAAAAACAAAAAATCACTTTTATAAAGAGTTTAAACTCAGTTGCGTGGCAACAGTGTGTGAATATAGCCAGTCTCTATTGGTAAAAGTTAATAATTCTATTTATTATAATCACACTTCATAAAAACAGTCAGAAATCCGTAAAATTCCTCAGATTGTTAGCCCATTATTGAGTCTATTTATTTACTTGTGTAAATGTGTGTCAATTTATATTTATTGAGTTTTTAAATAGATTTCAGTCACATTATTGACTAACATGAAAATGTTCATATCACTTACACTACAGTGTGTAAAGTAATATTTTCTCTCTTTTAGTAGATAAATCATATGAGAGACTTAAAATAAGTTTATCCAATTGGATTTGCATTCTCAAGATCAAATAAAAGTTAAAAAACTATTTTTCTTATTTTATTTCATATAAGAAGTTTTTAGTTATGATACTCCCAAAATCATTCTATATAAATCTGCAGATTTTTTACAAAATTCTTCGCTGAAATAGCAAAAAATGTTTGCTGATTCTGTCTGGCCTTACTCATTAGCATAGACAGACCTAAGTGAGAAGCAGTCGTCCGCCATAAGAGTTTTGAATCTGCTGCCATGCCAACACATTGACACCCTTTTTTGGGTGGGATAGGGCTGGGAGCACAATCTGACATAATTTGGGTCAAAGTCTAAAAGGGGCTATTTCAAAGACTTATGAAATTATTTGTGGGGTATTTTGAACAGAAACTTCACATACACATTTTATAGACATCAAAGAGTTATTTTAGATCTTGTGAGGGAGGTGTCGTGGAGGGGTGGTGAGTGAGGTGTCGTGGACGCCGCTCTCTGCCACCATAGAAGGCCGCCTAGGTCGCCTCTATGGACACGCCGGGCATTGTCATTGTCCACTTGGGAAATACAAATCGTTAGGTTAACTCCGCAAGTTTACGAGCTGTGTGTGCACGAGTCTATGTCGCGAGCTATGTCTGTGCTCTTAGCGTGAGCCTCTAATAAGTGTGTATGCACAGCCGAGAACTGGACGCGCTCACCAGAAACCCAAGCATTTCTCATGTGAGATTGCCAACTGTGCAGACGAATATTAAATATCGCAAATTAGCTACTACAAGTAATGTTTATTCAGCAATAATTCTCCAGTTCAGATAGCAAAACAGTTAACGTCAGAGCTTAACGATACTTCAGTCTTTTAAAATGTAGCACAGATACAGATAAAGAACTGAGTTTCGGTACCCATCCCTAGGTATAACCTATATTCACAAAATATGTGCTTTTACTGCTATTATGATTAATTACTGTGGTTTTATTTTTGTACTTTGGTTTAGGTTACATCTACTAATAATAATTTATTTCAGTTTTTTTTCTAACAGCATAGCTACAAGTAAGACTAACATTTTCCAATGTTCAAGAACAAATGAAGGTCAAAAGCACTATTAAACAGCGCTCACCTTCTTGAGATCCTGCTTGGTCTTCAGTCCCCATCCTCGGCCGGTGGTCTTGATGACCTCAGTGTCGGGGTAGAGGCGTTTGGAGAAGCACTGGTTGTGGCAGCGGTCGCCGGCGGGACAGACCTGGGGGTGACACTCATACTGCAGCATGCGGTTCAGGCACTGTGAGTCCTGGCTGCATGGACGCTCATCTGTAGGTTTGCAGTTGCAGCGTGGGATTTCAGAGAGGTCAGCGACATGCAACTGCACCTTCCCAAAGGGCTTGTTGGACTGAGGTGACAAACAAAGAGATTCAATTATTTTGGGAGCTTTTGTATAAAGATACAGAAGATAAGAGAATAGGGGTGTAACGATATTACAAACCGAACCGAAATATCGCGATACACCAACCATGATACGCATCACGAAACTCTCGTGGGGTACTGCGGTACTCTCACGCCCCCTGCTGCCCATTGTTGAGGTTGACGTCACATGTCTCTAATTGAACCAATTTAAACATCTTTATTTTATCTTATTTGATTAAAATGTATTAGTAATGATGAGCTTTTGTTCTAAATATTATATTTTAAAGTTAGTATTTTCCAAGTGCATGTCATGTCATGTGACTTGAGTGAGTGATAACACTCGGTCACTACTGTTTAAGCAGGTTGGCTGCTTCGCATATACTGAGATTACAGATCCCCCAGATAAATTTAAGTTGCCTGTCTGGAAACTCTTCTGTTTTCCAGTGGAGTACAGGAATATAATTCGTGTCGTAGACAAAACGCACACCTATCTGTCCTGACTTTAACGAAACTTACTTACAAGGAATAACATTTAAAAAGTGTGGAAATTTCACAATGTAAGGGTGTAAGCAAAAGACTGACAACAGAACTGCCAACAAAAGCTATTTAATGTACAAAAAAGAAACCAGAATAATGCCCAAATGTATACAAAAAAATAGAAATATTTACAATAATAAAAAGAATAAAATAAAGTAGCAAATTCAAACAAAATATCAAACAAAAATTAGTTAAACTCGAGTAAGGGGATGATAGTGAAACCAAACAAAAGAAAGAAATATAACAAAACAATTCTAACTCATCAATAACCCCTTACCTTGCTAACTGATGAAAAGAAAAAGTCTTCAGCCCCGAGCGCCACATTCTTCCCTATACTGAACTGTAGAATACAATAAAAACAAAGATGATCTTCACCTCTTACCTGATGTCTTTAAAAATACATTTTCTACGTGTTTGCAAAATGGAAGTTACACGACATCTTCCCTATCCACCTTACTCTGAGAAAAGAGTGAACTTCAGGAGGTAGTCTATATCTCAATATGACAGGAAAGAGCCGAACCAAAAAGTAACTAACAAATCAATTGAAATAAAATTGAAAAAAAAAACTCAAAGTGGGCAAAAGTAATGCAAAATAATTTCACCCAAACGAAAGTTAAGCAAAAACAACGAAAATCATAATCATGTCAGCAAAATACACGAAAAACTAGATTAAAGGAAAAAGCGCTCTGCTCCTCATTTCCTGGCCCCGCACCATCTCCACCTTGCCTCCAAAATGCGGCCAGCTGCGTTCGCTCGCACCACGTGTTGTAGGAATTAACAAGGTTCTCCTCGCAAGGTGCTGCAGTCATGGAAATAAGCGATCTTGTTTCTCCCAGAAGGAGAGCAGATTTTCCTCTGATGACTCCTCTAACTGAAACTTTGAACAGTACAGGCTACTTTTGCACTGACTTCATCTATCATTATTGGGCGTCTCATATCTTCCCATTCTGCAAAGCACACTCTCTGCTTTTTCGCTGATCCACTGCCATGTCCCGCTACATACACCCACAACCAACCCACAATTAATTATAATGTATTTTTTTCTCGAATTATCTGCAGCGCCCGCGGATGTAATCGACATCCACGCATCACTAACGGGAGGCAAAATACAACCTATATACGGCTACAATGGTAACATTAGTTTCAGACATAACTGCTATGTATTTTACTGGTGAATATGTCATGTAAAAAACGCTGTACAAACACATTACATGTATATTTTTTCATTAATTTGAACTGAAACCTGTTTATCAAATGAAAACTTAGATAATCAAAAATGAGCATCACTATGTCTGTGTCTGCACAGAGATCAAGTCTCTCGCCTGAGAATGTGGACATCATGGTGTTTATTATTATACATATTCCAAATGTCCTTAGAGAGGACAAGCCTGTTTATCTTCCACTAGTCTACACTGCAGTTATTTATTTCATTTTAGTTTACTTAGTTAAGATGGCTGCACTAAAGAGAATAGTTTTTTCTGACTAGTCTATATTGGAGGTATTTATTTAATTTTTGATGTTTACTCGGGTATCTGCTTGTACTAAAATGTGATGGCAAAGTTAATAAAAAAAAGTTCTTGTTATTAAGTGAATCTATTGTTCCTTGGCATTGCTGTTAAGATGAAATCAACCCAAACCGTACAGCAAACAACCGAACCGTGGCTCCAAAACCGTGAATCGAACCGTGCCTTTGGTGTATCGTTACACCTCTATAAGATAATGATAAAAGTAGGTCCATATAATGGTACCATGTGACAACAAATGTGGCAACCAATTGGTTCATCTTACACTGAGCTTTATTTGTTATTTTTTAAATATCTAGGAGTAGTTATTACAACTATATTATATTGTTATTACAATGTAACTACTATAACAACAACAAGGTTAAGCAAATAACAGCAATGCAACAGATTAACGTTTGCATGAAGTATCTGAACATTTATTTACCTTTATAAGTTTGTATGGTGGAGGTCTGCGAGAGTTGCGCTCTTGTTCCAAGGCCTCCTTGGTTTCTCGCTGTGCTTTTAATTCCTGGAACCTTTTTGCTGCCTCTTCAAGTGCTTTACACACATACAAAAATACATTTAGTAGTCAATTTAGCTTGACCTTTATGACTGGACTCACGCTTTAACTAAGAAATATAACAAACAAAACTCCACTGCATAAGCTGGTACCTTTTTTAAATGTCTTATTGATGCCGACTTGTCCCTCTGCAAAGTTCTTATCGCTTTCAACGTAGGGGAAAACTCTGCCTTGGTTTATCCAGTAATAGTCATGGGATCCAAAGAAAAAGACTGGAAAGTCACCAATGTCATGCTTCAGGCTCTGGATGTTGGAGGGAACCAGGCGAGGGTTGCAGATCTCAGCGGGCCACCATCTACACATGATGGAATATCAATTACTTTAATTGCCCACAAAAACTTAGCCATCAAGGAAAACCTAAGCAATAGGCTATATGCACAGAGAGTGTTTTTTAGCCAATGACGATAAGCGTAAAAAGAGACGAAACATCGTTTAAACGTAGGCATCATTATTAGCAACAGGCTAAGTGCAGAAACTCTATTGAAAATACAGGGGTCGAATTCATTTCCATATTTTAAAAACGTGGCGCAGAAAAATCTAATTTTAATGCAGTGCTTCTTGTTTTGTCTGATATCCACTTTATATCGTATCTCAGCCAGGCAGTGAAGATCGATGTTTTTCTAAAGAAATCAGATCCTAAAAGCGGCAATTTTGTATGGGGTGACAATTCACTGGAAGCCTTGGGGCTGGCTAACTGAAATTAAAACTCTGTGTGCATGTACCCCATTAGTGAGTGTGTTTAATATTTGTTCAAATGCAATACATAATTGCAAAAAAGAAATTGGACTATCAATGGCAAACATCAACAGCAAATTCAGAGGTTTTAAGAAATGTTTTCTGAATACATTTGATTAGCTTTAAAGTTTATTTTGACTTAATTCATATTAACTTCTCCCTTAATTAAAAGACAAGGTTACATGATTT
The DNA here is from genome assembly GCF_052040795.2 of Danio rerio. NCBI lineage: Eukaryota > Metazoa > Chordata > Actinopteri > Cypriniformes > Danionidae > Danio > Danio rerio. The sequence continues at coordinate 24,106,047 of NC_141030.1, forward strand.
TTCTGTGAATAATGTGATTATTTATTATGAATTTAAAAAAAACTAAAATTGAGAAAAAAACCCCCACAAAGAATAAATAATTACAGATTTGACACTTCCACTGTGTAAAGAGTCATAATCATGTAATCCATAAAAGTAACTAATTTAATTATAAAGCATAATAAAATGCAATTTTGAACAAGTACTAATTTTATAAATTATGATTATGTAATCCAGACCACAAGTAATCAGTTACCACCCAGTGCTGCTTATGAAATAACTTACCCAAGTAGTTCTTTCAAATTAACAATGATATTTGACATTGACAGTCAATGCAACACAGTGAGACGGGATATTCACTAGAAATGATTCCATTCAACATTTTTGGGACGTGTAAAGAAATAGTTTGACCAAAACTGAAAATGACCTCAAAATGGTCTCACCCTGAAGGTTTCTCCATTGCACTTGACTTTCTTCTTTCACACGAACCCAGTTGGAGTAGTTTTAAATTCTTTAAGTTCTTATGTCATGCATCATATATTTAATCAGAGATCAATCAGCCAAGAATCTTTGCTACAAAAGGGCTACTACCCAACACCATTATACACCATGGAAAAGACTAAATAAAATGTAAAATTACTCCCATTGTGCTCATCTTGAAGCAGCAATTAAATAAGTTGAGGATAGCTTGGGCATGTGATGATATAATAATATAATAATAATAATATTATTGATCAATTTTATTTTTGGGAGAATTATTTCTTTATAGGCTTTTCACACAGCTCATGAATACCTTCAATTCATTTTAAAGTCTGGAAAAGTGGGACTGAAAGAAATCAAAATTAACAATATTAGCAATATTAACAAAAATAGCTTTTGTTTTTATTTTATTATTATTATATTATATATATAATATTATTCATTTGTAGCCCTTGCAAGTTAATCCACAGAAAGAAATAGTTTGTTTTGGTAACTCCAATGAAATTCTGATCATTTGCTTCAGTGTTTGAAGTGGGAGTCCTTTAGTTGACAACGCGAGGGCTTCCATAGCAACTGCATATTAATAACCCTCTCCCTCCTACTGTTAATTTGCTTTAAGGGCATGACGTGCAAAGAAAAGCCCCTCCCCCTACTCATTATTCTATTTTAGTTGAAAGTACATTAACATACTAAAGTTCAGTGTGTGAAAAAAAAAACAGAATGTTTTTTAAAATGTAGTTTAAATGACACGGTTAACTTCAAGTGTGAAAAAGCCCTTCAGACACATTAGCCTTGGCATGAACATGCTTTTAGTTTAGTTAAATGCATCGGAGGAGACTTCCAACAGTATAAAAGACGTACCTGTAGTTGCCCAACTTGACCCAGACTATCTGCTTATAGTGGGGCTTCTTGCCCGATTTGCATTCGCCACACAGCCACGTCCCCTCCGGCATCTCTATTTTCAAGCACTCAGGGTGGAACGAGGCAGGACAGGCCTCGCAACACAACAGTCTTCCTCCTTTTTGACAAGCACACACACGCACATAAACACACAATCGAATACACAGACCCACAGAATCACCACATGCCAAAATTAGGCGAAATTCAAAAAACCTCATTTGTGAGCATGTCAGAATCAGACATTTCTGTGTCGTTAGTTTTAGATCAACATGTGCCTCTGAAAAATGTCTAGATTATGAATGCCAATGTAAAGCTCAATTCGACATGCTCAAAGACATGGTTTGTTGACTGACGCCTTTTATGCATCATGTTAATGTGCTTGTTTCGCGCAGTGTGATTTAATAAGCAGCCAATAGTGAATGATCAAAGGGGGGCATTATGGGAAACATGCAGTGATGCACACTGACTTATCGTCTGCATTAACATCACTTGCAGTACACTAGCAGACACGGAGCAAGTATTTTGGATGGTGTTATTTGTAATGTTTGGTCTATTTGACTGCAAGGCAAATAAACATTGATGGGCAATAAAAGTAAGTAAGCGCATCAAGTGAGTGTCCACTTTGCTAGACATTTTGGTTTCGGAAGTATTTTCTGATTCATTTTCTCCGGATGAATTAAAAAAAAAACACAATAATAATAATAATAATAATAATAATAATAATAATAATAATGTATACAAGTCTAGTCCTTAAACCAACGGGCTCCAAATGATAGACAAATCTCTCTAGATCTAATTTATAATTTCAATAAGCCATCACAAATTACACGGGTATAATATAAAAACTAACTAAACTGAAAGAACTACTACATGTTTTAAGTTTAAACTAAAATATTCAGATATATACAAGTATATACAAGTATCTTACGGACTAGCTTTAAAGGATAAGTTCACCCAAAATTAAATTGAAACTAAATGCAGGTTCTAGGCTACTCATACTAAAATTGAAAGCTTTTTAAAATCAGGTTGTTGGCATGATCTCATAGGCATTGCAAGATGTTGAGACTAGAATCATTTGATTTTATCTCATTCCGCATGCCGCATTTGGGATGCTTTATGATAGCCAGCCCCAAAGCAAGACTACCATGTTTAATTATTTTTTTCCATCCCTTAATGATGGGTTCTGCCACATCTCTGACAAATTACCAAAAGAAGCTCTCCCTTAGCTTTTTTTAAACATAGAAAACAAAAGAGAGACAATGGTATTATATATTCTAGGAGAAAAGGCTTGGCCGTTTGCAGTAGTTAGTTATAGGAACTAAACAAGGGTAGTGCCCAAAAAGCCAGCGTTTATTCATGGTTCCATTACGTGCAGCATTCATCAAAATAAGAGGATGGGGATGCTGGATGGCATGATCAAAGCAGTGTTTTTTTGTTGTTGTTGACAGTGGTCGTGTGATAAATATCGATTGTAAACATACAAGTTATGCAATAAAAAAAGCACAAAGGAAGGCTAAGAAAAGAACAACACTGCAGACAAAGATGTGAGGTAAACACTGTTAACATGAGCTTTCACTAATGCTTTAAAATACTGTGCTGACATTTTATATTAGGGCTGGGTGATTTGGCCTGAAATCAAAATCCCATTTAATTGAACATTTTAACTCTATTACGATTAATGAGCCATTATTTTATATATATATTTTTTTAGTTCACTGACACTGTCACTGGTTTTGTACAGTAAATATGCTCACATTTTACAAGTGTGAGATTTTTAAATGAAGGGTGCATTACATGATTTTAAAATAATTGAAGGAAGGATAAAGGGTCTACTTTCTATGATTACTTATTGAACATCAACATTAAACAACTGAAATCAAAACACACATTGCCTAATTAACTTGCACTGTAGGACACATAATATATATTTTTCCTTGTTTTTCAAATTAAAAGTAGAAAATAAGCAGTATCTCTTCTAAATAATACAACATATCCTGTAAATAACATTTTAAACGGTGCATTTCTTGTATCTTCTGTAAACAAATATTTTTATGTAAATAATAATTTTTATGTAATAGAAAATATGCCACCTCAAAGCATCTCAGCGCAGCTTCCAATCATCATCAGTATAGTGCAATGTATTGCTGAGAAATGGGTCTCTTACTTGACCAGAGATCAGATGTGGCTGCAAAGTGGCAGCAGGAGTATAAATCAGTCTTAACAGAGTGGTCATGTGATCTCAACACGCGGTAGAACCAGTAATTGGGGAAATAAAAATTCGACCTGGAAAAATTGCATTGATTATAGGTTCTAAATGTCGACTTCGATTACTTTGATTAATCGCCCAGCCCCATTTGATTTCAAATGAATTCAACAAATCAACACACATTTGTCATGGGTAGATCATACTCTGAAGGAGCTAATTTAGTTTGCCCAACAGGCGTTGCTCAAATTACAAACTTTCCTATTTCTTGTGGTGTGATTGCATCAAGAAAAAGATACTCTAACTGTTCTGTATTCTACTGCAATGACCCCTATTACTGTTTTTACTCATCTCAGCATATGTCAGCTGCTAGTTCTGCCCTCTTGATGACTTATCGCAGGCATCAAATCTGCATAATCTCTCTCTCTCTCTCTATATATACACATCATATAGTCTGAACCTGGCATTAGCAATGATTTACTGAACCTGGCATTAGTAATGATTTACTGACCCCAGTGTTGTTCCAAACAATTGTAGCTAAAAGCAAAAAGCAAGCTAAAATAATAATAATAATAAATAAATAAATAAATAAATAAATAAATAAAAATTTCCTCATGCAACACAATGTATATTCCAAGTATTCTGGGGAATATACAGTAGTGTTCAGTGTAAAACAAACTAAGATTTAGTGCATTCAAAATTGACATTTGGTCTTTTGTTAGCTTCTTTACATTTTTAATAGGTAGAAAACTATTTGTACACGGTTGTTTAGAAAAAGCGAGACATAATAATAATAATAATTTTAAAAATAAAGCTTTTTAGTGCTCTAAAAACAAAAAAAGGGCAACACCAGGGTAAGTGAATTTTAGCTCAATTTGATATTTTGGGTGAATTATGCCTTTAACAGAAGCATCTGCACTAATTTTGGGAGTTAAACTTATCATTAAAAATCGATTTCTTCACGGACAAAATGAACAGAATATTTTACTTCCAGGACCCTTGCTGTTGACTAACAAAACTGCCATCCAAAATATTATGTTTAGAGGGTGGTGGGGTATAACTGTGCTCAAGCAAACAGAGAAACGTGACAAAGTCATTTAGAAACAAGCCAAGCAATTAAAGCTAAGCTGAAGCGATTTTCGGACTCAGAATAACAAGTTATATGACATATTTCTAAGAAATAGGAGCAATTAAAAAGCCCAAGATTTGAGTATTATGGCAACCACAACAGATTAAACTAATTTAAAAGTCACTCATCTGATCTTAATCTAAACTGCTTTGGAAATTTTATATATGTTGGTTGTGCGTGTTATTTTAAGCCCACTATATGCATTAGAAGTAGCGCGAGGGTGTAAAATTACAAGCAATAAAATGACCCCAAAATCAAAGAAATAATAAAAAGGTAGCAATAAGACAGCTGTGAAAGCATACAGATGGCAAACTACATAAACCAAGAAAACATGATTTTACCTTTCCCAATATTCTTTTTGGTAGCTGACGAAGAAGAAGGAATCATAGGTAATTTCATCAACTCAGCACGATTTGACTCAGTCAGAAGGTAGTGCGACTTAAAGGTATATGAACTTAATATGGTGTCAGTATGGTCGTGCACTAAAAGCCCTACACGAGACAAACAGGAAAGGTCATGAGTAATGAAACTACCCATGATTCCAGAAAAAACAGACATCAGGAAAAAAACGACACGTGATTAAATAAGTAGTCCTGAAAAGAGAACACAAAAAACGAGAGGCTTAAGAGGAGTAACTGTGGTGTTGGAGTGGGAGCACAAGAGATTAAGTTGATCCTTTTCTGCTTTAAATTTTAGCCAAACGTCAATTTCAAAACTCCATTGAAATATCAAGATTGCTTTATTCACCATCATGTTGCTCCAATTGTAACTTTCAGTGAATGAAAACATTTTATATTTTGTCCTATAAATAAATCTGAATATAGTGCACAGAGTTGCAAGATGCTTTTTAAAATATATAAAAATGGAAATAACTTTTGAAAATTTAACTTCGATCATTATTAAAAAGTGTTTTTTATTCGGACTGGGTATTGACAAGTTTGATGATTCAATTCCTATTCATAAGCTTGTGATAAGATTTTTATATAGATTAAATTCATTTGTATTTGTACTTCATTTGATATATTTTCAGGAGTATAAATATTGGAGCACAGTGTCAGAAAAATCACATTTAATTAATTGCTAGAGTTCCAAGGCATGGTTTTATTTTTCATATATTAAAAGTGACTGTAGTTTAAAAAAAAAAAAATTGTCAAACTTTTGTATTGTGACATGTTGCAATGTATGTTTATGTGTGTTGTGCTATTCTAGTGCACTGCACCCATAAAAAAGGATAGATTTATTAAATAAATTTAATAAACTAAAATAAGCTAAATGTTAGTGATGTAACATATCACACATTAAAGTTTTTTAGTCACAGATCGAACCTTTTTTCGGATCAGCCAAAAATGAAAGTCAAATGCAATTTGCTTTCCATTTATTACAAAAACAGTACTGCAATACACTTTTGAGTTTAACAAAGAAAACCTAGAATCTGTAATTTTATTAAAAATAAAATGAAGAAATAATGCAGCTGCATAAAAATAAGTTGTACAATATTCAGTACTGTGAAAAGTTCACTGTTACTACTACTGTTGCTAATGACGCTAAATGTATGAATCTAACATTATAATTTGTACAATTCATATTTATTTTTAATCTGATTTTCAATGAATGATTCAGTTATTCACTCAAAAAACTTCATGTTTCATTGCTAGATTGATCATTTTTTAAGAATTATTCAATGGAAAATGTTTGATGGTTAATTGTCGCCACCTGTTTACATTTACATTTTACATTTACATTTAGTCATTTAGCAGACGCTTTTATCCAAAGCGACTTACAAATGAGGACAAGGAAGCAATTTACACAACTAAGAGCAACAATGAATAAGTACTAAAGGCAAGTTTCAGGTCTGTAAAGTCTAAGAAGGGAAGTGTTAGTAGTTTTTTTTTTTTTTTTTTTTTTGTACAGTTAGTGTGATATTCAAATAGGCAATTGCAGATTAGGAAGTGTTGGTTAAGTAATGTAATTGTTGCCTACAACATTTGTTTTTGAGCATCAAGTTAAATGCATTCGATGATGATTTTAATCTTTACCATAATCATCAGTGGTTTTATATAAACTAACTATATAAACTGCTCTCCCAGTACGTCTGTGTTATTTGACATATTAACTTCATAACTAACTCTAGTTGACTAAAGACTCAATCTCTGTCTTGATTTTTGCGTTTTTCAAATACAGATTTGAATGCAGCGATTCAAAGGATTAATAAACATATGCAAATGATCATCATTTATAGTTTATGTTGCAAGGGTGTTGAGATCCCGATCTTTTAATGCTTAACCATGCAGCTCAGAAGTAGTGACAGAAAACGCCTTTAAAAAGCTAAGAAACCCAGCACATCCTGAATATTCTTCTTTTGTCATTATTATATTTTATGGGAAAGCCTAAATGCTTTCATACATGTGATTTAAATGACGAAAGAGGTTATCCCTCTGCAATAGCTACAAATTTAGCATGAATCTACAAGTAAAATAAAATATATTTTAATCCGCAGGCATCGTGTGTTCCGAACCATGCATAGTTATTCGTACGAATCACTGATCAGCCGTGATCCGTTACAGCTCTAGCTAATATTAGCTCATTAACATTATTAACAGTACATTCTGAGTGACGGTCATGTTTAAACTATATTTGCTAAATATTATATTTTCAGGACTATGAGCTGCCGCTTTCCATATATAATGTAAAATTGTATTCATACTGGTAGCATATAACACTGAATAAAGTATCGGAAGTGATCATTGCCATAGTTTATGCAGTTGTTCCAGTTACAGAACTAGATACTTCTTGCTTCATCATGATCGCAAGGACTAGGGCTGCACGATATTGGAAAAATCTTACATTGCAATATTTTTTTATTTTGCGATTATAAATACAATTTCACCAGATGACTTAATATCTCTATTTGGAAATATTGTGAATTTTTAATAAAGTTAGATCAACTGGGATGATTCTGCAGTGGGAATGCATCTCCATAAAATCTAATAAACAATCTTTGAAATGTTTGGTTTCCCCTGACACATTTTCGTTACGGTCTGTGCTATTTGCAGCGCATTTCTCTATTTTCACATGTAATTATTTTTATGCATAACAATCTATTAATACAATCAAGAAAAGATAGTATTGAAATAAAGTGTTTTATCGTTTGCCAAGACTAATAGTATTCAAGTACAGTAACTGAATGATAAAAATAAAAATTCTATAAAATGGTACAATTTCTTTTACCTAAATGCTTTTAAAATTATTAGACAATCATAGGCATCAAAAACACATGCAAATGACAAATTATACTACAAACTCAACACTGCAAATATCCTGATGTGACTATTGCAAATAATCACATTGTGATATTGATGCTGAAACGATATACTGTGCACCTCTCGTAAGGACAAAAACTCATTTTACCAGTTAAAAAAAAAGCCCCTATTATTGCGTATCACAGTGATGCACACAATGTTGAACTATTTAACAATAGCATTATCTGCAGACAATTTACATTGATTGTTTCAGTTCTAGTGCATAAAGTCATAAAAAGTAACTTTCATGATAACTTTCAGGCGCTTCTGTATTCTTATCTGAGTTTGAAAAATTTAGCCCGGCTTCAGAAAAAGAAAATTCAACAACCAGAGCATTTTTAAAATGGTCCCATTTTGCATTTTAGATCAGAAATAAAGTGATATTTGTTTGGAACAACACAAGGTTGAGTAAATGACTAATTTTACTCCTTTAAATGACAAAATAGTGATAAAGATCAAGTGAGGCTGCTCCCAACCCAACAACACACACTATCCAACAACAAAGATGGTTAAAGAAATGACCAAAGTCAGTTAATCATTACCAATTAGTTCCTAGAGAAATTAGAGTGTTAAAGATGTTGTCTACAAAAGAGGGAAGGTTTCTGATCATTTCTAAAGATACAACAAATAATACTGACTAATGCTGACATTCTAATAAAAACATTGGCATTAAGAAACCATGTGCACCTATCAAAACATTGTATAGTAACTAATTTGATTAAATCTCATTGTGACTTGCAACATGTAAGTCTCAAAACTTAAATATTAAAGTTTAGGATTTCACATGTCAAGTTTAAACAATTTCTGGGAAAAAAATGCATCTTAAAAAATGAAACAATAAATCAGAGATGCACAATCTTATTGGTATGAGCTAAAATTATTAATTAAAGCAGGGGTGGCCAACCCTGTTCCTGGAGAGCCACCTTCCTGCAGATTTCAGTTGCAACCCATATCAAACACACCTGCCTGTAATTATCACGTGGTGTTCAGGTCCTAATTAATTGGTTCAGGTGTGTTTGATATGGGTAGCAACTGAAATCTGCAGGAAGGTGGCTCTCCAGGAACAGGGTTGGCCACCCCTGAATTAAAGTATGGCTGTTTGAATATTTATTTACATAGTAGTGCACACATTTGCTCAAGTTCTGATATCATATTTAAAATATTTAATGACTCATTTTACTTAATATATTTAGCTTTATGTTATAAAATCCATCATTTCTACACTACCTGTCAAAAGTCTTGTTGTTGGTTTCAGAGCACAAATAATAACTTGACTTCAAGTTGTTCATTTGGAATAGTGGCAGAAGGTAGTTTTTTCAGATGAATCATCTGTTGAACTGCATCCTAATCATCACAAATACTGCTGAACATCTATTGGAACACACATAGACCCAAGATTCACACAAAAATCAGTCAAGTGTGGTGAAGGGAAAATCGTGGTTTGGGGTTACATTCAGTATGGGCTGTGCGAGAGAGTGGATGGCAAAATCAACAGCCTGAGACATTTGTGCTGCCCATTACATTACAAACCAAAGGTAAGGGCAGGATAATGCTCCATCTCATACTTCAGCCTTCACACCAAAGTTCCTAAAAGTAAAGAAGGTCAAGGTGCTCCAATATTGGCCAGTCCAGTCACCAGACATAAACAGTATTGAGCAGGTCTGGGGTAAGATGGAGGAGGAGTCATTAAAGATGAATCCAAACGATCTAGATGAACTCTGGGAGTCCTGCAAAAACGCTTTCTTTGCCATTCCAAATGACTTTATTAATGAGTTATTTGAGTCATTGCGGAGTCGTTCAAGCTCATGGGAGTCATACACAATTTTAATTCTTTTTTTCACTGCACCATGACTTTATATTCTATACTCTAAATATTTTTCTGTTAAGTGAAAAGACTTTTGTCTTATCAAAGTCAGACGTTACTGTCCAAAATAATAAGTAAACATTTAGGGATAATCATATTTTATTTTGATAAAATAAACAGAAACTAGAGGCATTTTCATATTAATCACTTCTGATACCAAATGATCAACTAGAAGTCAAGTTATTATTTGTTGTTCCTAAAACTTGGATAGGCAACAAGACTTTTGTCAGGTAGCGTATATCGGTGCATCCGTATTGAAAATAAAATGATAGCTCTAAGCAACGTTGTATGACTAATTAAGAATGAGTGTTTAATAAATGCTCACTAGAATGTTTTTTAATTATTGAATTAATTAAAATTAATTAATTAATTAATTATTAAATTAATGTAATTCAATCTCAGTCCTTCCCCAGAAGAATTAAAACAGACAATTAAAAATGTTACGAATTAGTAAGAAACAAACATGATCTGATGGATCACGAACACACAGTACATCTATAAGTAAGGGATTAGATGACAAGAAAGAAGGTCAGAGGGTTACATTAATAGGCATCCCACTCAAAAAGAGAAGGAGCTTTGTAAAAGTCGACACCAGAGAACATTAAAGTACTGACGAGGTGTGAAGACCAACTGCGCACATGTTTTAAAAACAACTCTTTTTAAATACCATTTTAAGTGTGAGGGATAACTAACATAAATCTAACCATCTCTGCAATTATGAAAAGAGTCAGGTCGAACGTACCTCGAGCACAGATGAAACACCAGCCTACGTTTACAGGAGAAGAAAAGTGTCCGTTCTTTCTGGAGCTGGAGTGGTTGCTACATATGATGATGTGCGGTGTTATCAAAACACTGCCAGCTGCCACACAGCCGTCTCCTGTGTGATAGGCCACTGGACAGCGGATACATCGCATCATACGACCTAAAGAAATAAATAAAGCTCATTAGACATTATATAGTCCACCATTTATACAACAACATCAAGAGGCTGTGTGTCATGTTACTTGATGAGAAAAATGTGATCACTTAAATGCGGTGACAGAGTGCTGTATTGACACTTCAGTCCAACAGCAGCAGTTTGTAAAAAAAATATGACCATTATAACAAAACATAAGCATGACTAAACATTAAATAGTATGTAAATAGAGAAAAATAAATAAATAAAAGTGCGGATGGACAAAAACAATAATGTGCTGTTCACATGGCAAATGAAAGCAATTTATTGCTAATTTTATGACTTATTTTTACAACTGGAATGAATTTCTGGTACTTTTTTTAAAGGCCTGTTAATACATGATCTCTTCATGGCAATTTACCTGTAACTCTGCAAAAAAGGTCTGTGTCTGTAAAAGGGACTATGGTTACTTAGCATTTTATTCATGTCATTAAGTGTAAACAGCCTGTTATTAGAGAAATTACCTCACAGATCAGTTGCATTTAAACACACACACAAAGTGTTTTTGCCGATTATAAAAATAGGCACATATGGCATAATATTTGTTAGTAAATCAGTATATATTAATATATTTTAGTTTTTTCCTCCATGCTGATCAAAAAAGAGAAAAAAAGACTAACTTCGAAATTATGCAACATACAACCACATTTTTACTAGTGCTGAGAGATTAACAGCATGCAAAACAAATGTTTTTTGACATTGTGTGTGTGCGCTGTGTATATTTAATTCACATTTATAAATGCACACATACATGCAAATATATTTTGAAAAATGTCTATTTAGATATAGTGTTTTGTATCATATACATATGTACTATATTTAAATGATAGTTTGTATGTATGCATCACATACACATTATGTGTAAAACACACACACACACACACATACATACATATACATATATATATATATATATATATATATATATATATATATATATATATATATATATATATATATATATATATATACATATATATATATATATATACACATATATATATATATATATATATATATATATATATATATATATATATATATATATACATATATATATATATATATACATATATATATATATATATATATATATATATATATATACATATATATATATATATATATATATATATATACATACATATATATATATATATATATATATATATATATATATATATATATATATATATACACATATATATATATGCTCGATAAATAAAATATTATTTTAATAAATATATTGGTTTGATAAATCTGTTTTGTTTAAATGCACCAAAATACATTGCCTATATTCACTGAGAAATTGATAAAAATATAAATTTTCAAAATGGGCTGTACTCAGTTATGCTGAACACTGTATTGATCTTAAAACAAACTTTTATTTTGAATGCAATTAATCTTTTAATCTGCCCAACACAATTTTTTCATTTCATCAGTCTAATTTTTCAAATATTTCTTATATCTGTTGTGTACCTTTGCCAGCTTTTTGAAGGTCTCTGTCGAGACAGCAAGTGGCACAGCTGTGCTGAGGGCAGCGCAGGCCTTTGGTGTCAGAGGCGGAGCCAGTGTACTTCCGGACACAGGTTTCATGGTAATAACGTCCACAACCGTTTACTGAGCACCGCTTCATATCACCCTCCGTGACCTTACAGGAGAAACAAGGGTGGGAACCTGCAGAAAGACACAGTAACAAACAGATTAAGATTACATTCAATTCTCAGCACTCACATTAAGAAAATTACAGCAATGAGCCGTTCATTGTACAAGCTTAATTTTCATGTAAACAAGTTTCAAAATAGCCTTTAAAAATCTGATCCCAAATCAGACGTATTGTTCACCTGTCTTGCACTCCTGACACACAGTTTCACTCTCTTTTCCACTGTTGGATCCCATACACTCTGGATGAAACAGCCTGTTACAGTCTCCCTCACAGCTTACCAAAGAATCCCCAAACGTCTCACACACCTGAGACATTGAACAGTGAAACCAAAACATGACATTTTAATTACATCCAAAAAAGTCTGATGATTGCGTTACATTTCTGTGGATCCTGCAACTTTCATTAATACCACCAAATAACAGTATGAACTCATCTTTCAAATTAAACTTTATCAAAGACATTTCAGATTCAATATAACCAGTAAAATTAACCATTTACCACAGAAGGTGGAATCAGACATAACTCATTAAATGTACAAGTAAAGACCATCACATTGTTCACAATTCTTTGTTTTACTTTCCCCTCATCATAGAATCCAGAAGGGGATATACAAAAACACCAAAACTTAAATATTTCTAAACTTTGACATTACAGAAATAAACTGTTTTTTAAAATACTATTATTAGTATTTTAGTATAAATATAATTATTAATATAGAAACAGTTATATTAAATTGTAAGATTTCATTTCCATTTTTACTGTTTTTAAATGCTTTCTTTTTTTAACGATATAGATTTTGTTTAATATACAACACGTTATGTTCAAGATTAAATAAACACGTTTTATAGAGCTCACATGGCAAACTGTGTCCTTTTTGGAGGAGCTTCCTCCTTGACGGGATAGGCTGGAGTCCACAGACTGCGCATCAGATCCATCTGCATCTACTGTAGCAGGACTGTCTGAGCGTTTCCCGAATCCAGTCTACAAAAAAAAAAGAAAAAAAAAAAAAGAAAAAACATTTACAGGAAGAGCCCCTTTCTTATTTGGCTACAAAACATGCTAGCCATTCAAATGAACCAATCCGACATAATTTTCTGTGCTTTCTGACCTGCGGGTCATTGAGGCCTCTGGAGTCAGAGTCAGAAGTGTCTCTGTAGAGAGAGCTGGCCATCTCCACATCAGTAGATGCTCTGCTGCGTTTCTTCAGTGGTTTACATGAGTCTGAGATCTCACTGGCTCCTACAGGATTTAGAGTAGTGTTAGTAGATGCACTGAACTACAGATTAATTTAGTCAAACTCAAGATTTCAGTATATTTAAAACAAACAACAAAAAAAGTATAGAGTCGAGAACCTTTTTGTGACCCGGTTTTAAAATCCATTTGAGGTGCCGTTTCAGCCTGTGAACAAAGAAAAAGATGTAAACATGTTAAGGTGTTAATATTGTATTTGACAGCATTACTTGCCATAAAAACTTCCAACAAGATTCACAGCCTGGATCTCTAGGCTCTTAAGTTTAATATTCAAGTAAACTACTCTAAACGAAAAGGTACAAAGTTCATTGCAATCAATCAAAACCTGGTAAATGTGAATTAAAAAAAAAAAAAAAAAAAAACTTAAAAAATAAATAAATAAAAATCTGGCAGTAGTTTTTTTGACAGATGCAAATACTGAAATTTTGTACATATAATACATATATTATTAATATCAAATTAACAGGTTTACATTTTGCTTCAAATACATACAGTGAATCAGATGCTTAAACTACATTTGCCGTGAATGCAAAAGAAAACCTACTCTTAGAGAACTACTGTCAACATGTTCTAGAAATATAAATCCACAAAGAGCAGAGTTATATTAATAACATTTCAAACATTTAAATATAACTATTACATAAAATATTCATCTGGAAAAAAATCCTAGCAGAGCACAAGGAAAGTTTTTTTTCTGTTTTCCTTTTCCAGTACGAAAATCTAAATATCCTCATGTCAAAATTAATCTATTAGAAATGATTGTTTCTAAATGTACTGAATTTCTTAAAGTGATAGTCCACCCCAAAAATTCTCATTCATTCCAGTCATTCCAAACCTTTATGAGTTTCTTTATTCTCTTGAACACAAAGAAAATATTTCAAAGCAAGCCGAAAACAGAAGCCATTGTCATACGAAATAGAAAAACAAATACTATAAAAGTCAATGGTTAGAGGTTAAGCTTTATTCAAAACATCTTCTTTTGTGTTTGACAGAAGAAAGACTTAAGGAATTATTAGCCCCCCTTTATTTTTCCCCCCAATTTCTGTTTAATGTAGAGAAGATTTTTTTCCAATACATTTCTAAACATAATAGTTTTAATAACTCTTTTCTAATAACTGATTCATTTTATTTTGGCCATGATGACAGTAAATAATATTTGACTAGATATTTTTCAAGACACTTCTCTACAGCTTAAAGTGACATTTAAAGGCTTAACTAGGTTAATTAGGTAAATTAGGCAGGTTAGGGTGATTAGGTAAGTTATTGTATAAATATGGTTTGTTCTGTAGACTACAGAAAAAATGTATAGTTTAAAGGGGCTAATAGTTTTGTCCATAAAATGTTTTTATTTATTTATTTTAAACTGCTTTTATTCTAGCTGAAAAAAATCAATTCAGACTTTCTCCAGAAGAAAAATTATCATCAGACATTCTGTGGAAATTGCCTTGCTCTGTTAAACATCATTTGGAAAATATTTTAAAAAATTAAAAAAAATAAATCAAAGGGGGCAAATAAGGGGGGTTTTTCCTCTTCAACATGCTACTATTCTATAGTTTTTCAATGTAAACATGCTTTGACATGCGTTTGACCATTACACTCACATCTTACATCTTCTGAAGCATCACTTACACAATTTTTAATACATTGTGCCAAGTTGAAAGATCATCAACTTTCACAAGCAGCGCAGCTCATCACTGTAAGGTCCAAAAGCAGTGGACCAATCAGAAAATATCAGAGCTGAGGCAACCAATGCGAACTTCTGTTTATAGTAGAAAGTTGGCATGAAAACAGTTTTATTTACCATCCCATCATGGAGGATGAGGCATTCATTGTGACTTTTCCAGAATATCCTTAGTTATTGGCAGTATCTTCAAATGCATATGATAAACTTATCGTTTTCCTATTTTAACAGGTCCGTTATTGTTGTTATTACATCATGTTGGTAATATTGCATCACGTGGAGCTGCACTGCACCTTTCTTTAACCCTTTCCTGAACGCCACATCAAGCGTTTTTGAAAGCGAAGACTCATTTGGTGTGAATGAGCCCTGACAATTTTCAGTTTTGAATTATCTACTGACTCATCTGTGTCTCCAGATTAAATATTTTCTTCTGATGCTCTACCTGTTCTTTTTTCACTTTCTTTTTTGGCACTGGCTCCACGCTCTTCTCTGACTCAGAGCGGCTTCGCACTGATCGCCGCTGCTGCTTTCTCTCTGTTTTGGCACAAACACAAAGGACGTTTCCTTGATCAGACTTGCACCGTAAAACCACATCTGTACATCTCTGCTTCCGCTCTGTGCTTGCACTAATCCAGTGAATACCTGTGGATTGCTCTGCTGAAGTGTGTTCCTGGTCACTCCATCCTGATGGAGACGCAGCTCGCTCCTCTTCACTCGAACACGTCTCTGCTTCTGCTTTATTACTGGAGCCCTTTGTGAAACAGAACAGCATTTGTAAAAAAAAGGTGTAGTTTCTTAAGCAGCATGCATATGAGACCTACTGTAATTATGTATTAGCTAGCTACAGCTTAGCAATTAACTTTAAACTAGACGGCTATAATGCAAGTATGCCAACTAATTGTATTACACAGAAATTGAAGATGCTAACTGACACATCATGTGTGATTGCTTTTATCAAGTTAGCATGCCTTGCTTTAAGGAGTTAGACAGGAATGCTTGCTAGCAAAAATGTGGGTGCAAAAAGTATGTTGTAATTGATTGCAATTAACAGGGTTTGAATAACTGTGCAGTCAAACACCAGACTAAGAAAAATACTTTTACTGTACCTTGTGATCAAACTGTTAAAGTGATATTTTCATTAACATTTTTGTTTTGGTTTCATCAAAAGTCTAAATATTTAAATTGGGATTTATTTAAATTAATCTTAGATTAATTAAATGTATTTGTTTTCTGTGAAACTGATCAAAATCAAGTTTAATTGTAAGGTCAGGAAAGACTCATTTAATTGATTGCAATTAATAAGATTAAGGTTTAAATAACTCTTTCCATTAGTATAACTTTTACTGTACATTGTGGTCACACTGTAAAAAAAGTGATATTTTTCCTCAACATTTTTGCTTTGTTTTCATGCAAATGTCTGAATTTTTAAATTAAGATTAAAATGTTTTTGTTTTCTGTGAAACCAAGAACAAATATCTGCCAAAGTAATGTAATACTCCAGTAACGACTAGAGTAACTGTTCCTATTTTAAGAATAAACTCCCATTTGTTGTATAATTTTTCAGAAAAATACTTAGTATCTTCATTTTATATTGTATGCATTGATTTTGATGGTAATTTTTGAAAACAAAACTACTGAAGAAGATGCTCATATTTTTATTCATGCAACATATAAATGACATGATTTTTGACATTTTACTCTGATTTACCCCTTGCTATTAAAGTTTCATTAAAATTTCATTTAAGAGAAGAAATGGACTACTCATTTATGACATTATACCTTAGGAAAATGAAAGAAATTGTTCCAACTATTGACAAATACTTAATTCAAATATTTAGATTAGCAGAAAAATCATAACTCAAAAATGGTTTCAGGTTGATCCTCCAACAAGGGCTCAATGGATAGGGATTGTAAAGAAAATACACTGCAAGGAGAGACTGACGTTTAATCTAGGACTTGATTCAAAAGTGCAACCGGCATTGGCAAAAATGGACAGAGTATGCCATAGTAAACAATATGTGATAATGGGCTTCAAATGTATTGTGACTTGATTTTGTTACCACCATGACAACTGCTTTGCCCCCCCCCCCTTTTTTTTCCTCTTGTGGTTTTTCCTAAATATTTTTTTTAATTAAAAAAAATGATTTTGATTAAGATTTTTTTATGAAAGTATTTTGAGTTTATTGCCATATCAGCTTCTATGGCCATGTCATAGCAAAAATAGATCAAGTTTTACACATTTTATAAATAACACTTTTCTATGAAAGATTTTTTTTATTCTAAGAATTAAAAGTCATCAACAGCAATAAATGCACAAGATAAAAATACATAAATAATAATAATGATAATATACAAGATAAAAAACTACAACTGTTTTTAAGGTTTACTTTTGATAACACATTTCTACTATTAGAAGGATTCACATATAAAAAAAATTCATTTAAAGTCTCTTCAGACAAAAATTGTTGTCTGATAACATTAGAAATAGGGCATTCCACAAGAATATGTTTAACAGTTTGGTTTCTGCTACAATATTGACCTTTTGGGGGTTCTTGTCCTTTGAGTAAATGTTCATGTGGGAGTCTTGTGTGTACGATCTTTTGTATACAATCTCATCATGTCATAAGGCAACTCAAACCATTTGAGTTAAACTACTCTATATGAGTTCTGTGAACTTACTCCATTTAAGTTGAAGTTAACTCGTTACCTTCAAAACCGAGTTCAAAATTCTTTTCAAATGAGTAGAACTAACTTTCAGTAAATTGAGTTCACTACACTCATGTCATTTGATAAATTTGGAATGATTTTAGGAGCATCAAGCTAAAAGTTAATTTAGGAAATAAAAAATACATTTGTAACTTTTATTTAATGTTTATAATGCAAATCCAATTAAAACCACTTATTTGGTAAACAAAGCAAGTATCTCATATAATATATCTACTGAAGGACAGAAAATATTACTTTACAAACTGTACTGTAAATAAATTATATGAACATTTCATTATTACTATTATTATATCACAATATAACAATATTGGTGAAATTAATTTAAAAACGGAATAAATATAAATGTACAAACATTAACACAAGTTAATACATAGACTCAATGATGGTTTAAACATCTGCAGATTTCTGCGCTCACAGATTCCGTGTGGGCCTAGTGTTTTGGATCGATTGGGTAGCTTTTTTTAAAAATTAAGACCTGTTTAAAATCATTTGAGACCTACTAGACAACATTTCAGTGAATTTAAGACTTTTAAGGCCTAAAATTGTGTTTTTAAAATTTAAGACCCAGCGGTTACCCTGATTTTCTTTGTAATTTTACCTCCGGTGACTTAACACGACTGCTGGGCCTCTCCTCACTCTCGGTCTTCTTGGGTAACTCCACCTTTTGTTTTGGGAGCTGCCAGTCGCATTTGATGATTTCCACATTGAGTTTCTTCATGGTAATGGAGAGCGGGAGAAGCTTGCGAGCTGCGGCAGTTCTCCACGGCGTCCGGACGGGAGGTGGAGAGGGTTCCTTTGGCCGGGGGGCAGGTTTGGGAGGACTGCAGGGTTGCTCCTGCTCCATAGCATCCTCTCCTTGATTGGGAGATGATGTTTCTCCAACACTATTCATGCTGCATTGCCTCCGTGGTTGCTGCCGACGGGGAATAGGCTCCTCTTTTGCTCCGGCACTGCCTCTAGAGCGTCTCTGTTTACGTTCAGGACGGTTTTTAGCAGTCGCTTTTGGTGAGGTCACAGTGTCTGTAGGAGCAGTAGGAGCAGAATCAGGTGCAGGAGCTGGAGCAGCAGCAGTTTCAGCATCAGCTCCAGGTTCCTTGTCAATGTAGATGAAGGTGTAGTTTTCATTGCGCTCCTCTCTTGTCATCTGAAGAGCTGCTTCCGCATGACCCACACCCACTTCCCATTGGGCACGCTCCTTTTGGGACTGAGGCTTCAGCAGCTATAGAGCAAATTACAGATGAAGAACATACAGACGACCACAGAAATGGGGTCACAACATTTATTGAGGTATGCGTACCTTTTGTTTCTCTGTAGGGTTGGTACTCTTGCGCAGCGTTTCTGCTTGCAGCTCATCGAACTGGTTCTCACTCTTGTACACCACAGTTCTTTTCTCGTGGATCCAGGCCCTCTCAGGGACACTTCCAAAGAACTGCACATGGTACTCCTTACAACCTAACAACAGCAAACAAGATCAGTAATTATCATTAAGATAGGAAAGCTTAAGAAAACAAAAACTTGATAAACAACAGAATCTACAACAAAAAAAAAGTCAGTCGGGCTTTTGGTCAACAGTCGCTTAAACAATTTTAAACAATTTCACTTTTACAAAGTAAAGTGAGCCTTGGCGAGTAAGGTTTTACCCATACTTGAAATTGGTACTTTGTTTTTAACCCACACAGATTTTAAGTAGTGCCAGTACAAGCACATAGTGAACAATAGGGTATATGCTGAAGCATGCTAATAGAAGTTTGAATTTGCCAGTAACCTGGGGTAAGCGATTCCGGTCAACTGCATGCCAATGCAAAAATTGGCGCGTTTAAGGTCTGTTTTCTTTAAAAATCAGTGTTCTCCACTGGCTGAGTGATATTCAATATAAAGTAGGTCTCAGATTGTACAAAAAGCACTGCATTAAATTACATTTTCCCTGCCATGTCTTTACAATGAGAGCATTTATTTTACCCCAGTATATTCAATGGAGCTTCTGGGCTAGCCTGCCGATTCTGACGGTGCTTGCGCGTAAATGGCTTTTCATCTCGTTTTACACTTAAACGGCTTTTTGTCTTGTTTTACGCTTGAGCAACTAAATGAATGCCAAAGTTTATATAACTGAATATATTTTAATTGCATTACAACATCGATGCTGTAAAAGGAACCGTATAAATTGAAAAAAAAATTCACAATGTAATGTAAATGTAATGTAATGTAATGTAATGTGTATTTATATAGCGCATTTATTGTGTATGGCCATACACCCAAAGCGCTTTACAATCATGAGGGGGGTCTCTCCACCCCACCAGTGTGCAGCATTAACTTGGATGATGCGACGGCAGCCACAGGACAACGGCGCCAGTGCGCTCACCACACACCAGCTATTGGTGGAGTGGAGAGACAGTGATCGAGCCAATTCGGTGGATGGGGATGATAGAGAGGCCATAATTGTAAGGGCCGATAGAGGGACTTTGGCCAGGACACCGGGGTTACACCCCTGCTCTTTCACGAGAAGTGCCATGGGATTTTTAATGACCACAGAGAGTCAGGACCTCGGTTTAACGTCTCATCCGAAAGACAGCGCCCACTGACAGTGTAGTGTCCCCTTCGCTTTTACAATAACAGGTCACCGGAAGTTTATCAGTATGGGAAAAACACTGGCCTGGCATAAACTCTAATAGGGGTTTGATGGGTACTAAAGATAAAGAAAGTGTAGTTTATTCATTCGCCCTACTTCAATTCCTGTCAAGTACAGAAATTAAACCTGCATCCTTTTGAAGTCCAACTCCCTAACCATTAGAGGCAATTAACAATGTGGCATCAATTTCTATTGGGGTTCGCCACAGCAGAAAGACTCACCAAGCACTCTGGCTTACTAGCAGATGCTCCTTCTACACAAAGATATGTCAACGGTCTTTAGGGTTTTCATCTTCATGCGAGAAGGACTTTGATGGCAACTTTCTGAGGCACACAAGTTATGGCAGTGGAAAGGCAAGTTTGACTTCTAATCTGTACTGTTCTGTACCCCTCAGTGAAAACAGGCACTAGTGTTTTAAAATTGCTTGTGTAGTGTTTACCAGACTTAGTACCCGTTCACATTTGACGTCTTTTCTATGCACAAGTTCGTTCTTTCCAATGGAGGTCCACAGCTTATGGCTTTTTCCATTAATAAAACTTGTATCAGAGCTGCAGCAATGTTGTCAGATTTTCATACTCTGAGAAAATGTTCGATAGTCACCTAGTAATGACAAATGACATGGAAGCGCGAGCGCAAAGCACATTAAAACTGGTGAAGGAAGCGACGTGTCTCACACTTTCCACACGCTGTTAGATGCAATGTGAATGGCCCCTTAAGAACCTCTACTTGCATTATACTGTTTTAGATTAATTACCTCTTGTATTAATACGTGTATGAACGTTCGACTGTGGGTCTGATGACACCATGCATGGCCACCAAGGATACGTCCCAACTTTTGCCCACACCAAGTCACCAATCTCATACTCTTGAGAAGTGCCAGTGCTAGTGATGACCGAAGGACAGTGCTTTTCCACCTAAACAAGAAGACAACACATGCTTGGATGAACAGAATCTTATAAACTACAGGTTTTTCGCATGTTATTGTGTCTGAAACAGGACACTCACCTTCTGCTCCTTGAGTTCTGCTTTGGGGCTTTTGAGGCTTGACTGTGGCTGCTGCTCTTCTCTGAAAGCGACCTGACTTTCAGTGGTCTGTACAGGGTTGTGCACCACAACTGACCGCTCCTCCTCAACTTTGCTTGGCTGTTGGCTTTCTTCTTGACCAGCGCCATGTCTGCTGCCTCTCTTTTTCCTCTTCTCCTTCTTCTGCTCATGTTGTCTCCTGGAATCCTCGCCGGCCTGAAACTCCTGCAGGAGGTCTCCACACAACGAGGACTCAAAGAGCTCCCTGCCATTCTGATAGGTCTTAATGATCTTTAATTTGATCTCTGGGGAGCTGGTCTTTTTAGGAGTGGTGGTGATGATGGTGTTGACGGGTTGCCCAATGGGGTTGGAGATGGTGCTTTCTTGAGGTGAGAGAAGGGGTGGAGATGAAGGTAAGAGCAAGGGAGGAGGAGGTGGCAGGACTTGAGGCATTAGGTGCGAGGCAGGAGGTGGGTGGTGGTGGTGGTGGTGAGGTAACAGAGGTGGGTTGTGTGGGTGGTGTTGCTGCTGCTGCTGATGGTGGTGGTGATGTGGATGATGAGGCTGCTGGTGATGATGGGAATGAGATGGAGGTGAGATGTGAGTTTGAGGTTTTTCCTGGACCACTGGTGGTCTCAATACTGTGCCCTCACCAAGCAGCAAACTGTGATCTCCATAGTTTCGTATGGCACCATAGCCATTAGCTGAACCATTGGGGAACTGAGAGTACAAGGCAAACTTGGCCTGTTGCTCATAGGTACCTACACCCGTAGGGTAACCATTTGTAATGACTGGGACGTCTTCAGCTGGGTATGAAAAGCCGGACTCCAGAGGAGAATCAAAGTTTTGCTGTCCTCCATCATCTCCTGGGTCACTGATGGCTTCATAGACATCCTCCTGTCTGATGTTAGCGGAGTCAATAAGCTGAGGGGGTTGCTGAATTGTGTTTCCCATGATCCCTTGCATGAAAGAGAAGGAGAAATCCATTGTTCTGCTCCAGCATCCTTAAGTTTCCCTTTTTCTTACAGGGCCTGCTGAGATAAAGACAGAGTGCATATATTACACATTTAAAACATGCATCTTGTTTTTGGCTAATGCCAATGAAGCTGTTCTGCAAAGCTGCAATTTCCCTCCCAAGGGATTAATAAAGTTTCCTCTAATCTGCTCGAAGTTATGCCAACTTTTTAAGATTTTTTAAAGAGGAAAACTCATGCATAAATGAGATTTTGTAATTGGAATCCAATCAAAGCTGTGCAGTGCCATTTTCGTCACATTAAATTCCTTTGATTCACCGTTAATTTCATCGCACAGAAATGCATTAATATTAATTAAATTAAATCATATTTTGCATGTCTCGTTGATTTTATACGCGTTTTCACCAATTAATCTGTCTCGATAAACAACTAAAATAAACAATTATATTCAAAAGCATTGTTTATTTTTTCAGTTTTGTGTCATTTCGAATGTCTATTAAGTAAATATAAAACAAACATTTTAAGACATTCATGTAGCAAAACAAACCCATCGATCAATGCCACCGAACAACAAATGACCTTTTTTTAAACAAACTAAGCTGAAACATTGTTTCATCTCAAAGAAACAAACCTGCAATGACCAGCTGGCTAACATTAGCCTGCTAGCGTTATCTGGATAACAAAACAGATCGAGTATATCCATATTGTCAATGTATAAACGCTTCAATCTAACAGTAAATACAAAATGAAATACGAATAAACTAAATTAAGCACTCGTGAATAAAAAATAAATCCTGGGCTTTCAACAGCAATGTAAAGCGGACCCCGTGTAATGTCGCTGCATTATATGAAAGGCGGCGTTAGCGGATGTGCTAATGTGTGTGTATAAGGGAAAAACATCAACACACGTAGTTCTAATGTGTATCACCAGGGGTTTTTTAACAGGCGATTTGATGCAAATCGGTATGCTTTTTTGGTAAACTGCATCATGCGGTGAAGCTTACAAACTGTAGAAGTGAATGCGAACATGCCAACATGGCTGCCCGTGCCCCTTTAAATCAAATTGGCCAGATTGCATTTCCATCGTGGAAGAGGTGTGATGAAAACCACTGGTTTATTGTTACCGAAAACATAAATGCATGCAGCGCTTGTTTTGTATTCATCAAGAAATCATGAAACGAAGCATGAGGAAAAGAGCGGTAGAATAAAAGCGTCTGTACCTTCAGCGTGTTCCATTCTAAACAAATACAGCAAATAAACTGGATCCCTGCTGCAGTTAACATAAATATATCAACACAAAGACCTATGACTCCACGTTTCTGAGATCTGATCCGCTGTTTGGGAGAAAAACGGGGCTAGATCAGTCGTGTGTCGATCCCCATGATAGGATGTGTGGCTGTGAATCGGGAGAGGCCCCGTTTTTTTGCGGGATGCTCCTGCAGACCTAGGGAAATTTGGCTCCCATATATTTTATTATAGCCGTCTCCCTCCCTCTAGCTGTAACAAAAGCCCCTCTGCTTAAGGCCTGTGTCTCAGCGCCAAAATAAAATCGCCCCCATTGGCTGTGCTGCATGATGTGAGCCGTTTGTTAGGACGAGTAGTATTTTTATATTTATATATATATATATATATATATATATATATATATATATATATATATATATATATATATATATATATATATATATAATTACAGCCAAAATAAATGAATGAAGTTAATGAGATTAGTTATTATTGCGTGACAACAAAACATAAAATGTAGCGAACGCATCACACAATTTAATCGTAAAACGCTAAATTCTCTTAGTAAAATAGTTTTTATTTCCATTGTTTTTTTAAAGAATATTTTATTAAGAAATACTTTAAAAATTCTAACATCATTTAAGTTTGTCTATTAGAGATTATTAATAAAAAATAAAACCATTTTCACGCACACATATTACGTAAGTACGTTGTAATTGTATTTATGTAGTGTGTATACTATTTGCATGTATATATATATATATATATATATATATATATATATATATATATATATATATGAAAAAATAGACATAATATTTAATATTATCTCATAATTTCTTATAAATTAAATACATATATTCATATTTGTATGTGTAATTTTACACTGTTCAATACGATTATACTGTTTTCTGACAAACGTGTATATATATATATATATATATATATATATATATATATATATATATATATATATATATATATATATATATATGTGTGTGTGTGTGTGTGTGTGTGTGTGTGTGTGTGTGTAACTCTATAGTTATTTGCTAACAGAGATGTTGAATGTTAAAACAAGGTGAATTAAATAAAAAAATAAGGAATATCTTGAATCTGTTTTTCCGCTCTTCTGCATTCTTTTTTTCTGTATTATAGAAGTATAGAATCGGGTTTTGTTAAATAGATAATAGATTTAAGTGTAGATACTCAAAATCGGGACATCCCTACAATATATATATATATATATATATATATATATATATATATATATATATATATATATATATATATATATATATGTGTGTGTGTGTGTGTGTGTGTGTGTGTGTGTGTATTATATGATCTAATATGGTCAGTTTAGCTTTTTAAAATTTAAATGTATAATTATATTATAATTGTAAACATCAACAAAAACTATATAATTCAGCACAATTTTGATTTTGACTAGGATTAACTGAAAAACAGCGCCATCGTCTGCACTAAGACCTTAACAACCACAATTTGAATCGCTTTTATTACTGCGTTTCTGTTCTCGGTACTGCAAATCCCTCAGTTTCCATGACAACTCTGAGCTGCAGCTGAACTCGGATCAGTAGGTATGGACGCCTCTCTGCCCTCGTAACCACGGATGAGGTCATGGGAAGTTCCACTTTCCGCCCAGTACAGCGCATTGGCCAGCGTCACTAGTACGCACGACTCGCCTATTGGGGCTCACAGCTGTCATTCACGCCGCTCCTCTCATCGGATGATCCTCCTCGGCAAGCCAGTCGGCTCAACTCGGGCAGCGGAGGCAAACTGACAGTGCATTTTAAACTAGTACACCTGCAAAGACGTGTTCATTTATATGTCGATTTGGATTTAAATTAAAGGAGTTACACGCCGTCGTGAATGGAGCATCTCATCCCGTGGAAGCTCAGTTTTCCGTACCTTCGCCTCCGAGGAAATTTGACCCTCAGCTGCAGGAGGAGCGCTGTCGAGCCGAACATTTTTCTCCACCGTCATCCGATCTGACACCATACCCGATGCTTACTGCATAACAGCCATCACACCGCACCACACGGACCTTTTTCGACAGGTTGGTTGTTGTTTAATGTCTATTCGGGCGGACAGATCCTCAATATCTCATTCGGATCATGTCAGTCCTATAGGTTTCATCCGTTGTTATTGTTAAACCGTTAACTCTCCACTCGCTTTTGCGTTCATTTTAGTTGTACATTAACACAAGTAAAACACAAGGAAACGTCCGATCGCTTATGTTAATCGATGATATGTCCGGTACATACATAAATCAGCGTATGTTTGAGTTAACTATAGCACTGAAACTGAAAGCGCCGTGTTTTGGATCTACAGGCCTCTGTTGTGGCCTTCAGCGCCTGTCATCAAAGTTTATAGCTTTTATTTACTTACAAGACCTTTTATATTACACTTTAAATGCTCAAAAAGCTCAAACTTTTGAGAAGTATAAGAAGAAGTGATGGTTGTTATTTATTTAGACAACGTTAAACATAACTAAAGTATTTGCACTTTAGTTAGTTGCTCGGTTTATGGTCATAATAATCACAGTTGTGATGTAACGGTTACCCAAGTGGCCTGTTGTGATTAGTGATAAAGCTCATGGTAGGATAAAACAATACTTGATTGTATGTTAAATATGCCCGATGACTTTGACCGGTGTCGGTGTTTGTGTTCTGTTTTAGCAACTCGAGTGGCGGAGATAAACACGTGAGTCGGTGTTTTTGTGCAGTTCTCGCGGCCGGCCGCAGGTGCGCTCGAGCGTAGTTTCCTGCAGTACTGACACGAGGCTGTTATTGCTGCTGTATTCATGCAGATAATATTCATTTAAAAATACTGAAACGAATGAAAAAGTAGCAGTTCCATATAAGTTATATAACACATATTTATTATTCATTTATCAAGTTAATTAGATTTTAGAAAAGTCTTTACTATTTACCAATGTAAGTATTTATAACTAAATTTGTGAATCAACTACTTATTGTTTGGAAATTAAAATTTATTCCTCATAAATAACGGAGCAAATCATATTATGTCTAGTAGTCTTTCTTGGTAAACTTCAACTTGTGAATATATGTACCCTTTTTTAAGAATATTGAAACATCAAAAGCCTTCATAGTGATATAATGTTGAGGCACATATACATTTTCCTTAATTGCTTACATTAAAATATTATAATACTTTATTGACAGAGAATACAATAAAAATGTATTTTTGAAAATTTATATTTTCATTCACTTTGCAGGACGCCTGATTTTCCATCACAAAATGGCAGTTTTCAGCTCACAGGTGCTTCTTGCGGTAACAAGATCAAGGTAAGGACATCATCCAAATGACTATAGAAATTAGTATTATTATGATCACTTCACATGAGCTATTTCTATGATGTAAACAGTGTTCTCGTTCCTGCCAACCGGCAAAATAATAACAAAAAAGTTATTTTAATTTAGCACAATATTATCACTCTTTTTCTTCTTGCAAATTCAATTAAAACTTTAACAAATGGAAAAAATGTATATAAACCCAGAACTGCAACATGCAAACTCAGATTTTAAGAGAAAAGGTAACATTTAGACTTTTTCCTGCTAAGAAAGAAAAGAAGTCAAAATTGAGAGCTTTAAAATGTGCCAATTACCTTTTTTATTGATTTATTTGATTTTCCTCAGGGGATCATACTTGCTTTCTAAAAGACATGGCTGTGCTACACTCCCGTCAACCGCATGCATACGCTACCATTCAGAATTGCTTGGACGTATTGCTGTCACAGCCAGATGTCCCAGACCAGTGTACCCCAACACATCCAGCTACGTCCGCCCTGGTTGCATATCCGCACGTCCCATCCACAGCTCTTGTTCGTGGCTGCAGGAGGCAAAGGACACCCCTGCGGATTCTGAACCCATAAAGAGTGATCCAGTTCCAGCCGCCTCTGCCACTCAACCACCGCCAGCACCTCCAGCGTTGCCAAGGAAGTCCCTGGGACAGAAAGTCCTGGACGAGCTCAAGCATTACTATCATGGTTTCAGACTTCTGGGCATTGACACTAAAATCGCGGGCAGGATGGTGTGGAGGTTACTGCACGGCCAGCAGCTTACCAGGAGGGAGAGAAGGAGGGTATGTGTGGAAGGAAAAAGTTTTGGAAAATTGCAGTCCAAATTATTTTTTGATGAGAATTTTTATTTTTTTTAGATCAATGTGGTATTTTGATAAGACAGAATGATGATTCAGGTTAACTTGATACACGCGGTAGCAGTCTGCCAAGAACTGCATCTATCTATCTATCTATCTATCTATCTATCTATCTATCTATCTATCTATCTATCTATCTATCTATCTATCTGTCTGTCTGTCTGTCTGTCTGTCTGTCTGTCTGTCTGTCTGTCTGTCTGTCTGTCTGTCTGTCTGTCTGTCTGTCTGTCTGTCTGTCTGTCTGTCTGTCTGTCTGACTGACTAATGTGCTCAGCATATATGCGTATACCCCTCACATCTATCTTTAAAATTCATATTTTTAATAAGAAACTAAAAAAGATTATATTTGGGTATATACATTAGATTAGTCAGTACTAAAGCAAATCTGGAGCTTATGTAACAAAGTAACTTGCAATAACAGTCTAAAAACTAATACACCATTATAGAAAAAAAGAATAAAAGTACAACATTTATGTGTTATAGAAAGATATTCAATAATTTTTATTTAAAAAGAGGAAAAACCAAGAGAAGGATTTTTTTTTATTTATTTGAAATTTTATAGGTTGCAATTGTTTTGCTTGAATTTAATTGTATTATCTTTCAATTTCTAAATTTGTTTGGTGACTAAAATATTATTTTAATAAATTTATCTATCTGTCTGTCTGTCTGTCTGTCTGTCTGTCTGTCTATCTATCTATCTATCTATCTATCTATCTATCTATCCATCATTTTTGAAGTTAGAGATCCCAGTATCATGACAACAATACAACTGACAGAGTAATCTGACTAATCAGAGCAGCGTAATCCCTTGAAAAAAGGCAGGATTTAGAGATACCAGATCCTTGAATGATCTGTTTCAAACACTGAAAAACAACACTGCATTGCATTTGATGATGTTTTACAACAGTATAGAAAGTGGATTAACTATGTGATATCATGTATCAGTTCAGCTTCCCTCATGTGTGGTCTCTTCAAAATGGGGTATCTAATAAATAGAGTTAACAGAAAAACGAAACCCCAGAAATCATCAAATAAATTGCAAGAATGAGAGACCCATAAAAAAGTATACACTGGTCCCAAAGCTATTTCATCATTGCTAGAAAAATATTTATAAATTCCAAAATTCACATTGTCCATAATACTAAATAACGTACAGCTCTTTCAATACCTTTGGTACAAATCTAAAAATGTTGGATTACTTGGATTAATTTGCTTTAGCTATAGTTCATCAAAACATGAACATTAATTAATTTTCTAACACTCAAGCCTCCAATATACAGTTGAATTTCTTATTTTTTTCATGTTTTTAGGAGATTTTTATCTGAAACCATGGTACTTGGGCATTCATAAAATGCCAGAAATTATTGACTTGCATTTTAAGAGTAAATAAGACATATACTGGCAAAATAAAATAAATAGTCTTGGATCACTTAGTCTTATAAAGTGAAACCGTCACTCTGTGCATGAAACTGATTATTATTTACAACATTATCAGCTTTAATCTGTAGCTTCAGCAAATAGTCCTAATTCCATGTTATAGCACTAATTTAGTTTGATTGTACATATGTTTTCTCACTCTTAAAGTTCTCTTACTCATTGATGTGCATTTTATAAATTACAAACAATCATAGTTTTAGCTGAAAATCTATTAGATTTTTATACTGAAGAACAAAACATCATATACACATTTGTTAGCATGAGTGTGAGCAAATTAAACGCAATTTAAAATTCTTAGGTGAGTAACTTAACACATTGTCTTGTGTCTACTCTTGTATAACAGTGTTATGATATAGTGATTGTGATGCTGTTTTCATAGAAATATTGACTCGCTTTATTTTCATGCTACTCCAGTTTCCATTGGTTCATTGTAATGCTTTGTTAATTAGTGGTTTATTAACCCAAAAGATCTTTATAAAAGAATAGGTAAGCGGTTTGACATTTGGAGTTGTGTCGCAAGTAATTAATACCTTTGTAGGATTTGAGTTGTATGAAAGGATAATTATGTTTGGTAATCGTGTTTGAACAACCAGTGCTTGGTCAAGGATTTCTAATTTACTGTGACACCAATAGGATTGCATAACCAGTGAGCTTAACACCTCAGTGGAAGTACACTAGGTTCAGGCCAGAAGTGTTTCTCTCACTATCCCAAACTGCATTTGTTTTTGGGTTTGCACCTTACAAATAAAACTTGTCCTATTTTCTTTACAGCTGATGCGGACATGTGCTGACTTGTTCCGGCTTGTGCCCTTCATGGTCTTTGTTATTGTTCCCTTCATGGAGTTTCTGCTCCCTGTATTCCTCAAACTCTTCCCAGAAATGTTGCCTTCCACATTTGAGACAGAGACTAAAAAGGTATGCTTTTAAGAAAAGGTAACAACAAAGCTGAAATTTAGTTGGTCTAATAGGATTAAATTAAAAAAGACATGTCTAATCAACCTGTTGAACTCAACATAAGTATTTCATTTTGATTTACTGAGTTTTTAATCAATGGAATATGAGTGAATGATTTGTAAAGTCTTCTCTGTTGAATAAAAATAGTGTTTATTTTACAATTTAAAAGTTGTACATTTTAGTCAATCAGTTCAGTTAAAATACATAGTCAAAAGTGATGAATAATGACGAAAGAAACTTCTGAATTTGTTATCATGAATTCAGTTTGATTCCGTGGGTCCCATACACGAAACGGAAGCAAACTGAATTAATTTCAGTGTCTTTAAACATGAGTTGTAATTTTTCATAATTAAAAATGTTAAAGAAAATTTCAGAGCATGAGTAACTAATAAAGTGGCTGAATTTAAGATTATATTAAGTTTCTACTCATTTAAATAATCTACTTAATTTAAGTAGATTAAGTTTGATTCATTGTAACTTATTCATGAAACACTTGTACATGTAAACATTTGTAAACTTTTATCATCGGTCTGATGTAATCTTAGTCTGCAGATTAGGAATGCGTAATACGTATTACCAATAATGACTAAAAAACTGGCTGATTTGGTTTCTATGACAGGAGGAAAAACAGAAAAAAGGACTCGCTGCTAAACTGGAACTGGCCAAGTTCTTGCAGGAGACCATTGCAGAGATGGCAAGGAGGAATAAGGCAGCAGTTGGAGATGAGACTCAGAAGTTCTCCACTTATGTGCAGCAGGTGAGTTTCATTATTGAAGCTGCACCCCATACCATACGTATACTACCTGACAAAAGTCTTGTTGTCAATTCCAGTTGTAAGAGCAACAAATAATAACTTCTAGTTGATCATTTGGAAAAGTGGCAGAATGTAGGCTTTCCAGATGAATTGTTGTGCTGCATCCAAATCATCACAAATACTGCAGAAAACCTATTGGAACCAGCGTGAACCTAAGATTCTTATAGAAATCGGTCAAGTTTGGTGAAGGAAAAATCATGGTTTGGGGTTACATTCAGTATGGTGGTTTGCAAGAGATCTGTAGAGTGAATGGCAACATCAACAACCTGAAGTATCAGGACATTTGTGCTGCCCATTACAAACCACAAAAGAGAGCAAATTCTTTAGCAGGATAGCTCTCCTCCTCATACTTCAGCCTCCACATCAAAGTTCCTGAAAGCAAAGAAAGTCAATGCTTCAGGATTGACCAACCCAGTCACCAGATATGAACATCTTTGAGCATGTCTGGGGTAAGATTAAGGAGGAGGCATTGAAAATGAATCCAAAGAATCTTGACGAACTCATGAAGACCTGCAAGAACTCTTTGTCATTCCAGATGACTTTATAATTAAGTTACTTTTGCTTAAGCAAAGTAAGACCTTACTGTCCTAATTAAAAATCAAGGCATGATCATTTTATTGTGGTAAAATAAGTGTAATCTAAAGGCCTTTGCCACTTATATAAGCCACTTCTGACACCAAATGATCAACTAGAAGTCAAGTTATTATTTGTTGTTCCTAAAACTTGGATGGGTGACAAAAACATTAATTCTTGGCCATCAGTCTCGTGTCTCAGACAAAAGATTATTCTGTACATATTTTTTTGTGTACTCATGCCAGTTTTGTCTTTACATTGGATTGATTTTTTTTTTTTAGAAAAATAATTGTATAATACTAATACTTCTATCTTAATAATAATTGTATTTCTAATATTTCTAATATTCAGCATAACTATTTATATAAGGGTAAAAAAATGTATGCCCCATTAAAGCTTTATGTCTAGCAACACCCCTGAATTGACATATGTTTTGTGTGCTTCAGGTAAGGCACACCGGTGAACAGCCCAGCACTAAAGACATCGTGAAGTTCTCAAAGCTTTTTGAGGATGAGCTGACGTTGGAGCATCTGGAGCGGCCGCAGCTGGTGGCCTTGTGCAAACTGCTGGAGCTGCAGCCCATCGGCACCAATAACCTGCTGCGTTTCCAGCTAATGATGCAGCTGCGCACCATCAAGGCAGACGATGAGGTCAGTCAGCTGCCAATGAGCCTCAAAAGTAGTTTCAAAGCCAAATGTATGACTTGACATGTTGATGTAACCTCAAAGTTTTTGAATGACTAAACCAAACGAAAGGAAATGCTGATTTACAGCTTCATTGCATGTGGCAGTGTGCACGGCATTGTAACTTGTCATGTTTCATTGTATCCAAAGACGCACAACTTTGAGCCTCATTTAACCGAACTGCATGAATGTGCATGTACCAACATCTTTATGAATCCAAAACAGCAGCCTGATGCTAAAGATAGTTTACCCAAGCATAAAAATCTACTCACTTTTTATTGCATTATTACATGTGGATCTAAACCATTATTAGTTACTTGATTCTGTTGATCACAAATGAAAATATTTTGAAGAATGTTAGGGAACTGTAATCATATACGTCTATAGTAGGAAAAACAAATACTATAGAAGTCAATGGTTACAGGGTTCCAGCTTTCTTTAGAATATCTTCAACAGAAGAAAGAAACTCAAACTGGTTTGGAACAAGTGAATTGTGAGTAAATGATGACAGAATTTTTATTTATTTTTTTATTTTCAAGAGTTCACACTTAGCTGATGATTTACAAAGCTTATTTGGCATGCTGTCCCGGGAGAGAGCCCCGAGCTCAAGGGCTCCTCGAGCCCGGGGCTTCCTCCCGTTGGCAGAGCAAGAAGGGAGCCTGAGCTCGGTGGATCTCAGAACTCCCCTGCCGCTGTAGCTAAGGGAACGTAAGGAATTAGACCAGCTTGATTGTTAAGTATGTTGAATGTCTTTGGATGGTGGGAGGAAACCGGAGAGCCCGGGGAAAACCCACGCGGACACGGGAAGGACATACAAACTCCCCACAGAAACACTCACCGGTCCTATCGAACTAGGACCGGCAGTATTCTTGCTGTGTGGTTCACAGTGCTAACCACTGGACCGCCGTGCCGCCCAATTACAGGTAAAGGAGGAGAATAGGGGAGGAGGGGGGTTTCTTCCAAACGAAGATAAAGTGAACTGAAAACTTAGACTATTTATGGTGCCTTAGGGCTCATATGATTGGAAGATTAGTGATTAGCAAATGCGAGACTGGACGTGATAAATCATAAGCACGTGATCCTCTCGAAATTAGTTTATGAATAAACTTCACTTATTTAAGTCCTTTAGGTTTTTTTTTAAAGCTTAGAGGAACATATTTATTTTGCACCAATGCCTTCAAAGTAAATTATTATATTTTTCTTGTATTAAAGCTTTGTGTTAGGCACACAGTTATCTAGGATTTATAAAATAAAGGTTAAATTAATCATTTACAGTGTTAAATATGAATTATTTAAGTGTGCTAAAATCCACAACCTACTTGTTTTATGCATAATTAAATTAATTCATTCAGAAAGTCCATGTATAAATATCTTCACCACTGTTTCGTCATAATAATTACTCCACCCACTGTTGTTACAAATGGTATAATTGCATGCGCATCAAGTTATTAATTCAGCTTTAGGCTACATTTACAGGACAATGATGTAGTCAAAAATGTTAGCCTTTTCCCTTGCTGGCGCTGTCACCTTGCTAGTAAACAGTACCTGTAGGGAAATGACCCATAACTCACTTGTAATGCTTACTCTCTCAGAGTTAATCATAAACCTTTTTTTTTTTATGTAAGGTACTAAAGACTCTCGTCAGTGCTGATCTGGGTTTAGAATTCGATGTGTGTAAATATGATGCATCTTCACTACTGGTTTTAAAATTGAAGTAAATCAACACTTTTCTAAAGTAGCAGCAACTAAACTAACATGTACTGCGTCACTGTTATCGATGTGTGCTCGCGTTTGCCTTTAAAAATAGACACAAATTGTGTGTGTGCATGTGATTTTGTGTTTTTATGAACACTGTAACAGTGGCATTCTTCAAAAAACCTGCACTTTTAAGTTGATTTTTAATATTAATCGTATTCAGCCCCCCAAAATGCTGTTGACATGTAAACGAACAAGCAAAACGCATGAAGTTTCCCATTTTTGACAAAAAAATGAGTTCTGTAAATGGCCCGTTAGAGCTTTAAAAGGACATACTTTTGCATTTCCCTGTGCTGCTTTTATTTTTATGCATAAACATGCAATTATACAGACATCTCATGTTTTTTTATTGCTCTATTGACTTTAGAGTACTGTTCTGTGCTCAGCTCATGTATAATCATTGTTTTTGTTTGTTTGTGTATGTGTGCGCGTGTAGATGATTGCTACGGAAGGTGTGTCTGTAATGACTGTGGCGGAGCTTCAGGCCGCCTGCAGGAGTCGTGGGATGAGATCTTTGGGTCTGACCACAGATCAGCTCCGACAGCAGCTACAGCAGGTGTGTGTCTGTGTGTATACAAAAACCAGCCTGACTAGGTTGTAAAACTAAATATTTATGACTTGTTTTCCACCCAAAAGCTAGGCTAAATAAAAATGTGACGCATATACAGACTTTGGTTTACTCGTCTAATATTCACCCGTTTAATTACGTTGTTGCCATAGATGTCAGTTCAAAATGACCATAAACATGAATGATGCAGTTGCCATTTAAAGCATGCAAACGCCATTATTTGTCAGTGTAACCACTTTTGAAGGGTTTGTAATGTTTTGTGATATTTTTTTTTTAATCTCTCAGTGGCTGGACCTGCACCTGAAAGAAAATGTCCCACCGTCCCTCTTGCTGCTCTCTCGTGCAATGTACCTGACGGACCTCACTCCTAAACCTCCAGTCATCCCACCAGTGCCCAAACTGGAGGTGAACACTTTAACTGTATATAGCTCTCACATGTCTTTATGCCCATTGTGGAATGGTAAGATGCCCATAAAAAAATTAACTGTGCATTAAAAGAATACAGTTTGCAGTCAATTTACGGCAGGTAATAATTTGTTAATATTTATTATATTTATGTATAATTATAATCTGTTTAATATTATGCTATTTATTAAGTTTTAGAAAACCTTAATGTTGATTTTTACTGAAAGTAACGACACATGCCTTTTTCCCAGGTCTGGACTAAGAATGTAGCTTTAATAATACATATTTAAAGAAGGGAAAAGCTACAGTGTTTGCCTGGTTGCAGTTACTTCTGTTTATACTTTTGAACATTCGCACATTTCACAATAAAAGATTGTTTCGTTTTTTGAGCAAGTTATGAAAATGTTTGTTTAGCATTATTTTGGTTTTAAGTTATGTTCAAATTCTTTACGCTTTTAAAATAAATGCTACAAGTTAAAATATAATATTTTAAAGAGCAAATACAAATTAATACCCATTATAAGGTTTGCTATATATTTAATTTAATAGGTCGATTTGATTATTGTTTTAGAGATGCACAGTTAAATTAGCCAATATCTGAACTATAATACAACATACCTACTAATTAACACAGTCAAACAGAATTGAGTAACTTGTGTTTGTTATAAACCCCTCTAATCTTTTAGTCTGAAAACTTGGACTAGATGTATCCAGATTATGTTTCTTCTATTGTAACACTGCTTATAAACAGCACAATCTGTATTTGCTGTAGCTACAAAGCATAACTTGTTATGTGTGTAACTGATACACAGCCAGGCTTTCTGGCAGCAGTGCTTGGCAACAGATTAACTTTCAAACCTTTACAAAGTGATGTCTTGCTCTCTTATCAGACAGAAATGCAGACTGATACGTCACAACATGGTTAATGTTTCTTAGTGATGTCTTGCTCTCATATCAGACAGAAATGCAGACTGATACGTCACAACATGGTTAATGTTTCTTATGGTATCAACTGACCTTTTTCCTCTGTGTCTGGGCCATAGAAAACCAATGCTCCTCCTGTGGAGGCCGACACATCAGCCAAAGGGAATCCCCTGTCCTCCTCAGTGGAGGTGATGGTGGATTCTGCTCCTGTCATCAAAAACAGAAAGGTACACATCTTGTTTTGTCACCAATCAATGAATCAGTTCCCATCTCTCAGGTCTCTCAAGGCCGTGTTTAAAAACAAAACATGAACGGAAGTATCTACAAAGACCTTTATCTGATACTAACACTTCGGTTATGTATTTTAGTCAGAAGAACTGTTGGAGAAACCCAGAGGGTTGGACATGCCTTCACCTGAAGCTCAGTTAATACATGTAAGTAAATAGTATGTCACAGAAGATACCGCATTGATCATGTTTTTATTGAAAGGTGAAGTATCAATGTTTTTTTCTCTTTTGCAAGGTCTGTTTACTCTTTATTATAATGTTATTTTAATTCAGCTAATTAAAATTTTGTACTTTTTGTAGTTTAAATTTAATTTTTAAAAATTAAAAATGAATTTACATTTTAATGGTACATTTTCAGTATTTTGTTTTTAATATTTAATATTTAATTTCAAGCAACAAATATTGTTTTGTATCATGATTTTACTTTTAGCTAACTGTACTATCCCTCAACTATTACACATATTTTCCTGCACGCTCCCTTTATTTTTATTTGTTAATAGTTTTTAGAAGTGGGTTAAAGACAAAAAGGTAATAAAAGGAATAATTAAAATAACAGTGCAACACAGCTGCATTTCTATTAATTCCGCACATTAATGTGTCTTATTTAATAGTGTTTTTTTCTAAACAACAAAATCATACGTTAACCATGTTTTACAGAATTACATATTTTAATGTATACATGTATTATATTAATATTTCAAATCACTAGGTTTTTAAAAGTCCAGAATATAAATTTAATATGAGAACAATACCATGCAAAGTCAGCCTTGCCATGAAAAATAAAAATAGTTAAAATAGTCAAACCATTACTAAAGTTATTTGTGTAAGCAAGTATTTTACAGTACTGGCAATTTCATATCTGTCACATCTATAACGGAGAGACGTCACATCCATAGCCAAGCTTTTTCCTCATAAATGCAAAATTAAACAATTATGTTTGTTCTATAGTGAGTCAACTCTTATCATTTTGATTGTTTCCTTTGGGTTGTGCAGTTTAATTCACAGAACTTCCACAAAGTATGTTGTATACTGCAAACTTGCATACTTTTTTGGTCACATTCATGACGCATGTTTATTTTCCTCATTTGAAATATAAAATATGTTTACAGATTAATATTTCTTTGATCCCATAACTCTGTGGTTAGTTGTTTTGGAAAATATAAACGGATGTTACTTTCTCTGTGAGTTTTTATGTTTCGAGTTTTTACTGCAAATGTCACATCCATAACGCTGGAATTCCTCATTATCATTTATTCCTTAGTATAGATTTATTGGGTACAGGTGAGGAAAATGCATTATTTATACATAAACATGTTACACTGAATGATGATGGAACAAAGTAGGCATTAACATTTAGGGCCCTATCATACACCCGGCGCAATGTGGTGCAAGACCCGGCGCAATAGTCTTTTGGTAGTTTCAGCTTGGCGCAAGAGTCGTTTTGAGGCGTTGCGCTACGCTGTTTAAATAGCAAATGCACTAGCGCTCATTTGTGCGCCCATAGGCGTTCTGGTCTAAAAAGGGAGGCGTTCTGAGGCGGACCGCTGGCGCGTTGTTATTTTGAGAAACTATAAGAAACTATAAGGCGCAGAGTTGCGCCTTGCTTACGCACTGCTGAATGCGCACAAGAGAGCAATAGGCAAATATCTTTACATATAAAAAAATGTAAATATTAAGGATATATATAGGATATAATAAGAATAGATATAGAATATAAACATAAGGGATAAAAACATTACAAAACATATTATTTTCTAGCCTACATAAATATAAAAAAACACTGCTTTTATGTCTTCTTTGTCTCGGGAGGCTTTTTCAGTTCATTCATAACAATTTGCTTTTGTATAATGTTATTATTATTAGCAGTATTATTTATTATATCCATATTTATATTTGTTTTATTAAAAACAAGCTTAGATTTGCCCACCTGTCAGGTTTTAGACCATATGGGGCACAGCATGTGTTTTAGGTTATAACTCAGGTTTTTGAACACACTTCGTTAATATTGTTCATTTATTCGTTTGCTGGAAATTAGAACTGAATTTAGAAATAGTTTTGAAACAAATATTTGCGCTTAACAAACGAAATTAATTATTTATAGACCAACTGATGTCTGTGCATAAAGGTTTCCCTATCCAAGAGCGAATGTGAAAGTAGTTCCATTACCTCTCATTCTCACGCAGTAAATGCTCTGTTTAATAGTTTTCTGTTTGCTAGTGAAATGCTCATTTTTTCCACTTAGACTTAATTTGCGTCCTGTAAATAGCAAATGCGCTCTTGGCGTGACACAGCTGGGTCTTAAAGGGAATGGGAGATGAGACTCTAATTGGTTTATTCTCAAAACACACCTATAACTCATTAAGAAAATAAACTCAACCCTTTTAGACCATGTGCCATGACGCAAAGCAGGTTTTCTTGCCTTAAATGAGCAAAAACGCGTTCTGACACGCCCTGAAAGCGTTTGCGCCCTGTGTTTTGCGCTCTGTGCATGGACCGTCAAAATAGAGCCCTTAAAGTGTGTGTATCACTTTCAATGTGGACACAAAATTTCTATATCATTAAAACATTTTTTAGTTCAACTGTAAAAGCATATGTATCTTCACTACATTTACCAGCTCATATGTTACTCTAATTTTAATGCCTTTGAATTTGGCGATGTAACTTACCTTCATTTGTTGTGTCTCATCAGGCTAAAGAAGCAGAGTTGTCACAGAAGTCCAAGATGAGTGCCAATGGCATATGAGAAAGGCTGCATGTGACCATCATCACCTCATTCTGCTGGAGAAAGTGTGTAGATGCTGGAGGAAGAGTCTCTCTCACAGTCTATGATCTCGAGAGACTCACATCTTCCATTCAGACCTGATCAGCTACTCGCATCACATCCTCAATCTGCTCTTAAAAAAACGGAAAGAGCAAAACGGTTTGGTTTGAATTGATCCATCACTCCTGTTTGACATCAATGACATTTACAACCATGAACATTTGACAGATTATGTAAATTAGCGCACAAAAAAGGCTTCAAGATTCTGTCCGGCCAGAAAAGGAACAAGGAACTTTGCCTCTTCTTTTTTTCTGAACTTCATCATGTAAATGTGTAAATAAATTGTACAATACCTGCATATTATATAAGTGCTGCCGCTTTATACAGTCACTGTGCCATACGTGTAGTTTATGAGTTGGAAAAATAAGATTATTTTAATATGAGGAATGCGTACGATTGCATTCAGGATTGAGTTTGGCAGATGATTTGTAAATGGCAAAGTATTTGGGTATTTTTTTATTTGAAAATGTTCCAATTCCCTTTTCGAGGGGAATTTTTACGTTCACTCCCTCAGGAGATGCGATTAGCGGTGTAGCGATTTACGCCAGGCCTGCCTGTGGCAGACTCTGCAGTTCGGCACAAAACCGTTTTATCAGAAAGTGTGTATTTAATTTGTTGATGATATGCCGTGTCCCCGTTTGAATCATGCATTTAAATATTTTCCTTTGTGGAAAAGCCTAAATACCTGTAGAAGTCCTGAGTTTACTTTTGATAAATATTGAAATATTCCCCGAAGACATATTTTATGTACCGTTTGGATTGTTATTGCTTTTCATGTTGCACTGGATGAAAACCACTGTGAGGGAAACAATATTGTACGGCAATATTCTAAAGATTTACCTGTATAAGCATTGAATCCCCCAGACGTGGCTTTGTTTATCCTTTCGCCTGGCCTTTAAGTCAACTGTAACCTTCACTGAATTTGTTACGTCTTGTCCCACTCTGTTCTGGTGCACTTTTTAAGTTGATCAATTGTGTAAAATTGAAAATTTAGCCTCTCGTTGTAAAAACCAGAGTAACATCTTTGACCACTGTACAGTCAAGAAGTAAAGGTGCTCTTTTTGAATCTTCAAGTGTTACACAACCCCATTATTAACTCCATTTGTTTTGTGTCATTTGAACAAATGCCATGGTTTTAGTTTTCAAAATTTACAAGGTAAAATTTACTCATGTTTTCGATTAATTGACTTTTGTGTTCAGTTTAAGAGCATTTCATTAAAAAAAGATTCAGATCTCAAAATGATTGATGTGAAATTTGTTTTTATTTTGTCAGCATGATCTAAATTTGGCGCAGCTAAATATGAGCCGGTGACTTCCAGCACAGTCTGTGAAAAAACATTTTTGCTAAATATATTTTTAGAGCTCTATACATTTTTTTAAAAATATTTCTTTAGGGGGTTTTATAGGACAGTGGAGATTACAAAGAGGAAAGTATGGAGCATAGAGAGAGGGGAAGAATTGGTAACTAACCACGACTAGGCTACTGACTGACAAAAAAAAAAATAAAAAGTATGTTATACTATTTAAAAAAAAAACTCATTCAGTTTTAATTTTAGTAAAAAAAAAAAGCATTTCATGAAAATATAGATCAAGATTTTATGTACACTTATATTTCCAACTACTAGTATTCTCATGTCTGCTTGTGCTGAAAACTTGCTGACTTAGCTTGGCTGTTGATCACAAAAACTCACAAGACAATTGCATTTTCTACACCTTTTTTGCATTACCTTATGCTGCAAACATCAAATTCTTTACACCCGAAGCTTTACATCCATCACAAAGCATTTGTGTTACATCAATATACTTCTGCAAAAGAACGCAAATGCCAAAATAATTTGTTTTTGAGTGGATGCAAAGTTGATAAGGATACTTTACACACACAAATTTGTCATCATTTACTCAGCCTTGACTTGTTCAGTTTTTCTGTCAAAACACAAAAAAAAATATTTTTAATAATCTTGAAAACATAAAAATGGTTACTGGTTTCAGCATTTTTTTTCAATACATCTTTTGTGTTTAATAATAATAACCAAAAATGTAAAAAAATTATCAAAAAAAATCTAAAAGTTCCTTACAATTATTTTGTGTTTTTAATTTTTGAACTGAGGTGAATTTTGAAACTGAAAAGCAAGTCTTGCCAGTTTCCCACCATGTACTTTGCACAGATCCTATGATTCCTCTGGAATGCTGTTCAATGGTCAATTGGAGATGTCTTCTGTGTTTTTAGTTGAACTGTTTAAACAAGCTGATTAGCAGGAATGTCATCCAAGTTCCCATTCCTCAGATTAGTTCAGTGGAGCATTAGCCCAGGACTCACTGCTCATGCTGGTACAGTAGCATGATGATGCTGGTCATAAGACTCCTGAACTTTCTTAACTGTCTCGCATGAAAGCCAACTAAACTTTGAACAATCTGTTCATTGAAATGGTGCACTCAGTTTTTGATGTCTTACAAGCATGGCCTTATGTTGCATTAACGTCTACAAAAAAGTTAGAGTTTTGTTTCATGTAGCAGAAGGCTACGTTCATTTTCTTTGCTGTAAAGATTTTTATTTATAAGATTCGGTGTACAAAAAAACAAATGACATGTATTACTTATTTCATGATTTTTACAAACTACATGATTTATACAAGTATTTCATTAATTTACGTGACTTCAAATGTAGTTAATTAACTATTTAACCCTTGTGCACTGTTCAAATGTACAACCCTTTTTGTTATGTGCAGGATGAAAACATCCACTGAATTGAAACCGCTGTAAAATGCATCAGATTAATATATATTTTACATTTATTTGCATAAATCTGTTAATCAACCTCAGCTCTGATCAACACAACTAAATTGTTTAGAAATTACAGGATTTTTACTAATGATTGGGTTTTTCACCAAATCATAACATCATTTATGAATTTGGCCATTAAAAAGTTAAAATCCTGTAATTTAGTAGTTTTGATCAGGACTGAGGTGGATGAACAGATTTATGCAAATAAATGATAACAAAATTTGTATCTGATGCATTTTACAGCAGTTTTATTCAGTGGATGTTTTCATCCCCAACTTAACAAAAAGGTATATTCGCCCAGAGTGTATCGCTGATTTTATTATTTTTTTTTAATTGAAAGCATTTTCTTAAAATAAGATTTGTTACCAAGAATCTTTCCCCTAGCTGAAACAGAAAAAGTTATGGCCAAATTAAGACTCAAAATCACCCAGAGTGAATGAAAACATCATCAGTAAACATAAGGGTTAACCTAATGAAATGACATAGGATATTCTACATCCTGGCCATTTTAATTTCTACAGATGAGCTTTTAAACAAGGGTTATTATGCTACATTTTTGATAGCATTTGGCCGTTTCATAATGATAATATCTTATCGCAAATGTTCTCCTCAGTTAAACTCTTCTCATTCCTTTTTGACTGCCGACTGTCAGTTCGTTTAGGTGCGTTGCCCGCATTGCAATATTGCCAGATATTACTATACCAAAATGACACCAAAGTGTTCCCCTGAAATTGTGCCAAATAAGTTGAGATACTGTCTTTTAAGCAAGGCAGAGATTTAGGATTGATCTTAAAAGTTTGGTTACTTAAAACACCAAAGTCTGATTAATAAAATATGAACAAAAAATATGTAGATTCTGTACAGGCTTTTTTTGAAGGCTCAATAAATTGTTCCATTCAAAAATATACATTTTTCTAAATATTATTTTACATTTCAAGCGTTAATATGTGGTACTAAAGTGACATCTTGTGGTGATGGTGTAGAACTACACCTCTCAGATCATCCTACACATGTCAGTAAACAGAGCTAACTGTGGAAAATGATCTTACTGATGACTTGTTTCTTGACCCAGACTGAAAACAAAAAGAAAAACGTGGGTGATTTTAAATTAGTATGTGTGATTAATTTGGGGACTTCCCAAAATACTTTTACTCCAAGTTTACATTTTTAAACCATTAGTAAACACAGGGCCATGATATTCGCAGTTTGCTGAAAGTATGCCTCTATATGTTTTGCTTCTCACAGATGCACTACAATAGAGTGCACAAACTACATTTCTAAATACGAGGTGCAACAGATACATTATTGTGGCCCACATTTGTAAAGGATGTGGCTGCTACTTGCAGCTTCCTGTCTTGCTGTAAAGTGTGCATGAGGGCAGATGTGAAAATCAAAAGCATATCTTCACCTCGGTGAGACTCGATTTGTGTGTTGTTTTGAGTTCTGGGCAGGCCTGAGGAGTTTTCATTGTTGAACTAGACGTTGAGGACCACTGGTTTACTAAAGAGACTGGGATTTCATACGGATTTGGGGTGAGTTTGAAAGGAGGGAGCGATGGCCTCCCTCCTGATGCGATTCTTTCGGCTAGGTGTGGAGAAAAAGCGAGTGAGGCATTATGAGAACCTGAAGAGGGATGTGGATCCACACCAGTCGTGGGAGACTCTGGGAGAACTAGGAGATGGAGCTTTTGGAAAGGTCTATAAGGTAAGGGATTCAGATTATTTCAGTTCAGTAAAACAACATGTTTGTAATATATTTATAATTTGCTATTTAAATATTTTTTTAAAAATAAAACCTGGCGGTATACTCACATAGTTTTATCTTATCTGTCATTTCAAGGAAATCCCTCTTTCTTCAGACTGACTTTTCAGCTAAAGTACTGACCAATTTTAGCTGACTTAAACTTTTACATTTCATTCTTGTTGAATCTTGTGGAATTCTTGTTCTTCATGTTGGATTAACTAAACTACCCTACTGCAAAAACAAACAAACACATGGTTTCTAATGGTTTTCAAATGAGTTTCTAATGGTTTCCAGTACAAATATCATTTAAAAACATGCCAATAGTAA
The DNA here is from genome assembly GCF_052040795.2 of Danio rerio. Classification (NCBI taxonomy): domain Eukaryota; kingdom Metazoa; phylum Chordata; class Actinopteri; order Cypriniformes; family Danionidae; genus Danio; species Danio rerio. The sequence continues at coordinate 24,150,315 of NC_141030.1, forward strand.
GTCCTGAAAGCCTATTACAGATCTCTTAAAAACCACACTATAACATATTCTATGCTTGTTTGTATTGTTTTGTTTGTTTGTTTGTTTTTTTCTGCAGGAGGTTTTGATCAGATTTGGCAACACTGACATTTTTAAAGCACGAATCTACACAAATGTAACGACACTCTCATAATGAAGAGAGATAATTCCTGAAGGCCTGGCTATAGCCTAAGTTAATTGATTCACATCTGCTGATTACCACAAGGGCTGCAAACGAGTGATATAAAATTACTTGAACACAAAGTACAATAAACCATTGTGTTGTAAGTCCGTAGGCATATTGAGTAACCAACCTACCTAGTCTGTTTTGTAATGTCAGCTATTTCAAACGATAAGGAGACAGGACTCAATTGGGGCCTCTTCTGTCGAGTTTGATGTTCGTTTAAAATGAATCAGATGAATCACGATTCAACTGTTTGAGTGAATGATCGAGTCACTTGACGTCGCCACCTACTGTCGTAGTGATTTTAAAGGTTACTCAAACTCTATTTACCGTTAAAATTATGTAAGCCCGTAGCCAGCCTATTAACTTTTTTTGCAGTTATTCGAGGTTCTTCTTCTTCTTCTTCTTCTTCTTCTTCTTCTTCTTCTTCTTCTTCTTCTTCTTCTTATTATTATTATTATTATTAGTTATTTTTAATGCTAGTTTATTATCCATTATAAAAAAACAACAAAAATGGGAAACTGTTAAAACTTAAAAAACAAAACATTAAAATTAAACTAAATTAACTAAATTAAAAACTATAGCATAAAGGCCAACAAACTCAACAGCTCATTTACCCATTTAAATAACAAAAGCCTTCTTTTATTTGTTATTTTCACAATTTATTATGGCATATTGTCAAAAATGGGACAAATGAGCAAATATAGGGCCAAATTCCGGACTTTTTCAGAAGGGGGTTGTGTCTTTCAAACCGCCTGAACTCTCCCTGGCTAAAGGTCTGTTGTGGACATTTAATTTAATATTATTTCTAACAGTAATTTTATCTAATCTTGTTTCAGTAATGTACAGGTATTTTAATCTACTTGATACGCGCTACAGGTCAAAAGTTTGAGGTCAGATTTTTTTTAAAGAAAATGATTCTGTTCATCAAGGCGGCATTTATTAACTGTAAAATATTTGTTAAATTGTTAAATATTTAATAAAAGTTTTTAAATCACTGCTTTCATATTGTATGTAGTTTCAAATGAAATTATTACTTCATTATTACTTTTACCATTAATAATAATAATAATAATAATAATAATAATAATAATAATTTTTATTACTACTACTATAGTAGTAGTAATAAAAATATTATTATTATTATTATTAGTAGTAGTAGTAGTAGTAGTATACTACTACTACTACTACTACTACTACTACTACTACTAATAATAATAATAATAACAACAACAACAACAACAACAACAACAACAACAATAATAATATAAAATAATAATAATAATAATAATAATAATAATAATAATAATAATAATAATAATAATAATAAATATTAGAGTGATTTCTGAAGGATCATGTTACTCTGAAGACTGGAGTAATAAAGCTAAAAAAATATTTTTAAAATGACAAGAATAAATGATTAAATTAAATGATGAAATACTTTTGAACAGTTATTTTATAGTGCAATAACATTTCACGATTTGGACTGTATTTTTGATGAAATAAATGCAGCCTTGAAGAGCAGAAGAAGCTTATTTTAAAACATTTAAACATTCTACTGACCCCAAACTTTTGACTGGTAGTGTATATAGTAAAGTTATTTTCCTTTTTTATAAAAACATAACAACAAAAGAGACACTAAGCAAACATTTTCTTTGGATCTGCTATAAGACTTCTGATTCATTAGCAGATACAGTTATGCCTATTAGATTAACAACATAGAAAACACTAACTTGCTAAATGCTCACAGTAAAAATGCAGTTTAAGATTGCCATAATAAATAAAAATAATAAAGCAACACGCCTGTTTGCAATATCAAGCAGCATAACTTGATAATTTGAAAACATAGATGCAAAGGAAACCAGATGTCTCACACATTCACTTTGAGAATGGAAACATTAAAAATATAGTATGAAAAACATGCACGCCGTTGTTTATTTATAGGTTTCCAAGGTGACAGAAAATGGGGGTTTCGGGCTATGCTGCGGTTTGACAACTTCCTGTTAAACCAAAATGTGAAAGATTAAAGATGGCTTCCTGTTAGAATATTCACATAATCAACCTACTCATCTTCATACCTCTCTTAAAATGAACAGCACTTTGCAACTTTGCAGTTTCTGTGCTGTGCACATCTTTGCACTGTGGCCTTTCCAGCATAAACATTGTTGATTGTTTTCTTGCACTTCAAAGTGTCAAAGGCAAGTATTACAGTATGTAGTATTGATCTCAGGCCCAGAATCAGACTACAGGAGTGCTGGGAGCTGTTAAAGTGATTGAAGTGCGCAGTGAGGAGCAGCTGGACGACTACATCACTGAGATAGACATCTTAGCGGCCTGTCGACATCCGAACATCCTCTCCCTGCTGGACGCCATCTTCTTTGAGGGCTGGCTCTGGGTGAGAAATCTGTTTCCTGGTGTTTGTTTTGCAGGATAGTTCAACCAAAACTGAAAACTCTGTCATCATTTACTCACTCTTTACTTGTTACAAATCCATTTGAGTTTCTTTGTTTTGTTGAGCACAAAATAAACAATAAAAAAAATGTCAACCATTGACGTTCATTTTTGTTTTTCTTGCTATTGATGTAAGTGGTTACCGGTTTCTAACATTCTTCAAAATATCTTATTTTTGTGTTCAACTTATAAATGCTACATACAATATTGAATACATAATTTCGAGTGCTTCCTCTGTGCAGATCCTGCTGGAGTACTGTCCCGGGGGAGCTCTGGATGATATCATGCTGGGTGAGTGTTGATCAGATATTGTTTACAGAAGTATATGCATGACATCATCGTCATCATCATCTTATAGACCATTTCAATGTGGTGATGTCATTGGCCCATGAACATTTCCTGCTTGTTATCAAACTATTTCATAACTGTAACAAGAGGCAATTCAATCATATCTTACTGTTAAAACAGCTATTATAACATTATTTATCAATATGTTTCTCTTTTTAGATTCTCTGAAGCTATAGAAATTAAAAATGCAAAACAGAAAATATGTTGGGACTATTGTTTTTGTTTACATCCCTCAAAATGGTCTGTATTGTTTGTGTGTGCGTTACAGAGCTGGAGCGAGGCCTGACCGAGCAGCAGATCAGTGAGGTTTGCTGGCAGACTCTGCAGGCTCTGTTTTACCTGCACCAGCACCACATCATACACAGAGACCTGAAGGCTGGCAATATTCTGCTCACGATGGATGGACAGGTCAAACTAGGTACAAAATACTTACCTTTCTTCAAGACGAAATACAAATAAAACAGGAGGTGTTGTATCTGTTTATATATATATATATATATATATATATATATATATATATATATATATATATATATATATATATATATATATATATATATATATACACACACATTATTATTATTTATTTAGTATGAATAATATTATTAATTATTCTAATTAATATTAGAATAATTTAGTATTATAATTTATTTTTCTCACAGCTGACTTTGGTGTGTCTGCAAAAAATGACTATACTCTGCAGAAACGATCAACTTTCATTGGAACTCCATACTGGTGAGTCTCATATACATTTGCCAACATTTATTCCTTCGTATATACAGTATGTGAAAAAACATACAGTTGAAGTCAGAATTATTAGCTCCTCTTTAAATTTTTTTTCTTTTTTAAATATTTTCTAAATGATGTTTAACAGGGCAAGAAAATGTTAACTGTATGTCTGATAGTATTTTTTTGTTCTGGAAAAAGTCTTATTTGTTTTATTTTGGCTTTAATAAAAGCAGTTTTTTAATTTTTAAACACCATTTTAAGGTCAATATTATTAGCCCCTTTATATTTTTTCCCCGATAGTCTACAGAACAAATTATCGTTATACAATAACTTGCCTAATTACCTTAACGTGCCTAGTTAACCTAATTAACCTAGTTAAGCACTTTAAATGTCACTTTAAGCTGTGTAGAAGTGTCTTGAAAAATATCTAGTAAAATCTTATGTACTGTCATCATGGCAAAGATAAAATAAATTGGTTATTAGAAATAAGTTATTAAAAGTATTATGTTTAGAAATGTGCTGAAAAAAATCTTCTCTCCTTTAAGCACAAATTGTAGGAAAAAAATAAACAGGGGGCTAATATTTCAGAGGGGCTAATAATTCTGACTTCAACTGAATATACCAAAATGAGGGTGAGTAAAATTAGTATTATTATTATTTTTTGGTGGGGGTTACTGTTTCTATAAAATACTTTAAAATGGTTTGCACAATTTAATATCTTTGTGAGTGATTTATAAAATGTATCTGTTGGTTCTTGTCAGAATATTAATATTACAAATATTGTTTGGAAAACATTTATATTCTATTAAATTACAGTTACTATTTTTCTCTCTCATGTACTTAGCGCTATATGATTGAATTTAATTTATTACCTTAATTATTGCAATCTTTTCTATTTTTTATTTAATTAATTTTCTTTTGTGTACAATTTTGTTTTTATTTTAAAATAAACAGTTGATCTTTTTTTACCTATATAGTCATTTTTTTCTGGTCATTTTAAAATCATATTAACCAACATCTTTCATAAAATTCTTCTTGAATAACTTTATGATTTTTTTTTCATAAATCAAATTAAAGACTATAATTGTTATTGTTACTATTGTTATAATGGTCATATATTTAAGGATATTTTATAATCTGAATATACAGTTGTGTTTTGATTATTTTTATTAGATGGTTTTAAAATAAATACATGATTAAATAAGTAATTAATGAAATAAATCATAAATAAATAAATAAATAAATAAATAGGCGACATGGTGGCTCAGTGGTTACCACTGTCGCCTCACAGCAAGAAGGTCGCTGGTTTGAGTCCTGGCTGGGTCAGTTGGCATCAGTTTCCTTCACAGTCCAAAGACATGCACTATAAGTGAATTGAATAAACTAAATAGGCCGTATTATTTATTTATTTCAATACACATTTCCATAAAACCCCTCAGCACTCTCTTTGCAGGTCCTTAGTTTAACAAACCCCTAATCAAATGTTAGAACGTTTAAAAAGTTACATCAGTAGACATTCTGTCACTATTAAAGAAACACTGGATCAGCATATTCTGTCTTTCAAGGATGGCACCTGAGGTGATCATGTGCGAAACATCGAAGGACAATCCCTACACCTCTAAAGCTGACATCTGGTCAATGGGAATCACTTTAATCGAGGCGGCAGAGATGGAGCCCCCTCATCACTCACTCAACCCAATGAGGGTCCTGTTGAAGATCACCAAATCTCCTCCACCAACACTCTCCAATCCTCGCCAGTGGTGGGTTTTCACTTCCTCATCCCATTACTAGACCTGCTGTGGTTTACGTTTAAAGGTTTATCTCGATTTCTAAAACCAGGTCGTCACATTTCCAAGACTTCCTTCGAAGGAGCTTGCAGAAGAACCCGGAGGCTCGATGGGGAACCCAGCAGCTCATGGCTCACCCGTTCTCTTATGCTGGACGAGATGGACGAGCGCTAAAAGAGCTCATCGCTGAGGCCAAAGCAGAGGTCACTGAGGTCGTAGAAAATGAGGTATTAACATGCAATTAATAACTGATGATTACGTTTGCATTTAATCATCTGGCTACAAAGGCTTTTATCTAAAGTGATTCACAAATGAGGATAATAGAATTAATCAAAGCAACAGAACAGAAATGTGCAAAAATAGATTTCCCAGTTAAAGTAGTCTATAACACACGTATATATGTAGAAACTAGGGATGGGAAGATTAACCGATATGTATCGATACGCGGTCATGCGCGTGCACGATGCGAGTGCATCGGTTGAGCAGCAGAGGATGAATGAAATTTTGGAAGCAAATCGAGATGCATCGGTTTTTGCGAGATGCATCGATTTTTCCGAGATACAGCTTATATTTTTAATATAGAATGTATTTTTTATTTATTAACAAGTGTTGTCAACCTGTTTTTGGCGCATAATTTAATCGACCTACATAAAGTAAGCCTTAGCAACGGATTTGCGGATGTGCACACATTACAACTCAGTGTATCAGGTGTGCGGATGAAGCTAGTGGTGCGCCCTCAGAAAGCGCGAGAAGCAAAACAAACATATTCCCCACTGAGTTTTAAATCTAAAGTATGGCAAGCAACATTATGGATTTAAGGATGGACGACATGACAGGACAGATGCAATTTGCAAAATGTGCCGCGCATCTGTAAAATACGCGGGCAGTACGACTAATCTGATATCTCACTTGAAGCGGCGCCACGGTGTTGTTGTGGAAGCATCTTCCAGTGTTTCTGCATCCCCGGCTTTCGCACTGCTTCAACCAGTTCCAAAAGTGGTGAGAAAAGCATTGCAAGTTTTTTTTCCATGCGCAACAGTTCTGCTCGCTCTACGCCAATAACGAATGCTATTGCATTGTTCATCTAAGATATTCAGCCTAGTGTCACGGAGAACGAAGGTTTTAAACACCTCCTCCTGTTAATTTTTATTTAATAATAATAATAATATTAATAATAATAATGATAAAAATAATTGGGTGTCACGGTGGCACAGTGGGTAGTTTGACCACCTCACAGCAAGAAGATTGCTGGTTTGTTATATTTTTATTAGCCTGTTGTTTACAGTGACAGTGATGTTTCAACGCAGCATAACACTGCTAGTTCACAACCTTAAGTTTTGAATAATCAGTGGCAAAACATATCTTTGTAAAACTTGTTTTCATAGTTGAAAAGTTAAATCACAATTCTTGTTGTGCAATGCTAAATTTATTTATGTTGAAAGAGTGCAAATATATACATATTTTTTTAATATATATTGCACTTATACATTCTGTTTATCTTGAAAATACTTAAATAATATGTGCTATATGTTCTAAAATGGCCCTCTACTGTAAACTGACACTCTGGCTCTGAGAGAAGAGCCAGTTTGTAAAAAAAAGTCTTGGTTTTGCTTGGTTTATAAATAATCAAACTCATTCAATGGCACAGCATCCTCTTTCACATCATCTCATAAACTTGATCTAATTAGTTAGTGCTGAAATATCGCATCGTATCGTGATATGGGTGTGAATCGTATCGTGTTGCATCGCAATATGTCACAAATGTATCGCTAATATATCGGATCGTATTCTTTGTATCGAGATGCGTATCGGATCGGCATTATAGCTTAGATGCCCAACCCTAGTAGAAACAGAGTAGACAGTAGAATAGAGAATAGATAAAAAGTGTTACTATAGGAAAGTCAGAGTTTTTCAAAGGAAAAAATTAAAAACATAATGTTTTATTAAATATTATTAATTTATTATTCCTTTAAAATGGTCATTCTGCTGTGGTAACCCCTGATGAAATGAGTGAGTATTAATTAGGCATTAATAGAAATAATGTATTCAATAATTAAAATTATTCCTTGCACAGAATACATTAAGCAATTATTAAATGTTTATCTATGTATTAAAATGTGGTTTGATGTCCACATAAAAAAAACATAATATTTGCATGGACCACAAAACTTGTAATAAGGGTACATTTTTTTGAAAATTAAGATTTATACAATATCTGAAAGCTGGACACTAGGGATGCACGATATATCAGCGGCCATATCGTTATTGGCTGATAAATGCTATTTTTAATGTTATCGGTCTGATATCAAAATTAGGCAGATATATTTAAGCCAATAGATTATGTCATTGATAAGAATTGTCTGCCTCTCGTTTTGTTATTTAACCTAAAAAAAATAAAATAAATAAATCTATTTTTGGCATGCTGATTTATGTGAAATCTTGAATATAGGTCTATATAATCACCTTGCAATTTTAAAATAATTGCTCTGTTTTTCTTTGATATGGTATTATTTTATGCTATTCTAAGATCTGTTCCAAATTATGAAGTTTTAAAAATAAAACCAGTTGTTCACTGTATAAAAATATAACATTTTTAAGATATTTATATTTATCAGCTAATATATCAGTTATCGGCCTCCAAATCTAAAGAATCATTGGTTATCGATATCGGCCTAAAAATCCATATCGGTGCATCCCTAATGAATACATTTGAAAAGCTGTAATCCAAGGGTTCAAAATAAAAAAATGAGGAAATGTACTTGAAAGTTGTCCAAATTAAGTTCTTAGCAATGGAAATTATGTTTGTATAAAACAGCAGTAATAAATTTACAATATGTCTTCATGAACAATGATCTTTACTTATAATACCAATTATTTTTGTCATACAATAAAAATAATGTATCACTTTTGCTCATACAATGTATTTTTGGCTATTGCTTCCGTTATATTCATGCAACTTTACACTGGTTTTGTGGTTCAGGGTCACATTTATTAATTTAAACTCTAATTCCCCCAAAATTAAAATTATTTAACTGATTCACAATTTTTGCCATGCTTTTTTAAAAAAAATGTCAAAAATACCAAGAAGATGCAAGTCATTGTCACGTGACACTTTGAGAGTCCAAAAAAATTGACACTAGCAGTTTTTCCATTGTTTTCTAAAGTGAAATAATGGATCTGTTAAAGAATCTTAATGTTAATTACAACACTTTATCGAAACATTTCTTTTTTTTAAATTATGGACTCATTTGGTGACAATTTATTTTTGTTTCTCAATGTGAAAAGCTGTCTGAAATTTTCTTAAGCATTTTTCAAAGGCTTCTGTGTTTAGGATCAGTAATTTCACTTTTAGGGCTATGCTTAGGTTCGTTCTTTCCATTCCATTTAAAATGTAATAACTGAACATAAACATAGGAGCCAGAAAAAAATGCTATTTTTAGAAGAACATTTTAGAAAGCACTTTTGCATATAAATGCTTCACATGTTGTTAGTTATGTTAAACATTATGTGAGGTCTAGCAGTAAAACATAAATGTCAAAGTCAATTGTTGAAGGGCCGCAGCTCTGCACAATTTTGCTCCAACCCTAATCAAACATAGCAGATCCAAATCATTGAGGTGTTCAAAAGAATCTCTAACACCTTGATTAGTTGTATTAGCCGTGTTTGATTAGGGTTGGAGCAAAACTGTGCAGAGCTGCGGCCCTTCAGGAATTGACTTTGACACCTTTGCAGTATAAGATTAATGCATCTTTTTCTGCATCTTTACTTTAACAGTCTTTGTTCAATATCCAATCCTCCGTGAAAGACACAATCACCACAGAATCCGAGAAAACACTGCCACGACCAGAACAAGCAATAGAAGAACAAGGACCACAAGAACCTGAGACCCCAAAGAAGACCTCGGTTCTGGACACTGTTCCTCAATCCCCCATCAACTCAGAGCTAAATCCTGAGGTCAAGGTGACCCGTAGGGCTTCCCAGGCCACTAATCAGGTCAAAACTCAAAAGAGGGCAAGACGCCTCTCTGTTCCAGGAAATCTCCTTTCGTTTCTGTCTGGCGGCTCCCGTCGCTGCAAATCTGGATTCTGGGGTGACAATTCACCAGTTCAGTTAACTAAAAACTCAGAAGATTCAAGTGCAGCTGAAAGTGTGGGAACATGCCCTTCAGATGGTACTGAAAGTGAAAACACTGCCAAACCAAAAGAGGAAACACCTGACGTAGTCGATGCTCCAAGTAACAAAGTTGCTGACATCAAAGATGAGGTTGATACAGAAGAAACTGACAAGAACTCAAATCTCTCCAGTGCACCAGCACACACAACAGTTTCTTCTGAAAGTGACACATTAGGTCTTACCAAAGAGGACACGGAAGCTGCTGAGAAAAGAAATGGCACTGTGACAAATTCTGACAATGACCAAACATTTTGGAAATCCCTCCAAATACCTGCTGTTCTTGACAAAGATGCAACACATCAACATAGCACACAGGTTGTAGCTTTGTGTTTGGAAACAACACTAGCTTTAAAAACTAACAGGAATGAGCAAAATCCCAATGACTACCTTAATCTGGCCTGTCCTTTGAAAACGTCTACTTTCACATTAGATAATACTAAAACTCCTGAGGTGCCTTCGAGTATTTTTCCTGAAAGAGCTCCTGACTTTAAGAATGAACAACCATCAACTGAACCTTTGGAAACTGAAGAAACAGTTGAAGAACTGGAGACAGATGGAGGAACAGAGGAAGAATCAAGACTGTTAGAGACAGAAGATCAAACAATCATCAAAGAAGATCACATTGCCATGAAGGTAGAGAGCGAGGACTTTACTGAAGTCATCAGTGAAGTAGTGAGACATGAAGATTTCAACTCAAACAATGAAAAGTCTGAGGAAGAAGAAAGCAGTGAAAAAGACAAGGAAACAACAGAGGAGGAATGTTCGACAAGCAAGGAAGAAAACACCATGAAGGACGATCATGAAGATGTAGACTCAATAAACGAAAACAGTGAGATCTCCAGAAAATCAGATGAAGAGATGGAAACGCCAATCCAAAATGAGACAACAAATATTACTGATTCACAGACTCCAGAGATGTCAAACAAGGAAGAGGATAATTTAGAAAAGGAAACGAGTAATGAAGGAGTTGCTCAAGATGCGACAGATTCAAAAGAACCTGAAGAAGAGTTTCCAGAAATCTCTAATAAAACTCACAAGACCACAGAAGAGGATTCAATGGATGCTGTTGAGGATACAACCGTTGTTTCTGAATCAAAGCTGAAAAAGCAGGTAATGTTTGTAGTTCAGGATGACAAAAACAAAGAGAAGCTTGCAAATGGCTTGAATGATTCAGACTCAGTTCTACCACATGAATCGAATGGATCCACACATAAAGAATCTAATGAGGACATGATACCACCTCTTTCTCCCACCAGTCCTCCGATGTCTCCTGGGTTTGAAGGGGTGAGTCTGAAACTAGCAATGTGCTTAAGACATTAGCAAACAGTCAATTTCAACATGTACCTAACTTTTATTTATTTTGGGGTATTTAGGAAATGCATCCCAGCAGGATGACCGTTAAAAAGACCCGCAAATTTATGGTGGATGGTCGTGAAGTCAGTGTCACCACTTCCAAAGTGGTTAGCGAGGGAGACAGCAAAGAAAAACTAATGCGCTACAACAGGTAACAAGTCTTTATGCTTTACACCAGGGGTGTCCAAACTCGGTCCTGGAGGGCCTGTGTCCGGGAGAATTTAGCTCCAACCCTAATCAAACACACCTGAACCAGCTAATCAAGCTCTTATTAGAGATACTAAAAGCTTCCTGGCAGGCGTATTGAAGCAAGTTCGATATAAACTCTCCAGGACCAAGTTTGGACACCCCTGCTTTACACTATTTAAAATAAAGGTTGACACCAATAGTTGCATGAAGAACGTTTTAACTCCCATGGAGACTTTCCATTCCACAAGAATAAAGAAGCTCTGTAAATTAACAGAATGTTCTTCAAAAAGAAAAACTTGACCCCTAAAATGTTCTTTAGAGAATCAAAAATGTTTCTTTGCCATCATTGTGAATTTTTTTTAGCTTGGAACATTCATTTTTTTAAGTAACTTTATGGTGTACATGGAAAGTGTCACATTCTAAATGTGTTCGGGTGTTTATAGACGGCAGGAGCTGCATGCGCTGAAACTCTTGCAGAGGGAAGAGCAGAGAGAACATGCCCAGCTGGAGCTGAAACTGCAGCAACAGCGAGAGCAGATGTTCCGTCATATAGAGCAAGAAATGACTGTAAGCTAAACACACCACAGCTCATAGTGTGCAACATTAATCCTCAGTGTAACAGAAAAGGCTTAAGGGGAATCCTTTACTAAATTTCAAGTTTGAGCTCTCTTAAATTACTTGAAACCCTATTGTTTTGTTTAGACATTCATTAAAGTAATGTTTTCTTTGGCATTTTTATATAAAAAAAAAGCCCTTAAAAGAAATTTGACTTGGCCTAAATTTACAAGACCTAGTCTTCCTGTTCGCGAATCTAGGACAAAGGGTAGTATCTGTTGAATTCAGAGTTTCTTGTTTTTAGTGACACCTGTGACAGCCAGTAATCGCTTGAGACTAAACATGATGAAATACCCAATATAAAATAAAATGTTCATAAAATATTCATAAATAATGAAAGTAAAAAATATAACTAGTTGATTAATTATTCATATTTCCCTTTAAGCTAAATACAGTTGTCTATATAAAAGTCAGAATTATTGGCCCTCCTGAATTATTAGCCCCTATATATTATTTCTCCCAATTTCTCTTTAACGGAAAGAAGATATGTTCAACACATTTCTAAAAATAATAGCTCATTTCTAATAACTGATTAATTAAAATAATAAACCATTAAAAACTGCCTTTATTCTCTCCAAAATAAAACATATAAAACTTTCTCCAGAAGAAAAAATAATATAGGAAATACTGTGATACAATTCCTTGCTCTATTAAACATCTTTATTTAAAAATTTTTTTTTATATTTTTAAATATTTAAAAAAAAGAAAAAATCCCAGGAGGGCTAATAATTCTGACTTTAACTGTAGATGCCAGGCCAGTAGTTGTGATGTTACTTTGAAATGAAACATTATGCACTTTATGCACATTCAGTCCTACATTTGAACATTATTACCATTGTTAAAATATTACCATTAAGAAAAATGAGGAGCATTGCTCAGATATTTTGGTTAATGTATAAGTAATCAATATTGTTGATCATTTTAAATATTAAGGCATAATTATTGACACTAATTTAAATAAAAACACAACAAGAAGGTTTCCAAAAGTGCTAGAGCAAGCCTGAGGGGAAACATCAGGCATGAGTTACCTATGGCTGCTTCTAAAAGCTATGAATACAATGATTTTCCCTCATTTATCTTATTGTACAAGCTGGTCCCACACGAACATTAAAACAATTGTGTAATATCTATAAACAAACTGTAAAAAAATTAGCTAAAAGCACAGGAGCTATCATTGCTTTAACTGTATTGAACATAAATTACTAACAATCGACAATTTGTTGTTTTATGCTGATGTGGGTTTTAATGTATAAAATATTTAATGTTCATGCACCACCACCTCTCAAACAATGCGTGATTGGACAATATAAGACAGACTAGGTCATCGATTAGAGGTGATTGTTCAGTTAAACTCAAGAGAGCTGTTTTTGGACAATCAGTTTTTTTCAGTCAGAGAAGCAGAGAGATGAAATACAATACCAGTGCATATCAAAGACAGAGTAACACTTTTAATATTAATAAAACTGTCCTTAAAGTTTGTCTTAAAGAAAATCAAATATGCAACCACTGATTTGATTTAATTGTTTTGACTATAATGTATTGTACTGTAAGTGTATACTGTACTATTTTTTATTTTTTATTATATTAAACTTGTTACAACTTCCAGCCTAGGGACTACATATGTAAATAAGCTTTATAGCATACTCTAGCAAAACATGTCGTGTCATAAATTGTCCGTGAATAAATAAATAAATGATTGATGTGTCAAGTATCCGTCTACAGACTGAACATGCAATACCTATGAAGTCAGTCACAATTGAACTTTTACACTAAATATTCAAGTGTTTATCAGCCTCAGCCAAGTGTTAATCCTGTTGCAGAGCAAGAAGCAATATTATGACAGTGAGCTGGAAAGACTTGAGAAACAATATCAGCAGCAAAGCGGTCAAATGGAGGCTGAGCACACATCCAAACTGAGAGAGGACGCACGGAGAATCAAGGCCCAGCAGGAGAAAGAGCTGAGCCGCAAAAGCAGTGCACTCAAAGCAGACCCTAAAGAGGTACTGACTCACTCACAATTAGGCTAAAATGCATGAAAACAGTCACTGATGTTTGATGTGTGTGTGTGTGTGTGTGTGTTTGTGCTGTAGGAGCAGCGGTTCCTGCAGAAGCAACAGCAGGAGCTCAATGAAGCTCTGCAGAAGGGTGTTCAGGAGCATAAGAGGAAGGTGGCGTCGATGGAGTGGGAGATTACAGTCAAATCACAACAGCTCAAGCGAGGTATGTACGCCACTCTCAATGAAAAAAATACTTATCATATCTGTTGATGGTCTTTTTTAACTTCTTCCACTTTTTAGTTGATGAATTGATAAAGTTATGCGCCAATTGTGGGTTCAAGATGACTTGATGCATACATTTACTCAATTCCAAGAGAGGAAATAAATAACTTTATAGTCAAATTAATAATTAGCAAATACATTTCTCTAAAACATTTATAAATTTCTGAAAATGTAGTTAAATGTAACAATTACAATTTATTCACATATTTGCCCAATTTTTTTCACATATTTGACATTCGTCTGCATTTTTAAACATTAAATAAAAAAGTGTTTGTATGATATTATGTCTCAAGTTTTTATTTTGAAACAGTATGTCTGTTAATTTATAATTTTCTAAAATAAGTTTCATGTTAAATTTTGAAACCCTTGTAGTGAATTAGCTCAAAGTGAACTAAAGATCATTGGCGCCAATAGCCAATAGTAGCACTGTGCGCCGACATATAGCACAGACATACTCACAGCAACCAGAGTTCGATTCCTGGCTCGAGGTCCTTTGCCGATACTTGCCCTCTCTCTACTCCCAATGCTGTCCTATCTAAAATCTCTACTGTCCTATTATAATACAGGTGAAAACCCCCTAAAAAATTATTTGAAAAAAGTGAATAGAAGATTAATTTGAACAGGGCTCCGAAAGAATTGACTCTTTAAATCCAAACAAACAAATCATCCAACAATCGTTTGAACGGACAGTTGACTTCAATGAAGGCGGTTGCTATCAAAAATAAAAACCCATTTATGTTTAAGCAGGGTAGCAAGATCGAAGTTTAAGACATTATTTTCATAAATATGGACAGTCACCTATATTATACAAAGTGAAACTTTGTTGGCTAATCTAACAGAAATTTAAATCTGAACTAAACACACATTCATACAGGTTGTAGAAAGAGTGAAGGAAGAAAAACAAGAATTTGAGGAAGTGTAATGATGTAAAAACCTCAGATTTTATAAGACCAAACCAAGCGAGCCAAAAATAATCAATTTAACCCTTCCATGGTTTGGTTAGGTTTACATTTAGTTTACCAGTTCAGTGGCAATCTGGAGGTGTTACTTACATTCTTTTGTGATGTGAAGAGCTCCCTCTGTTGAGTGGGGGTTCCTACGTGGTTAGCTTGTGGTTCAGCTTTTTGTCCTTTGAGGCTTGGAGTGGGGTGGAGTCTGTTGTTTCAAGTTTTTGAGGTGGCAAAAGGACTAGTTGTGTTGACTTTTGGTTTTGTGGTGAACTAAACTTAACTAGACTCTCGATGGAAAAGAAAGAATGGTATCAAAGATGGGAATGATTGAGCTGTGCAGGTCCACGTCTCTTCACTGTTCCAGAAGAGAAGCTGTCCTGAGCTGGTACAGAACAACTCTCTCTTCTGGGGTCTGTGTCGGTTTTCTTCCTGTTCTGGTCTGGGCAGTTACCATTTTTTGTAAGGGTGGTCTTGTAACACTTCTGAGCATTCCTTCATGAAACAAATATTGGAAATGTATTACACACTGACCATCCAGTCTTTTTCTGGATAGGAGAAGTTGATGGTGTATTATTTGTTTAATAAAGTAAAAATAATGATGTTTCTGATCGGCCACATTTGTTACATCCTAAACATTATTTCGATATTTAATGTGCACAGTAGTTTGTCATGTTTATTGTAATATTATCAATCAGTCAACCTTCATTTATATAGCACATTACTACAACCAAGGTTGATCAAAGTGCTTCACACAAGTACAAGCAAACAGCACAGCTAAATTCAAAAACTATACAAAAAAATATCAATAAAATACAGCAAACGTTAAAACATAGTGTCACTGCTATGCATTAAAAGCCAATTTAAACAAGTGGGTCTTATGCTTGGCTTTTAAAAGTGGCAGGTCAGTGACTGTACGAAGCTCAGTAGGAAGAGAATTCCAAAGTTTAGGTCCTGCCACTGCAATAGAGCGATCACCCCACTGCTTATATCTTGACCGTTGGACTTCAAGCAGAAGTTGATCAGCAGATTGCAAAGCAATGTCGCAAAAATAAAGAGCAAGGCATTAAAAACAAACATCACAAGTTTATATTCAATTCTAAACTTAACATAGAGCCTGTGGAGAGTGTAGAGAATAGGTGCAATGTGTTCCGCCTGTTAGTTAACATGTGAGCTGCAGCATTTTGCACAAGTTGTAAACGATGAAGACATGCTTGTTACCTCCAACATAAAGTGCATTCCAGAAGTCTAATCACAAACTAACAAAAACATGGATGGCTTTCTCAAGATCAGCCTTGCTCAGGAAGAGCTTGACATTAGAGCGAAGGCGAAGCTGAAGAAAGCTTGCCTTAATCACAGAGTCAATCTGCTGATCAAATTTCAGACTACTGTCTAGTCTCACACACAAGTTTTATTGTTTATTATTGTTTTATTTATTGTTATTAAGTTATATTATCGTATGAGATAATATTATGGCGATGCAGACTCAGTGAGTGGTATATTCGCCTCACAGCAAGAAGGTCGCTGATTCGAGCCTCAGCTGAGTCATTTGGTGTTTCTGTGTGGAGTTTGCATGTTCTCCCCGTGTTCACGTTGAATTCCTCCAGTTGCTCCGGTTTCCCCCACAGGTCCAAAGACATGCGGTTTAGGTGAATTGGGTAGGCTAAATTGTCCGTAGTGTCTGTGTGTGAATGAGTGTGTGTGGATGTTTCCCTGTGATGGGTTGCAGCTGAAAGGGCATCTGCTGTGTGAAATATATGCTGGATAAGTTGGCGGTTCATTTCACTGTGGCAACCCATGATTATTAAAGGGACTAAGCTGAAAAGAAAATGAATTAATGATTCACTCATTAAGACAAGAACTAGATAGCAAATAGTGTTGGTTTTACCGCTATAGTTATTTATCTGTGACCATCCTAATCCAGTCAAGATACCAAAATTAATTCACACTTCCCAAGATATTGTTAAATTTCTATTAAGATACATTTAGGTCAGTATTGCCTGACCCAAGTGTGCACTATACTTTCATGCATTATGAACAGTAAAAACAAATAATCAGTGGCATTAAAACATATTTACAGGTGGTAAATGATTCCAAACATGCATTTTCCTCTTCCTTAAGCTCGAGAAGCTGTGATCTGGGAGTTAGAACAGCGCCATCTACAGGAAAAGTATCATCTATTTAAACAGCAGGTGAAAGAGCAATATTCCCTACAAAGACAGCAGCTGACCAAGAGACATAACAAGGTAACATCCAAAACAATCTGTTTGTTTTTTATCCTCTATGTTTATTTGTATCTTAGTGACACCTTTGTTTCTCTTCTGGCAGGATAAAGAGAGAGCGTCCCGCTTCCAGCAGTCTCTCCTGGAGGAGCAGAAGTCACTGCAGGCCCAGGAGAGAGCGTCGTTCCTGAAGACCCAAAAAGCTGAAGCAAAATCCCGTCTGAATCAGTTGAAAATGGAGCTAAGAAAGCAAGGTCTGAGCGGCCCTGAGCAGAGACAACATCTCACACAGGTTTGGATGCAGAAACCTCAGTGTCAGAATAATGTGTGGTTAATTAATAACACTTTGATTAAAATGGAACTGTTCCTCTCTGGGTTTATATTTAGCTTTTGTCTGAAGAAGAGGCCAGACAGAAGCAAGAGAAACAGAGTCTTCAAGAAAGTCACGAGAGCCAATTGAAAGCAGTGCAGGAACAATGTGATGCCAGTACAGCTGAACTACAGCAGCTTCAGGTACGTCAGCAACAGCTTGCTAAAGAAAAAATAATTGAATAAGTGAATAAGGTTTTAAAAAGTATATGTATAATAGTTAAATATATTTTGAAAAGTGATGGGAATAATGGCGCTATAAATAAACGGTATTACTAATGGTAGTACTTTTTTTTCAATAACCAGTAGGGTTGGGTATCGTTTAGGGTTATTTCGATACCGGTGCTAAATTAATACTTTTAAAACGGTACCAGTGCCAATACAGTGCATGAACCTAAACTTTTGAGCCTCAAAATTATAGTGGATGACTCAAGAATTTTTTATTTTTATTTTCACGTTTCTGGAGATTCATGTCATTTCGGGTGTATCCTTTTTAGTTTTTCAACTTTAACTGCAGTTTTACTTTCATTCAGCAACATGCTTAGTGACAAACTGAGATATTGCATGAGAATATGAAGTAAGGATTGGTGGAAGAGTTTTGTTTTAATGGAATTGAATACTGGTCGCTGATAGAAACTCATGGTAGAAGCATTTAACACTGAATAAAGCCAAAGTCTCTTTAAAGCAATTCATTTCACTCGACGGCTATCTTTGAAAGGTCTCTTGGGCAGTATGCTTGGGCATTCTGTTTGAATTGGAAAACACAATTCAATTTCATATTAGGAAACAACAATAAAAATAAACGATGGTCTCTAGTATAATTTTTAAACGGTTGAGAGTCACACAAAATCAACAGAAATTTACGTCTGGTTCTCACTGGTCTATAGCGATCACTGATTGGTTCCTGTACTAGAAGGCTGGGCTTCATTCGCCATTTTAACCGTTACACTTTTCCCCATTCAAAACTAAACAATTGACATGTCTTGTGTATTCTATAGTCTTTGATAAAGCACATAATCAGATCCTGAGGTGATCATTGTCATAGAAGTTTATGCTGTTGTTTAGTCCGAAATAATAACAGTTTCCACAATAGACATTTTGCACATCGCTCTCATGAATGGTTAGAACAAAAAGGTAAAAGATAAAAAGAAAGAACTTGCATTTATAACACAAGGTGTTAAATGTTTGTGTTTTTGTACTTCAGAATGAGAAGCTTCAAGTTCTTGTGGACATGGAGAAGAAAAAGATCAAAGCCCTGGAGGACGAACACACACTTGAGCTCAATGAATGGAGAGATAAGCTTGCGTGCAGGAAAGAGGTATTGGAAAGAAGGGTAAAATGGATTTGTAAAGCCTCTTGTTTGGGAAAATATGACACGGATGTTGTATGTGTGTCTTCAGGTGTTAGAGGAAGACCTGGCTCGCAGACGAAGAGAAAAAGAAGGGACCAGGAGACGAGGGAGTGAGCCGGAAAACAGATTTGCAGCTCGACGCCCAAAGTTCTTCCATAATCTAAGCTTCTCCTGACAAAGTTAAGAAATACTTTCAACTCCAATGTCAATTATATACAGTATATGATGCTGTCTTTCAACGTTTTGGGGTAAGAAAAGTTAAATAAAGGAAATAATTTTCAGAAATATTATAATGAATTATATTAAAATATAAAACTTTGTATTTATTCTACAATGAAATTTATTATTCAAATTATTTAAATGACAATATTTTGATTTGAGATTTGGATGAAATGTTAGCAGATTTTTATAGAATAAAACAAATATTACAATTTTGCTCAAACTCACACCTAATAAATCATTGAGATCATTCTCATGTTGTCTTATAATTAGTTTTTGCATAGCTGTATATATAGATACATTGTATAAGCAACAAATAATAACTTGACTTCCTGTTAATCATTTGGAAAAGTGGTTAAAGGTAGTAACATCAGTCATGTTGGGTGGAGGAAAAATCATGGTTAGGGGTTCAGTTACATTCAGTTTGGGGATGTGCGAGAGATCTGCAGAGTTGATGGCAACATCCACAGCCTGAGGTATCAAAATATTTGTGCTGCCCTTTGCATTACAAACCACAAGAGAGGGCAAATTCTTTAGCAGGATAGCGCTCCATCTCACACTTCAGCCTCCACATCAAAGTTCCTGAAAGCAAAGAAGGTCATGGTGCTCCAGGATTGGCCAGCCCAGTCACCAAACATGAACATTATTGAGCATGTCTGGGGTAAGATGGAGGAGGCATTGAAGATAAATCCAAAGAATCTTGATGAAGTCTGTGAGTCCTGCAAGAAAGCTTTCCTTGCCATTCCAGATGACTTTATTAATGAGTTGTTTGAGTCGTTGCAGAGATGTATGGATGCAGTCCTCCAAGCTCATGGGAGTCATACTCAATATTCATTCTTTTTCCACTGCACCAAGACTTTATATTCTATACTCTACATTATTTCTGTTAAGTGACAAGACTTTTATCTAAGCAAAGCTGTCCTAATTAAATAATTAAAAATCAAGGCATGACCATATATTATTTTGGTAAAACAAGCAACATCCAGAGGCCTTTGCCTTTCAAGCACTTCTGATACCAAATGATCAACTAGAAGTCAAGTTTTTATTTGTATATCTTAAAACTTGGATAGACTACAAGACTTCTGTCAGAATTTGATCAATAGTATTATAACTTACAATATTAAATTTTAATAATTAATTTAATAATAATTCACAGCTGTTTTATTACTTATTTTAATTTCCAAATAGATATAAGTAAAAGACAGCTTATGACAACTCATCTTTTTCCCCCTTAGCAAACTGTATAGTGATTATAAAATGTAAAGTAGTTTTTATAGAAATTGATGTATATATGCATAATAAAAAAGCTTACCCTAAGAAAAATTAAAACAACACATACATATACTCTATATGTTGACTTTTGGGTTTGAGTGTTGAAAATATTTTGCCTGAAGTTTATGTATTTTATTATATTTTTTGTAAATATGTTTAAAATATCTGCTTAGATTCCTTTGTAAGAAAGAAAATAATTCATGTGCGAATAAATTTTCTAACCATTTCGGACAAAGAGTCTATTCAGTGGTTGTTTATTCCTTCTGCTAGATGTGTTTGAAGCTTTTAATAGTCACGCACACAGAAACAGTACCCCAGCCTTATTAGCTTTCTGTAAGAACATTATTTCATGAAGCCACACCCAGACCACTATCTGTCCCGACTACAGTCAGCGTGATCTCTGTTGAGCAGAGAGTGCTGCGGGAGAGACGCTTCTTCAACCTTTTTATGGTAAGACATTACCAAACTATCATATTGCTCACCGTAGAGACATATATAACATCTTAAATGTGACATTTAAATTAAACAAACATACTATAAAAGGTTCTTTACGATGTTATTATTTGTATGAAGGACCTTGATTTGAGATTGTTGGTTTTGTAATGTCATTTATATGCATATCTATGAATGTGTCTGTCTAGCTTTTACTTATTTACCACATTTAAATTTGTTTAAATTTGCAGACATTCTACCTTTAACTACTTGGCTAAAATATAAACAAAAATAGTCACACTGCTGTATTATTTAAATTGTATTTGCTGAAAATATCTCATAATAACGATTTATTCAGCACAATTGCTGCAAATTAAAGCATATTAAAGTTAATCGCCCCAAGAGGAATCTTGAATTTTGCATGATAAACACTTTCTATCAAATTGTAATCTCTGACTGTATGGATTTTGGTTTGCTGAAGAGCAACTCTATATAGCCTTATCCTTCGTGGCATACATAAAAGGGTTAGTTCACTCAAAATTTAAATTATGCTATGAAATCCAAGAGTTCCCTCATACTCCATAGACAGAAACAGTCCTCAGATGTTTAAAGTCAGAAAAGAAACCAAAAACATTGTCAAAAGATTTAATGTGACATCAGTGGACAAACTATAATCATACGAAGCTACAAAAACACTTTTGTTTGTGCAAAAAAACCCCCCCAAAAAAACAGTAAATATGACTCAATATGCTTACTTCTCTCCCTTAAAATATTGCGTGGGGGCGCTGTTTATCTTTGCACATTATTCCCTGGAAGCAATCGAACAGTAAGGTTGGCTTGGTTAAGTATATTGTGGCTGAAGCTGTCAAACTGATGTCAACAAAGAAGGACTGCTACTGCAAACACATAAGCAAATGGCCAAACTTTGAAGATTTCTAAAACTTTTTTTTTTCACTGGACTAACTTACATAGATTAATTGTTCACCTAAAGAATAACGATGTGCAGATTTAATCTAAAATAACTTAATTTGTGTTCCCAAGATGAACAAAAGTCTTGGGGGATTAAAGTGACATGAGACTGAGGCATTAATAACACAAATTTCATTTTGTGGCAAACAAAACATCTTGATTAAGTGTTAATGCAATTATTGTTGATTTTGTTTTTCTTGGAATGTTTTATTGAAGGATAGTGAAAATGCATTGATAATATCTTAAGGATCATGCTTTAGGCTTTTAATGTGAAGATGATTTTATGGGTATTAATCTCATAAGGTATAATGGACACCAAATTGATAAGCTGAAAGTGCTGTAGAGCCATATTACTCTATAGAAATGCTTTCATGTCCATTACTGTCTTGTCTCCTCTCTGTGCCGTTTCTGAATACTAAAAGCATTCTCCATTAGACATGTGGTAAACACTAACTCTGCTGGCCTTTCCAAACAAGATGCTGTTTACTAAAGCCTTGTTTAGGAATGTTTTTACTGTGTTCTCTCCTGTATTAAGTATCAGTTTGACTCTTGTTTTGTATGAAGTAAAATCAGTGAATTTCATTAAGCTTAATTTCTGTGTCTTTACCTCCTTGATCATTGTCAGGTCTGCACTAATTCACTGTGTTTTCTGTTAGGACCAAAATGGGGGAGTTATGCAAACTTCTAGCCATCGTTTTGGTTTTGATGGCAGTGTTACATTATACATCAGGAGGAAAGAAAGGCACTGTAAGCAAGACTGTTCCCAAGAAGCCATCCGAAAAAACATCACAAGGGACCAAGACCCAACCTAACTATCCCAGACAACCCTCCAATCCTGGTGCAGGAAGTAACCCAGGCTACCCTAACCAGCAGTATCCTGGGAGAGGTGGATCTAGTCCATCAGGGTATCCCAACCAGAATCCTGGGGCAGGCAGCTATCCAGCTGGAGGCAGCTATCCGTATCCTGGAAGAGGTGGCTCCAGCCCTGGAGGGTATCCCAACCAAAATCCTGGAGCAGGTTCTTATCCATCTGGAGGCAGCTATCCCTCAGCTGGTGGAAATCCCAATCAGTATCCTGGGAGAGGTGGCTACAACCCTGGAGGGTATCCCAACCAGAATCCTGGAGCAGGTTCTTATCCAGCAGGAGGCAGCTATCCTTCTGCTGGTGGAAATCCCAATCAGTATCCTGGAAGAGGTGGCACCAGCCCCGCAGGGTATCCCAACCAAAATCCTGGAGCAGGTTCTTATCCAGCAGGAGGCAGCTATCCTTCTGCTGGTGGAAATCCCAATCAGTATCCTGGGAGAGGTGGCTCCAACCCTGGAGGGTATCCCAACCAGAATCCTGGAGCAGGTTCTTATCCAGCAGGAGGCAGCTATCCTTCAGCTGGTGGAAATCCCAATCAGTATCCTGGAAGAGGCGGCTCCAGCCCCGGAGGGAATCCCAACCAGAATCCTGGAGCAGGTACCTATGCAGGTGGTGGCTACCCCAATCAGTATCCTGGGGGAGGGGGTTACTCTAACCAGAACCCTGGTAGAAGTGGATACAGCCCTGGTGGGTATCCAGGAGCTGGATCTTACCCAGTGAGAAATGCAGGGCAGCCTGGAGTTTACCCAGGAGCACACCCTTCTGCTGGAGGAGGATATCCCAACTGGAACCCCAACAATCAGATTCTCAGTCCACGATATGGAGGCTCATTTGGAGGTGGTGGGTTTGGGACGGGTGGCTCCCCTTTCTCACAATCAGTGAAAAACATGGGCTACAACCCTTCTGCAAAATCCAAAGGCTTCGGGAAAAAGGCAGTGGTGGCTGCAGGAGTTGGTGCAATGGCAGGAATGGCTATAGGCTATGGAATAGGAAACTTTCAACGCCCCAACTTCCAGTTCAGAAGCCCACAGGAGGAACGCTACTACAACAACCATATGTACCAACGTCAGGACACACGTTTTAAAGATGGAGGTAACAAGAAAAAACCCAGTCACACCGCAGGAACCGACAACACATCAAAGCTACCAGCTCAAGCTCAGTCATACGACAATTTCATGAAGACATGCATGAAGCGAAATAATCTTTTAAGAGACCAAGACTCAAAAGAATCTGCAGGTAACAGCAATATTCAAAGAGATGAACCAATGAGTGATTTTCCAGGTTTGAATGAAGAATCCTCACAGAAAGGTGGGCCAGAGAAGAATGACACCACATCTAATACAACCACCCGTGATTATCCAAAGGCTGCTGACATTCATAAGAATGAGGATGAGGAAACAGTGAGCATCATGCAGATTGGTTATCCGGCACTTATTGAGCAGATGAAATCTCGAAAGTGTGTTGAGCTGTACATTGTTTACTCAGAGAGTCAGAGAGATGATAGAATGGAAAAAAGAGAAGGGAAAATTCCCAGAAGTTCCAATAACCATAATGGACACAGCATCTCCGAAGTGCTCCTGTTGCTCACTGCTTCCACTATGCTTTTTAGTACCACTTAATGGAACTATAACAATGAACATATAATGTATTAAGTAATGGAATTACATTTCCTTTCCACTCTATAGGAATCCAAATAACAGCACTTATATTGCCATTTGCATTTTAATGAATGAATTTTGTTATGATAAATCATCATCATACAATAATATTGTTACTTTTACAACTGTATAATAAAAATGTAAATACCTTAATACAATTTTTATGTGTTCACTTCGTTTATGCATTTATATTTTCAAGGATAATATTTAATCACATTTTTGCCTTATACATAAATAAATAAAATACTAAAAGATTCGTTTATTTTGATTACTTATGTTACTTTCATTCATACCTTTCGGCAAAATCTCTGCAGTTCGTTTGCACAGGTACAGTACATATAAACAAGAGAACAAATATGTTTTCAATGTTTATTCATTTTCTTTTCTTCTCTTTTTGCCACAGTGGAATGAACCGCCAACTTATCCAGCATATGTTTTACACAACAGATGCCCTTTCAGCCACAACCTCAAACTGGGAAACACCCTTATACTCTTGCTTTCACACTCATACACTAAGCCCAATTTAGCTTATTAATTTCACCTGTACCACACGTCTTTGGACTGTGGGGGAAACCGGAGCACCCGGACGAAACCCACGCCAACATGGGGAGAACATGCAGACTTCACACAGAAATACCTACTGTCACAGCTGGGGCTTGAACCAGCGACCTTCTTGCTGTGAGGAGATCATGCTACCCACTGCGCCACCGTGAAGCCCACGTTTTCAATATTTTATAGACAATGGCTGGTCTGTAAAACAAAATGAAGCTCACTGCCATTGTAAGATCACAGAGCGACATACCCAGGCCTTCACATGATACACGTTGCTAGGAGACCAGGGCATTCAGCAAACCAACGTCACAATGAGAAAGCAATCTGTCAGTTCAGCAAACAACATGGACGGCAATAAGCAGAGTCAATTATTTATTCATTTAAACAGTACAAGAAGCAAATAGTTACATGGTTATAAACACAAGCCAAAACACACATCAAGCCCTAAAATAAGAGTATTAACTGATGCCAATGTGCTAAAGAAATGGCAAAAGCTAAATCTGTTTTCTCTTTTATTAATTTTGCCCATCAGAGTACATCGGCTCACATGACTTGCAAAAAAATGACTCAGTTAAATATTAGCCCTTAAATTAAAGCTGGTTCTTTGTTAATATACACAACAACCAAAACTGAGGTTATATGATTGCTGAATTATCGGTCTTTAGCAACACATCATGCTTAAATGTTTAACATTCATCACAAGTGAAAAAAAAAACCATTTGGATATACATTTCATATTCAAATCAACACACAACCTAAATGCTTTTTCTTACTTTGGAACTGTGAACAACATACAATTGTGTTGTTTCCATAGAAAAAAATGCTGTTGTGTAAAAAAAAATTATTTTGTAAAGAAACAATTGTTGATTTGGATGTCAAAAACTTACCTAAAAAATGAGTACATTAAACCAATGCATTAAATATTGTAAAACCCTAATTTGTGTCATGTAAATGAACAGTCAACACACATTCAAAGCTTTTACATTTTTAGTTAAAATCCTACAGTTAAGGTTTTTAACTAAACTCAACTAAAAACCTAATAATTAAAAAGCATTTTAAGGGCCACAACTTTTAAAAACTAGTTTTATAATAAAAGTCTGTGCATGTGCTCAGATATGTAGTGTTTCTTCACAAAGTGGAATTGCCAACTGAAGGCCTGGCAGTGTTTTTTAATTGTTTTTTTGTGAAATGGGGATCATTTAAAAAAAAATGTCTGTACCCTAAACATTTTACAAATGAATTTGTCCTTTTGTCCTAAAATGAACACTAAAATAAAAATTGACAAATAATAGTAATTATAATAATTATTATTATTATTAAAAAGATAAAAATCCTACAGATTAGGGCTGCACAATATTGGAAAAATCTGATATTACGATAAATATTGTGAAATGAATACAGTTTTAGAATATGGTTTTGAATAGCTCTATTTGTCGGTTTTTAGGGGAGTCTAACAGTATTTTGGTGCAAAAATTAAATAATCACAATGCAAAAAAAGATATATATACTTTTATTACTTTGTTTTGTCTTATTTCTAGTCCGAATATAAAAAAAAATCTTAGACCAAGTAAAAATTTTGTTTAGTTTTCACCGTCAAAAAAAAAAATTATAATAATTGAAAATTAAGAGTTTTTTTTTTGCTTGTTTTAAGAAAATTATCTGCCAGTGGGGTAAGTGAAATAATCTTTTTTTCGCCTAAAAATGTAGATATTTGAAAATTATAATTTTTTGCATAAATCATATAAATTCCATATACAGTAATTAAATAAAAATACAAAGCTCCTGGTCAACTATAATTCAGACTGGACATTGCATATCTTTGCGATGTGACTATTGTGATACTGATGCTGTAACAATATACTGTGCAGCCCTACTACAGATACAGCACCGACACTAATCCATTAGTCATGCCATTGACTAAACTTTACCTTTGATGAACTGTTTATAATAAGAATATCTGCATTTAAGGTGCTTAATCAGATAAACAATTATATTTTTTGCTCCCCTAACATTCCTGCATTGTTCCAGATTAGGTATTATTTTGTGAACCAGATAAAAAGGTTCTAGGATCATTCACTCTATGTTGTTGTTGTTTTTTGTTTGTTTGAACAACTCATAGAGATCCTAAAAGACAACAATAGGCCTACATAAATGTTCTGCTGACTATATTTGCTAATATTTTATTTGCTATTAGATGAATGACCATAGAGCTGGGCCAATAAATGATACTATAACAATTTGCAATAAAATGTATGTCAATAACAATGATAAGCTCTGGGCTGTTTTATTCTACAGTGACCCAATCTCACAGCAGAAATATGCAACAATGGGAATCTAAAAGTGTGTTGATATTAGAGATGCATCAAATTTTGTGCTGAGTAGAAGTTATGCCATTTAATGGACCCTCTAATTTTAGTGGCTTAAGTTACTCTTTTAAATTTTACTCAGATTTAAATCTTAACACCTGATACCAAAATATATACATCGCTATCGTTCAATATGGAAAATAATTATCGAGATTGCATTTTTGCCATATCGCCCAGCTCTAACTGTCCAACAGAACCAAAAACTGTTAGCTGGGAAGGTACTTGTGGAATATTTGGCAGTAAAAGTTTCCACCCCCTCCCCATCAGATTAATCATGCTTTTATTGTTATTAAGCCTAAATGTGTATGGTCGTTTGGTGTATTGATTAACACAGTGGTTCTCAAACTGTGGTACGTGTACCACTAGTGGTACGAATGCTTCCTTCTAGTGGTACGCGGAGGAATGAAATGTCATGTACATGCTACACACATTTCAAAGTTTACCAAAAATGATGTATATAATATGCCATATATGACATATAGCCTATATTTCTAAGGTAATCTGCCATGATTTTTTAACTGTGCAGAGTTGTAGCTGCTTTACTGGGCCTACTACACTACTGTATTTCAATACTACTCATTTTGGTGGTACTTAGAGAGACAAATTTTTTTCTGAGGTGGAACTTGATGGAAAAAGTTTGAGAACCACTGGATTAACAGACATCTGTAACACATTTTGCCTACAAACAAGGTTAATTTGTGGTTAAAATAGCTACAACTTTTCTTTTTTTTTTTGAAAGAAAACTCCACATAAAACATTTTCTTCACACAGCATACTGCGTTTTCTCACCCTCTTTGAATTGACAGAACATATTAAGCCCTGATCAGTGACAATAGCTTTTATCAGCTAGTGATGAACTCTATAAGAAATACACCTGCAGATTCTATGAACACATCAATTTACCATCATTTTAGTAAAACGGTACATCAATAATTTATGTTTTTACGTTGCTGTAAGGGGTCTAGTGTGAGGGTGGGTAGTAATTAAACACAATGTAATGAGTTATATAATAAACAATTCACGTTAACTTCCGACCAAAGCTGTATTACTTTATAGCAGGGGGCACCAATCTGGGTCCTGGAGGGCCGGTGTCCCTGCAGGGTTCAGCTCCAACTTGCCTCAACACACCTGCCTGAATGTTTCAAGTATACCTAGTGAGACCTTGATTAGCTTGTCCAGGTGTGTTTGATTAGGGTTGGAGCTAAAATCTGCAGGACACCGGCCCTCCAGGAACAAGTTTGGTTTATAGCAACAACTCAAAAACACAACAAAAAAGGTCTTCTTTAGCCTACATTTCATCGAACAGCATACTCGATAAATGATTGCATCTTCCTTTTTAAAACCTTTCTTTTTGTTTCAAATAATAAATTGTCTTTCATTCAGAAGAAATGCCTCAAGCCTAAATCAAGCCCACATAATAACAACGTGAGCGACCGTGCCCAGTGTGATGAGAAGGCTGCCCATGTGCTCTGAGCTGCCCGTGCTCCCGTAATACCCACGGTGTGACTGGTTGTATACGGGCTGGTGATAGCCGTCAGAGTAGCCGTTGTGGCCGTACCTCGGTCTCCCCAGAGAGCCCAGTCCGTAGCCGATGGCCGCTCCTCCAATAGCTCCCGCAGCCGCCGCGCCTGCCAGCTTCAGCCCCTGCCTGGATGATGAGCCTTTGCTCTGGGACGGAGGCGCTTTGGCCGGTGCCGCTCCTTTGCTCATGCCCCTGCCACCAAAACCCCGCTTACAGTGGAAACAAGGGCACAGCGACGCCAACAGCAACATCCACACCCATATGATCAGCAGCTTCTGATTGCCCAGCATGACTGAAGATTCCTTCAGAAAAAGTGAAAATGCATTTATACTCAAAATATGCCATAGGAGAACAGGCTACTATAAGAAATAAATACATTTTTGTCATCAACCATAAAAGATAATAACATGTCACATTAAAAGATAATATATAGGCCTATACAAATCAAACAAATAAATAAATACAACATCAACAACACAGTTATACAAAATAATTAAAAGAGAATTTATACTAGCTCTTCAAAAGCCCTATAGTCTCTTTAGAGGTCATTTCAGATGATGCAGGCAATTTAGCTGTGGTTTAAACGATTAATAATTCATTTGAATAATTCCATATTTTTATTATCAAGCTGAGATATTGTTTATATTTTACATAAGTTTTAATATAAATAAACACCCTGAACTACAAAAGAATGTTTATTTATTAACATAGGCCTATGGGCTAATTTAAATTCAGAATCAGAGCTTTATTCGCCATGTGTGGACTAAATAAACAAGGAATGATTTTGGGGTTGCAAGGAGCTCAGGTTACAATACATGCAGACAAGAGAACAGAAAGGATATTTAAATAAGTTAGAAATAAAGTATGCAATTAAATTATATACATACTATTTATAGAGGATTTTGACATGCACATTGTTGACTGTTTAATACTGATTGTAAGAAACTAATCCTAAACTAAACATTATTCTTATACTTTATAAAAATGTTAATGCAGAAGGTTTCACCTAAAACAGCAGAGATAATGGTGCTGCCTTGGTTACTGCAGTAAGCAAAGCAGTGTGACATGAAATATAGCAGGATTTTATAGATTTCATAAGCTACACAGCATCCCAAAATGTAAAACTTTAGCATACAAATATATTTATAAGACTGTATATTCAAAAATGATGCGAAATTTAATAGCTTGTAACAGCTTTTAAAACTTTTTAAGGGCCTTAAATTTCCCTAAATGGATTTATCAACTTTTAATACTTTTTAAGACCTGGCGGACACCCTGTATCTGTATAAATAAGAAATAAAAATATGTATTTACATGTTAAGTGGCTTACTGTGTTCAACCACCATATAAACATCATATTTTAAACTGAGAAAATGCTATAAGAGTGAGATCTAAGTATAAGAGTAAGATATAAGATAAGAGTATTAATGATATTTTGTATTAAAAAACTTAAGAATATTCTTTTTAACATATTTCATTAATATATAATACATTTTAATAATTGCAGATTTTCTTAAAAATTATTCTTAATGTTAAAATAACAAAACATGTAGTTTTTTAATCTATTTTATGATATATCATTTATTAGATTTAATATTGAATTTCAAGTGCATTATTTACTTTTTGTGTAATAAAATAAGGTTACAATAAACATTTAAAATACATCTTTACTATCTTTTTTTTGGATCTACAGTAGTTTAATATTTATAATTTAATGTCCTTTATTATTAATTTATTATTTTAATTTTTTTATTTTTATACTATAAATCTGTGTTTAATATTACAATTACATACATTTCATTATTTCTATTATCAGTTTGTTCAACATTATGTTTATAAATTCGTGGTCATTATTAGAGAGTTGTAAAGCAGTGAGCGGCACGAGTCTCATTTTCCGCACCACTGGACATCAAAGGACAAGTGCTGACTACTGACAACAAGCACACAACCTGACTGTTACATCAATTGTCAAGCTCAACTTGAATGAAAGATGTGATCTGCTTTTACTCACACAAAATCACCCACCTGTTGTGCCATAAATATATAAGGGTTGCATAATGCATTAAACACGGTCAATGTGCCAATGATGCCATGCTTACTTCAAACTCACACAATAAATGAAATGAAATGCTTAAGGATATTGTTTGCTGCAACTGAAAATAAAAAAACAGCATATATTATTACATTTGCTGTTGAGTTGGTTAATTAAATGTTCAATCTCAATATTTTTCCTATTTTACCAAAGCCCCATCTGTTGCTATGAACAAGCATCTTACCTGCTGATTCTGCTGATCTCCGGCTTGTGTTCACTGCTTGAACTGTACAGCCTCACTGGGAGAAGCTGCTCTTTGTGGTAAACAAGCCCCCTGTGGAGCTGTCAATCATTCAGCAGGAGCGAATTAGCAATCAGGGATGCTCAAGAGCCCCGCCCACTTCATAACAAAGAGACAGCAGAGAGTGAATTACAGCCTGGTACTGCTCTGTTTTTTCTCATTTTAGAGCAACTTCTGTTAAAGAAATAGGATTTATTTGCTCATTTACAACTTCCCAAGAGATAAAGAGTAGTGTTGTACTATTATTTAATCTATTCAGCAGATCTCCGTCAGAACTTTTAGCTTAGCTTAGAATAAATCGTTGTCAGATTAGACCATTAGCATCTCGTTCAAATACAACCAGAGTTTAGATAATTTGCTGTTTAAACCTTTAAAGTCTTTTTTGATCAAGATGCTAACGGTCTGACTTGATTCAATGAACTATGCTAAGCTAAGCAGTGTAAGTACTTCCAGCATTAAAATCGATATGCATGCTAGTAAATTTTATACATTAATAGTTAAAATGGTTTCCCAAAGAGGGAAACATAGCTTATGCATGTTCTTTTGTATGGGTAAAATAGCTAGAGAAAGACAGATATGTTACACTCACCGTCCACTTTATTAGGTACACCTGTCCAACTGCTCGTTAATGCAAATTTTCAATCAGCCAATCACATGGCAGCAACTCATTGCATTTAGGCATGGTCAAGACAATCTGCTGCAGTTCAAACCGAGCATCAGAACAGGAAAGAAAGGTGATGAAAGAGACTTTGAATGTGGTATGGTTGTTGGTGCCAGACGGGCTGGTCTGAGTATTTCAGAAACTGCTGATCTGCTGGGATTTTTATGTAGAACCATCTCAAAATATCCTGTGAGTGGCAGTTCTGTGGACACAAATGCCTTGTTGATGCCAGAAGTCAGAGGAGAATGGCCAGACTGGTTCAAGCTGATAGAAAGGCAAGAGTAACTCAAATAACCATCATTACAACTGAGGTATGCAGAAGAGCATCTCTGAATGCACAACACATCAAACCTTGAAGCGGACGGGCTACAGCAGCAGAAGACCACACCATGTGCCACTCCGGTCAGCTAAGATCAGAAAACTGAGGCTACATTTCGCACAGGCTCACCAAAATTGGACAATAGAAGATTGTAAAAACATTGCTTGGTCTGATGAGTCTCAATTTTTGCTATGACATTCAGATGGTGGGGTCAGAATTGGGCATCAACAACATGAAAACCTGGATCTATCCTGCTGTAATGGTGTGTGGGATTTTTTCTTGGCATACTTTGGGCCAATTAGTACCAATTGAGCATTGTGTCAATGCCCCAGCCTACCTGAGTATTATTGCTGACCGTGTTCGTCCATTTATGACCACAGTGTACCCATATTCTGATGCTACTTCCAGCAGGATAACGCACCATGTCATAAAGCAGAAATCATCTCAGACTGGTTTCTTGAACATGACAATGAGTTCACTGTACTTGAATGGCCTCCACAGTCACCTGACCTCAATCCAATAGAGCACCTTTGGGATGTGGTGGAAAGGGATATTT
The DNA here is from genome assembly GCF_052040795.2 of Danio rerio. Lineage (NCBI taxonomy): Eukaryota > Metazoa > Chordata > Actinopteri > Cypriniformes > Danionidae > Danio > Danio rerio. The sequence goes on from NC_141030.1 coordinate 24,183,054, forward strand.
ACATAATGGATGTGCAGCCGACAAATCTGCAGTAACTGTGTGACGCTAACATGTCAATATGGACCAAAGTCTGTGAGGAATATTTCCAGTATCATGTTGAATCTATGCCACGAAGGATTAAGGCAGTTCTGATGGCAAAAGAGAGTCCAACACAGTTCTAGTAAGATGTACCTAATAAAGTGGCCAGTGGATTTATATTAAGTCTAAAAATAATTTTATGGGAAAACAATTCTATTGTTGGCTATTTTTATTAATTTAGGCACTCTAGTTTTGGTTCTTTTGCTGTAAGATCATTTAGTTGAATGAGAACTGTAATTTTAGCAATCAGAATCAAGTTTTCAATAAGCAAATTACTGTAGTTTACAATGTTTTTATTATCAAGAGCAAAGATCTGTGCATATACATTAGAAAATATTCAAGAAAACAAGTATATTAAATATTTATGATACCTATAAACATTAATACAAATGATCAGCAATAAAATACATTTGACTTATAAATTATTAATTCTTAATTTCACATTGTATATTTATTCACAATTTGAATTTAACGTTAAATCAATATTTAATAACTGGAAAAATAATCATTCAATTGTGCATGAGTGAAAGTTTGCATGACACATTTTACGTTCCATATCAAGACAAACTTATAGAAGCCATCATAGCTTTAGAAGGCAATAATTATTATATAAATAAAATGTAATAGGTTAAATACGTTCATGTTCCTGAGAAAGCACTGTTCTTCATTTACTAATATTTTAAAGATGGTGTTGAAGGATAGAAGCAACTTCATCAGGTGTTTTTAGACTTTGAAGTCTGCATGCATCTCTTGATGATGCGCTGCATTTCAGCATACCTAGATTGACAGGAAATAAAAGCCACAGAAAGGAAATGAGCACACGCAATGGCTTCAAAACACTCGCATATGTGTTTTTAGTAAGGTTCACTCCTGTACCTCGTCTTCAGTTTCTGCATCTCTCTTTCCTCTTCCTCTTGAAGCTTAGCGATGAAGCTTTGTAAAACAGGAAGCTCAAACTTGATGTATTGTGCCACCTTGAGGACAAAATTAAGTATTACAACGAGATATACTAAGTCAGTTTGGCTGAATTAAGAGAGTACTACGCTAAAATAAAACACCACACTTAACATTTGTGCAGGAGTAAGAGTAAGGATTCACATTTTATTTTTGATTTTCAAAATTAGTCGAACATGCACTAAATCTTTGTGCATAATATTAGACAATATAATTGTAAAATGTGTCAATTTATATTATTTGATCAGACTGGCAAATTTGTTGTAGGACTATTATTTATTAAGTCAATAATAGTTTTAATAGGTTTTATTTTTAGCACTATTTTGCATTAACTTTTATAATATTTACTTATTAGTTTAATGTTGTACTAAATGCCATTTAATAAAAAACTACTGTGTAAACAATCTTTTATAAGAAAGCAAAAGAGAATATCAGTTCAAAAATAATGCTAAAAATATTAACGCAAAGTGCAAAAAACAAAACAAAAAACAAAACTGTCTGTTATGAGAAATAAATGTGAGCAAAAATGAGCCAGATGTTAGGAACAATTAAATGCTCAGTAAAAAAAGGGCATTAATTCATTGGGACCGTTTCTGTCTATGAGGGATGAGGGAGCTCTTGGATTCCATCAAAAATACCCTAAATTGTGTTCTGAAAATGGACAAAGGTTTCAGGGGTTTGGAATGACATAAGGGGGAGTAATTAATAGCATAATTTACAGTTTTGAGTGAACTAACCCTTTAAAGTATGCCACAAGTGACAAGGTTATACAGAGTTGCTCATCAGCATAAAATAGCCATTAATTCATTTGTTTGGTAATACTAATTAATTGTTTAATTTATGATTCAAATATGTGTTTCATCATTATTTATTGAAATATATCCATATTCACTTAACAATTACATTTGAGTAATTTGGCTTCCCATTCCCCATGACCCTATAAAAATTATAAATAAATAAGCATTCATTTTTGCATTATTATTATTATTATTATTATTATTATTATTGTTTATTCTTTTACTGCAATGCATTATATATGTTCTTCCTCTAAAAAAGAATGTAAATATTTATTAATAGTTGAATTGTGCTTATTAGATTTTATAAATATGTAGATGATTAATTTTGACAAGATGATCAGTCAGCCAGTTAGACAGACAGATAGACAAACAGACAGAGATATTTGTCTCTTACATCATATGTGACCTCCTCCACCTGGTCCATCTCCATAAGAAACATTTTGCTGACCTGTTCACAAGGGCCTTGCAAAACTCTAACCAGCAAAGGATGATCATTGGGCTTCAGCTGATGCCTCTCTAAATGACAAAATGAAAATGAACTATCTTGCACAAACAAAAGAAAACCATTGACACCATGATGCTTTGCTTGAATTATGGTAGCTTCTGTTAAAGTGAGGTATTGTCAATCTCATGGTTTATCCACCAAATAATAAAATAATTTATTAGAATTAACAAATTATATTCAGCAACCCATGAAAACCCATAAAACATAAGTTTTACCACAGCAATGTCAATGACATGTTCAATAGGAGTAGTGTAGCATAAAAGTTATACACACACAAAATGGACCCTATGGCTGAAAATGGTTTGGGTCCCAATAATGTATGTATAGCTTTAAGAACTATGTCATGACATTGAGAGGTAAGGGGTCAATGCGACCCATGATGCTTTGCAAGTTCTCCACATGTTTTCAGCTAGATTAAAGGTGATCCTGTTGCTCTGTTAAGTCAAGTGTGTTCATTAAACTATTTCCAGCCAAAAGTACAAAGTTAAAGTACAATTTGAAACGCAGTAGCCACGTGCAGATGTGGATAACAAGATCTAAATTGAGTCTAGATGTACCTCCGCTTGTGTGGACGAGATACAGGCTGAATTCATCCGGACTGTTCTCGATCTTGAACTTGTTCAGTAACACCCGCATCACCTGTGATGTCGTCATACAGCTGTTGACGCGCACATTCGTCACAGAGCCGACCGCTGGAGTAAAAACCGCCGTCTATTTGACAAATAACATCGTCAGCAAAAGTGGGCAAATGTTTACCAAAGTGTAAACGATTTTACAAAACGCCTGCCTTGTGGTTATAAAAGTGTCCGTTGAAGGAGCACCGGTGTCTTTGGACTCTCCTGATTCCGAGTCGACGTCCGCCGATTTTCCTGCCACTGACATCACTTCTGGTTCTGTTGAGCCGATCAGAAAGAGTCGACTCATGATGTCCTTCTCCTGACAAAAACAACATTACGAGGAGTCAGAGGAACAGCTGGCAATGAATAATAAACACTGCTGAGGTTTTGGGAGAAGTGGAGGAAAGTATTGACCTGCCTCCTGCTTCTCCTCACTGGAGTCTCTCGACCGCTCTTCTGCTGCAGTGACCTCAATGGAAACTGGCGGCTGATGTGTTTCGTTACTTCTACAAGGTAAAAAGGTTTATTAAAGTAGATTTTTTTGTTTGTTTTGCATCCATCACAACAAAAATTACACATACAGCCACACATTTACATTGAAAATCCAGGGGACAAGAGTTTTAATGTGTTTTTCGTCTTCTAGATTTTGGGTGAACTGAAATTCTTTTTATTTTTTGAGATAGACTTTTGATTTTTGGGTTGATCAAATAATAAAACAAATATAACATACATATATGTGTATAACAGTATAAGTTTATATGTTCAGTACAAATTTATTAGTAATTTATTATTATGCGAAATTAATTTTAGAACAGAGTTATTCCATTTTGAATAAAAATATTGTTATTAATATAAAAATAATAGTAAATATTCCTAAAACACAACTAACCAATCAACAATATATTATAACTACAATAATAATAATTAAAAAAATTAAAATATATAATGTAACTGAAGTGAGTGGCTCCAGTAAACTCAGTTTTTGTATCAGATTATTACAATTTTATTTAAAAATGGAAAAATTCAAAAAATTACATTCACAATATTATTTATTCTCTTTTTTCAGTTTTTTGTAACCAAATAACTTCCCGCTAAACCAAATCCTGTACACGCTAAGCAAAAGAGATTTTTTAAAAAAATATATTACCAACCCCAAAATTTAGAACAAGCATATAAATCTTTATGTACTTTTTTTTTTACAAAACAAGGCAAACATATATTTCTATAACATTAATCTCATGTTAGCATATTGTTAATATCTGACTTGACTGTATTGATGTCCAGTGGTGTCACTAAGGGGCGTGGCCTGCCAGTGTCCTTCTCGTCCTGCATCTGCAATCTGATTGGTCGATGCACACCCCAAAAAACATTGAGCAAACCCTCTATGACCAGCTCTCCTTCCTCCTTTAAAAGCCACATAACATCACAGTCATTGGTGGTGTAACACATCAAAACAACAGACTATAGCTTGCCAAATAACCAACCTCTCTGTGTCTCAACTGAAGGGCATCTCCTTCAAAATACACGTTATATGTTTTGAGATGTGAGAGAATAACACTCCTGCGACCAAAAAAAGAAAAGGAAGTGATGTCATATATAAGAAAACAGTGAAAATAAGAAAGCTTACAGTAACACAACGAGATGCACTTACTTGCTGACAAATTTGTTTTCTCCAACCTGGATCTTGTCTGAATCCACACTTTCCATGTCGGGTCAGTGGAGACACACGGAAGAATGAAGTAATGAAGTTTATCTGCGACCAGAAGAAAAACTCATGACTTCAAGCCTCATAATCGCAAAATAACCTCAGGCAAGATTCCCACACACAGAAACACACACTCAAACTTGACAAAAAACAAAAAATAAATAAGCTAAACAAACTCAAAACATACTATCAATCTATTAAAGCCTGTAAACACAGAAAAAAAGGTCTATTATTGTTAAATTTGATTTCAATTTACTGATATAACTGAGCAATTCCGTGCAAATGTCAACCTTGCCATGAAAAAATTAAGTTTTCGCCAAAATACGGAAACAGTTTCTGGGTTTTTTGTGTGAGTAAGCATTTTACAGTGAAATACTCCAAAATATCTCTGTCAATGTTTTTAAACAATTTTATTTGATTTACCAACGTGATTTTCCATGTTTAAAATACAAAGTATGTTTACAGATTGATATTTTTCTGGTCCTGTAACTCTGTTGTCAGTTATTCTGGAAAATATAAACAAATGTTTCAATATAATGTTAACATATGCTCTCTATGTGAATTTATGTTATGAGTTTTTACTGCAAATGCCACATCCATAATGCTAGAATGGCTCAACTTCATCTTCCTAGGTAATTTAAAGGAGTAACAGTTATAAACCATTCTTTGTCCACCAGAAATCATGAAGAACAACATAGTTGTAATCTTTTTAGACCCGGTTCTGTTGATTTGTCCTACTTTGTCAGATTGTCCCACCTACCATTCAAAAAGTTCAGTTAATGTCAGAATTATTAGCCCCCCTGTTATTTTTTCCCCAATTTCTGTTTATTTCTAAACATAATAGTATTAACTCATTTCTAATAACTGATTTATTTTATCTTTGGCATGATGACAGTAAATAATATTTGACTAGATACTTTTCAAGACACTTCTATACAGCTTACAGTGACATTTAAAGGCGTAAGTAAGTTAATTAGGTTAATAGGCAGGATAGAGTAATTAATTAGGCAAGTTATTGTAAATTTACATTGAAAAAAATACAGCTTAAGGGGCTAATATTATTTACCTTAAATCAGGGGTCTCAAACTCAATTTACCTGGGGGCCGCAGGAGGCAAAGTCTGGGTGAGGCTGGGCCGCATAAGGGATTTCACAAAAAAAAAAGTCCTCAAATGTCATTATTAACAGTTTTAATTATTTCTTCTGAACATGAAGTGTCCTGAACATTAATAGAACATTGAGTGAAGATTATGAACAGTTCTTCTGAACATGGCATCTTTTGCCTACTCCTTACTGCCAGAGACTTGACAGCGCTTCTTCTCACAAATCTGAACCACATTTGGCTTTAGAGCGGAAGCAGTTGAGACCATCAGTATGGCTTGAAGATGATCATCATTAAGTCTAGACCTGTACTTTGACCTATTGAAGTTCAAGGTGGAGAATAACTTCTCACACAAATATGTGCTCCCAAAAAGGCCAAGTCCTAGGGAAAAAAGTGGGGGAACTCACTCAAAACTTCCATTCCCTCACCTAAAAAAAAGGCGTATATATGTATAAATAAAACACCCCCACCCCACTCCAGTCACATCAGTCTGTACCAGTCTGTATCTACCTATAATATATAAGATGCAGGCTGTAGCTAAGTGGCAGGCAGGGGCGGGAACAGCTTACCTTGGTTCTGGCCGGCGCGAGTTCCCTCCTACTTCCCGCCCGTCACAGCGTCTAACAAAGGGGCGTGGTGCTCGGTGACGTCACCGGCATCCCCGCCCCTTTGTTTACACGGCGGGCGGGGAATGCCAGTGACCGCTGTGTACGGATAGAATCAGCGGAGCAGGGAGCGCTCTCTGTTCCCGCTCCGCTGATTCTGTCAGTGAACAGCGGTCGGCGCGGGCCACAAAATATTACACTGAGGGCCGCAAATGGCCCGCGGGCCGCGAGTTTGAGACCCCTGCCTTAAATGCTTTAAAACTTCTTTTAATAGCCTAAATAAAACAAATAAGACTTTTTTCCAGAAGAAAAAAATATTATCAGACATACTGTGAAAATTTCCTTGCTCTGTTAAAGATAATTTGGGAAATATTATATTATATATATAAAAAAAGTAAAAGGGGGTTTAATAATTTTGATTTCAACTGTAGGTAGTACATTTTAATGACCCATTATGCTACCCATTAGGTTTTGCTACCATTGTACCAATATTTAATGTGATGCTAACCTACCTAATCCCTAACCCCAACCTCAGAACCATTTAAATACAGTGTTTGTAGCATAATCCGATGGGTAGGATAAAATGTCAGGACATGGGCTATAATTTTGTGTATATTCAGTATAAACATATTTGCAGTAACTTACTGACAGCAGTTCGACAGTAACTTACTGTAAATCATTTACAGCAAATACTGTAATTACAGCACTATTTATTTCTCTATATGTACTTACAGTATTGTATATCTTTACTGTTAAATATACAGTAATTTTCACAATTCAGTCTTTAAAATACAGTTACATATTGTATATTGTCATACAGTAAAATACAGTTCATATTACAGATAAATACTTACAGAAATCATTAACAATGAACGACTGGAAAAAAAAAACTCAGCCATTTTAGCAATATTTAAAAAAATAATATCTATCTATCTATCTATCTATCTATCTATCTATCTATCTATCTATCTATCTATCTATCTATCTATCTATCTATATATATATATATATATATATATATATATATATATATATATATATATCGTTTAAGCATCGATTTCGCAATCGCATGAACTCATATGTTGTATTTGTAATTTGCATATATTTCAAGATTTCTATATTGGGAATTTGCATGTAGAAGATACTAGATGGCTACATGCATTATCATCAGTGATATTGCTGACATCACTTCGCACTATAGGGCTAAACAATATATCGTTTGAGCATCATTATCGCAACGTGTGTATCCGCAATAGTCACAGTGCAGAATTAGTTTATTTATTAAAGAATAACAATATTATTGTACACAATTATTTATACAGTCATGATGACTATGTTAACTTACATGGGATTGTTCGGTTTCTACATCTGAATACTGTTAGACTTTTCAGAAAATCATAAAGTACTGTTTATTTCACTTTAATTTTTGCTTTGTCATATTTATATGCTCTTCTAATTTTTCATCAAATCATCTGGTGAAATTATATTCGTATTGTGATATATATCGCAGCAAAACAAAATATCGCAATGGCAGATTTTTTCAATATCATGCAGCCCTACTTTGCACTTCAGCTTCTCATCAATCAAATGACCAATCAAATGCCATCTAAAACCTGAAGCATCTCACTCCAACAAGATGCTATAGCTGCGGTTGAAGTCTGTCACTTGTTCACACTATTTTCGGTAACACTTTACAATAGCAGTACATGAATAATGATGATGTGTTAATATGTAAACATTACTTTATTATGGACTAATGATGAGTTAATGTATGCGCTAATCATAAACTAACATTGACTACAACATGAGTCATGTGAGTTCATGTGTGAATAATGGCTACCTTAATTACTTGTTAGTACATGATTGTTTGTTAATTAATGTATTAATTAGCACATTCGTTTATGCTTAATTTAACCATCATGAACTCATGACAGGTTAATCTATAATTATATCTTGACTTTACTTGGAGGGGTACATCATCATTAACCAATTCTTAACTACTCATGAACTTCTTATACACATCCAACTAGTGGGTTTACAATATATAACAAAGTGTTCAGTTAACATCAACATGGAAGGTTAAAACACAAAAGTTCATGAGTAGTTAAGGATGAGTTAATGGTGATGTGCCCCTGCAAGTAAAGTCGTTACATAATTAAAGATTAACAGCTTATAATTAAATGTTGGTTATATTTAGCTTAAAATAAATGTTAATTAATACATTAATTAACAACATGAACCAACAAGTAATTAAGGTAGCTGTTAATCACACACAAACTCTTGTGACTCATGTTGTAGTTAAAGTTAGTTCATGATTAGCGCACATAACTCATAATTAGTCTATAATAAAGTAATTTTTAGTTTACATATTAATACATCATTATTCATGTACCGTTATTGTAAAGTGTTACCCTATTTTTCTATTTTGTGAATGGCACATAATAACAAATAATTAATATGGAGAAAATATGCTTTCCATTTGGGTGAATGAAGTCTGGATTGGCATCAATCGTTAGCACACAAACAGTCTGCATGATTGCACATTGCAGAAAATGAGCATATCCATGCAGATCAACAAAATCAATGGAATATATTAGAATTCTACACTGAATGCTATATTTTAAAGTGATATGGAGGACAATTAAACAGCATTACTACACACACAAAAAAAACCCTGGTTGTCTTAAATTTTTAAGCTGAATCAAATTAACCTTATGAGTCCATTGAACTTATAATTTGTTGAACTGACTTAAAACAGCTTGCGTAACTTATAAAATTAAGCTAGAACATGATTAACTTTAGGTTATTTTTAAGTTTGATAAGTAACAATGACCTAAAAACATACAGTATGCTGTGTCAGGGGTAATTGATAATATATATTTTTTACAGTGCATTAACTATGGCTTTTTAAACAAAACACTTTCCTATATCTGTGGAAATGATTGTTTTCCATACTGAGTGGAATAGTGTTGTGTTTCCAGATTGAGTGTGTAATACTTTGCAATACAATTGTTTCTTTTAAACTTCATTTATAGATATTTTAGTCTAAAATGTTTTTTGTTGGATGCTTTTCTAAAGACCTGTTCACACCAAGAGCTGTAATGATCAAGATAATGACAAACTAGAATAGGAAAATGCCAATAACTAGAATGATTAAGGCACCGTGATGATTTATTACAAAAACAATGACAACAGAATATTCTGCTTTAAAGAGTTTTAGCATTTAGCAGATGCAGTTATCTCAGTTTATAATGAAGAGAAAAACATAAATTAAAAATCATTACGCAGGGTTCAACGCTAAGGATTTTTTCTACTGGCCCAATCGGACCAGTGGTTGAGATTTTTACTTGCCCTTCCAATATTTTCACTGGCCCTAACAAAAAAAAGTCAATAGTTATTTCTTAGCCACAAATTTAAAAAAGAAATGTGTCAAAATGTTTGTAAATCTAGAATTTAATTATTTAAAAAATGTTAATAAATGTGTAATGAGCAAAATTCAAAGTGTTTTGCAAAACAAAAGATGGCTGACCTGCCAAACTGACGGCAAACTGTAGAAAACATCACTTCATTCGTGGCGTACCCTCATAAACGTTTGCTTCCAAGATGTTAAAAATGAATATTTTCCTTTAGCATCATCACTTGATGATGCCGCCATGTTGCTGTCTCTTCGCTGTACTGGTTGTTACGAAAAAAATAACATGCTCACAATATCCAATCAGATAAGAGGAACCGAGAAGGTAGAATTTGAAGACTTAAAAACGCAAACGGTTTCTCTAATCGGACTGTTTTTTCACGCAATTGACAAATAGTCACAGGCAAATTAAACTTTAGTGACAGGGCATCAGTGGCCTGATCGGGCCAGTAACGATCCTGTCTACTGTCCCTAGCATCTCACACGCTGGCCCCGGGCCATCTGGCAGTCCTTATTGTTGAGCCCTGTTACGTTATCATTACGGTTATCTTTATAACGTTTGTTACTAGTGCAAAGGGACATTTAAAAATGCTTCTTCTTGTTTTATAATGTTCAGAGAATGTTCAAAAGTCCCCTTAATGTTTGCTGATTGATAAAATAGAATGTTTCCATAACATTTGCATGACCGAGGCATAAAACTAAAAGTTTAATAAGATATATTGAACATTCAGACTCAGACTACATTATAATAGAGTAATATTAGAAAATCATCCCTAGAACACGTTTAGCACAACATTCTCAAAGTATCAATTTGCTTTTTACTGTTAATGTAAAAACGAATTAACAAAAATGACTAGTACATTAAAACCAAGCCATAAATTGAAGTGGTGAAGTTAAATTTAAACCACCTTTTCAACCTGAAATGCAGCAAAAGATCCTAATTTATACTCTGATATTTTGGGTAACATAACTGTAAAGGTCAGGATGTCAAAGCAGGTGTCTTACTGTGCAAGCAGCACGTGCAGGAATCCAGCAAAGCACGCAGAACCAAGTCGGCCTCACGCTCAGACATCAGAGAAGATGACGGTACCAGTGAGGAAAGTGCTGGAAGTCAGCCGGTCACCATGAAAACGGCAGTGTCGTGGATGAAAGTGTGCCGTTGACAAGTTAAAGAAACTTCGCCCCTCCCTGCGAGACTCTTCCTCGTTGCAAACGCTCAGTCAGGAAGTCACAGCTATTCTGACTAGGGTCAGACTTCCTCCCATATGCCGGAGATATATGTGCACACACTGCCCCCAACCACAATTCAGCACACAGGCCAAGATAATCACCAGCACAGAGACCCAGACAGAGCTCGGGTGGTTTGCTGGGCCAGAAAGGAAGTACGCTTGGCTGAACACATAAACAGGAATGTAGATTGGGGGCAGATGTTAACATATCGTCCCACAAGAGAATCATAGATGTAAATGAAAGTAGCTCCAGACTACTGTGTTTCTTCTGAAAGTCAGTACTCGTATATGAAGCCTGCAGCACTGCAGTTCCCTTGGATCACTTCTACATTTTCATAAGGCAACACTCATCCCATAAATACAAAAGAGTCATAGATTGATGTAAATGCATGGAAGGAATATACATGTACTCTTATTAGCCACTTTATACCCAGAGGTGTAAGGTACTTGATGAGTTTTACTTGATTACTGTAATTTTAAGTATTTGGAAATTTATTTTGTATATACTTCTACTTTTAACCGAGTATTATTTTCGCTCAGTATTTGTACTTTCACTTACTTTTACACCTCTGGGTACACCTTGCAAGTATTGAGTTGCTCTCAGGACAGCTTTGATTCTTTGTGGCATAAATTCAAGCTGCTGGAAACTGACATGATCATGTCACACAGTTGCTGCTGTTGTTGGCTGAATAGTCATGACATGAACTTCCCATTCCAGCACATCCCAAAATGTGTTTGTCTAGAGCAGGGTGGCCAATCCTGTTCCTGGAGATCTACCTTTCTGCAGATTTCAGTTGCAACCCTTATCAAACACACCTGTTTGTAATTATCAAATGGATTTCAGGTCCTAATTAATTGGTTCAGGTGGGTTTGATCAGGGTAGGAGCCAAACTGTACAGGAAGGTAGATCTCCAGGAACAGGATTGAGCACCCCTGGTCTTGGGTGACTGTGGATTGACCGTGGAGGCCATTTGAGGATAGTGAACTCCTTGTGATGATCAAGAAACCGATCTGAGATGATTTGAGCATGGTGTGTTTTCTTATGGATGTAGCATTAGAAGATGGGTTCTCTGTGGTCATGAAAAGATGAACATGGTCAGCAAGAATGTTCAAGCATCATTGTGGTGTTTAAATGATGTGCGGTTGGCACTAATTGGCCCAAAGTGTGCCAAGAAGGCAGGGTTGCCAGGTCTAAGAACATTTTCCACTCCATTGAGACTTAAAACCCTCACAAATAGAATGAAAAGTAGCCAATTTTTTAAGGATTCCAATGGAAAGGCTTACCATGTCTACTCAGATTTTTTGTAATACCCATGTGTTAAAGTACTGACTGACTTTTTGCACATAACACAACACTTCTAAGTACCTTTCTGAAATGTGGGTGTCACTGACGTTACACTCATTTAAAAAGTGGCAATAAAAGCTGTGAGTCGCTCGCAACATTTTATGGGTCATATTGTATTCATTGTATAAATATTTTGGTGGCTGCGGCATGTTAAGAAAGTAGCCCCTCAACTGCATTTTCAAAAGAACAACACTGTCTGGAAATCTCTCCCACACCATTACTTCACAAACCTGATCCGTTGATACCTGGCAGGAATGATGCTTTTACATTGTTTACACTAAATTACGATTATACCGTCCAAAAACCAAGTCGAATGAATGAATGAATGCCCATAAAAAATAAAATTACAATAAAATAAAATACTGTGACCAAGCCACTTTTCTCCAATCTTTTATTATATATTTGTTGATGAGCCTTTGTGAATTGAATGCTCGGTTTGCTGTTGTATCTGACAAGAGAGTCACTGGTCTTTTCCTCTTCTGTTGCTACTGTAGCTCTTCTGCATCAAGGTTTAATGTGATGCTCTTCTACATAGCAAAATTACACAATCAGCTTTGATTGGCACACAGGTCGCAGTGAATTATGTTACATGACTGGACCAAGTCTGGCTTCCAGACAAGGGCCAAACATAGACCATATCTGGGCAAAGTTAATAACACATAATAAGCATTGTGCTTTAGACGCTCCATGGGTGTACTTTTTCTTGAAGTCACCTGATTGCTTACATTTTTTTCTTTGGTCAAATATAATTTAAATGTTTTTTAAATGTGGGTCAAGATAGGCCAAACTTAAGTGGCTCACATATCAATTTTTAACATCTGGGCCAAATACTACATTTTACATCTGGCCCAAGTGTTGTGCCAGCTTAAAGATGGTGCCACTTCAGCAAACCCAGGTCCTGGCCCACATGGCGGATAGTTGCCTGCTGTGCCAGCTTTATTCCAACTATGGACCAGCATTCTTTTACTGTTGTCTTTCTATCAGTTGAAACTGTTTGGACATTTTCTTTTGACATTTTTAGCCACTCACTGGATATTTTCTACTTGTCAGATCATTCTTGGCTGTAAATGTGATGATTCAAGTGTAAAAATCCCAGTACATCAGATAATTTATCAGCTTTTTTTTTAACCATGGATTTTAGGGCAATAGTAAAAAATAAATAAATAAATAAATAAATAAAATCTATAAATAGTTTCTACTTAAACACATACAATAAAATAAAATGATAAATAGTTTTAGTATTAATAGTAAATAGTAATATTTAAAGCCTCCTAAATGGTCTTACTTCCTCATTCTGATGCCCTATTTAAACCTGACCAGCTCCATATCTATGCCTAAATTCACAGAGGTACATGTAATTGGCTGATCACCCTTCCTGTATCTCAAATAGTTGAGCATGGCAATTGGTAGGCTAATATCACGCTTGCAGGTTTGATTCACACCGAAGGCAAGAACTGATAAAAAAAAAGTTGCTTTGGATAAAAAGGTCTCCTGAATGCATAAATATAAATGTGCATTAGCAGGCGTACCTAATATAGTGGCCAGGCATGTCTATAAAATCTGCTGGGTGTGCAGAAATTATAATTTCACCACAATAAAGGAATCCCTGTCCTCAAAAAATCTCAACATTTTCAAAAGGCACAGTGTTTAACATGGAGAACTGAAAGGGTGGGTTTTTAATGCTGAAGGAAGCTACCTGAGGAAAGAGGAAGCTGTTTAAAGGTTGTAATGTTTATGACACTCTTGTACTTATGAACACTGTATGTTCTCATTCATGAAGCACACAGGGGAGCTGAATAAAAAAAGATGAAGACTCTTTGTTCGGGTAAGTGCGGAAGAACAATGATTAGATGGAAAGGTTGCTTTCGTGTTTGACCAAACTGTCATCAGTTAACTGTGGTAAAAGAAAAAAAAAAGTTGAGCGCAGCATCGCCGCCTTGTGGAAGCTAAAGTAAATACGACGTTAATCTTGATCTCTTGTTCAGAGAGTGATGCCATTGTAAAACCGTACCGGTGAATACAATCAAACAATAAGAGCAATCTATGTATATATCTATTGATATATACTGTAAAAATATCAATCAATCAATCAATCAATCAATCAATCAATCAATCAATCAATCAGTCAGTCAGTCAGTCAGTCAGTCAGTCAGTCAGTCAGTCAGTCAGTCAGTCAGTCAGTCTGTCTGTCTGTCTGTCTGTCTGTCTGTCTGTCTGTCTGACTGTCTGTCTGTCTGTCTGTCTATCTATCTATCTATCTATCTATCTATCTATCTATCTATCTATCTATCTATCTATCTATCTATCTATCTATCTATCTATCTATCTATCTATCTATCTATCTATCTAGGGTTCCACAATCGTTTTGTGTTGGGACAACATGAAGGAATTAACTTATCAGTTTTTATGATTTGTTTCACAAAACATTGTTTTATGAGAAGTTGATAAAACAACAGAACATAACATAAAACAATTAAGTTGCCCCCCCCCAAAAAAAAATTTGTGTTGTTTCAGCTCATTTTTTAGTAGTTTGAACAAACAGCAAACGTCATAAATTTGTGAGTTTCTCTATCCAGTCAAGTTGTGTATGTAACATAAATTAGGTAACAATTGATTTGTTAGGACAACATAAAGGAATTAGATTAAATGATTATTTTTTTTTACAAATGTAAGTTGATTGAACATAAAACAATTAAGCTGTCCCCCCGGAAAGCTCAAGAGTCAAAAATTGTATTGTTTCAGCTAATTTTACATATATAAATATCATTTGAACAAACAAGAAATGCAATTTTTGAGCCCCCCACCTCTCTCCCTCACTCTCTCTATCTATCTATCTATCTATCTATCTATCTATCTATCTATCTATCTATCTATCTATCTATCTATCTATCTATCTATCTATCTGTCTATCTGTCTGTCTGTCTGTCTGTCTGTCTGTCCCAATAAAATGTGATGAAATAAATAAAATATGATAAGAACATAATAATTAGGTTGGGATGCATTGCCCTCAATTTCACTTTTTGTTTTTAATTTCAAATCAAATGTATCATTGTATAAACATACACTGTAAAAAGTGCTACACTCACAAAGTTGGAACTATCTACTTTAAATAATTGCAATCTAGTTAATTTTATTTGTTTTATACCAAAAAAATAAAATTTGCTTCCTCTTTACTTAAAATATATCAGTTTTTATATAACTGTATATTTTAAATAAAACTAATGCAATTTATTTGAGTAGATTTTTGTACGTGGTTATTGTGTAGAATAAATGTTATAAAAGTGAGTTGACACAGACAATTTATTAGAGCAGCTGTCGATGTGGGCAGGTGTTCATAAAACGTGATTTTAATAGTTTGGCGTGACTCCTTTTTCATTGCCCGGGATTTAGCAGGCAGACACAGCTTCTGCAATGGTCGACATTAACTGCTCCCAGCAGCGGATCTGATTAACACGGTAAGTTGCAAATTTAGCCGAATGATAATTGTAAAGTCATGCAAAACTGCTGTCTTCGCTAGGCAGGTGAGGTTTTAGCTTTGTAAATTGTACTGTAGCCTCAGGTATGTTAACAGTTAGACTGCTCTCACATGGAAAGCTAAGTTGGCTAACGCTAACCAACGCTAGTTTATACTAACGATTAAAAGTGATATTATTGAGAAAAATAGTGAAAGTAGTTTTAAAACACTTAGTAGGTAAAACTAACGTTGCAGAACCGATTAACAAGGTCACTGGTGGGCGGTCGGGGTGTGGGGGTTCAGTTTGTTAGCGCTAACTTAGCTAAAGTTAGCTCACCTAAGTTATAGCAGCACATTAAGGATGGATATTAAATTCAGAAACGTATGCAACAGTTAAGTAGTTTGTGTTTAACGTAAGAGAAAGTATAACTTAAAGTTTGTGTTTTAGAGATTTAGTCCATAAGTTTTTTAATGCTGCATAGTGAATAAATTACAGATTTACAATTTATTTTAACTTAAATTACATTTACTACTGATGTTTACAGAACCATTTAAATTGTATGCACCTCATTCTAAAATGCATGTTCTTGGTCTTTAGATACCAAAGTGATTTTGTTACCTGTGGATCTTCAAACTTCACATCCAGGTAAGAAAAACATTAGATACAATTACAGCTATAATTATTTGCAGGTAAGTAAAACATTGGTAAAATTGCAAACAATAGTGGGCTCCATAGAATTAACTTACATTTGATATCTGAAGATTTTTTTTATGTGTGCAACAGTAAAAACAGTATAAAAATATCCTAATGCAGTTTCTTATTATCTGTCAGTCTTTCAATAAAGCTAACTGATAACACTGAATCACTGAACTGTCATTTGCCAGTGACATTAAATTTGAAGAAAAAGTCAATTAAATGTAGCTTTAGCAAAAATTTAATGTAAACCTTAATGTAATGTGTAAAATGGCAATGTATTTATTTATTTATTTAATAAAATTTGTATTATGACGTGCAAAGTTTGGTGCAAAATGAAGATGGCAATTAAATTATAGAATTTGTATTCTATAATTTTCTTATAGCCGTTTTCAAACAGTTTTAATATCTAAATTAAATACACATTCTTATGCTTTATAAGTTGCCAAAATAAACAAAAAAATGTAATACCTAAATTTTAACAATTCTGTGATTGACAGGAAACCACAATGACATGCACTGTTACACTGAGTAAAATCACAGTTTTCTTTAAAATTTGATAACTAAAAACACCTGGAATAATGTAATTACACAACCTCTATAACCTTTTTTATTTTTTAAATAAAAGTTAGGTAATTTTAACTAAGGTAATTTTTAACTGATAAACTAAGGTGTTTCATCCATGCATCATTCTCACTGGACTTTTGTAACTTCACTTGTAGTTATTTTCTATTTAGTATTTAGCTATTTAATGTTGTTTGGTAGCAACCACCTGAACTCCTGTTTCTTTTTGTCTCTACCAATAGAGTTGTGAGGAATCAGAGGTGCATGCGGCTGCCCACGGGAAAAATTTGCCATCAGCCCAACACAGTTTGGATTATCATAGGACTGTCAGAGGTTTGCCAAACCTGTCAAATGCATGATGGCTCCTGTTTGGACTTACCGATGTCCTCGACTTCAAGTATCCATCAAAACTGTATACATTTAAGATGTATTAGAGACTCTTTGTGGGACTGGACATTATGCATCCAAAATCTTCATCAAAATATGCAAATCTCCTCACTGAGTTGCCTTGGATGATTTCTCAATAGGATCTGGTATTATTAATGTTTTTATTTATGTATTGTGTACGTGTAGCCACATTAATGGCCTATTTTGTAGTCACTATTAAAAGGAACATTGATTGATATTGAATACATGTTATGGTCTTTAATCCATCTTCCCATTCTTATTTAATTGTTATTGACAGGAAAGTCTGTTTATCTGTGTTTACTAGTGTATATTGTGCTTACAATATAGAAACGCCGATTTATTTTCTGAGGTTACAGCCAGAAGTCAATTAAATTTGTTTTAAATGACATATGCATGGTTAATTTTATTTAGATCATTAAGTTCATAATACTTAATTAAAATGAGTACAGTCAACATATAGCAATGTATAAGTAAGTTAAGTTTAACAAAAAAAGTAAGTTTATCTGATTTGAGTAATTTTAGAAATATTATTTGGCTCAACTTAATTTTATTGCATTTGTTTTAAGCAATGTTTTAGTGTTTAAAATACTTAAAAAAGGCTGGAAGTTGAATCAACCTAAAACGTTCGATGCAACCACTTGCCTCACTTTTTATAAGTTAGATCTAAGTAACATTTTTTACTGTGTATCAATATCTCACACACCACTGTAAGAACATCCACACATGAAGGATTCATTCACATTTGCCTTTATTCCTTTGTACAAAATGACAACGGCTCAGACAAACAGCAGGCAAACATGCGAACGTTCATTAATCCAGGCAGAAACTGAAGAGCACAGACATTATCTACATATATACAAATGAGCATCGAAACGGCAACATACTGCAGTATCCCCTCTCGCAGACAACTGTGCACAGCATTCATTACAATCAATCAAAAGACTCATTCACATGCTGGAGATAACAGAAAACACAAGTGTCTGTGTGTGTGTGTGAAGAGAGTTTGATGGAGGATCATTCATGCTGAGCTCTAGATGACGTTCTCAAACAGCTGCATGGAGCTCATGATGTTCTCGTCCTGATGAAAGAGAAACAGCGTCAGTCCAGGATTATTGTTCGAGAGAAAGAGAGAGAGAGAGTTTAGAAAATGTCTGGCTGTCACACGCTGACAGAAACAACCTCTGTTCCAACGCAAATCTGACATTTATCTGACATTCACTCTCATGCGTCTGTCTGGATGATGGGCAGCTTTTTATATGAGCTTTATAAAGGGCTTTATTATTATTGTTGTTGTTGTTGTTTTGCTTTAAGGCAAGATTACTGCTGGAGGGGGTACAAAATAATGGGAAAAAAACAATGAATAGTTATCTCTCTTCTCCAGTTACTGATTACATTAGGAATCACCTTTTTTTTTAGTTTTCTAAAATGTTATGTTTAGATATGCAAAGTAAATAGCCAAATAATGTTTGAGCAAATGCCTCTGTGAATACCCTAAGGATACAGTATGAGTAAATAATGTCAATTAAGTCGTAAAGTTTGGTGTATAAATTTTTCGCTCATAGAAAATAATGACTGTATGAATAATGATTTTAACACAAGCAAAAGTAAAACAAAAAATTATACTTTCGAAAATCACGAAAATCAATGGTGTCACGGTTCGATACGTTTTCAATACAGCAATAAAAGAAAAAAGCCAGAAGATTTTTGTGATTTAAATTTTTTATGTATTAAAACTAACATCATAAAAGTATGATCTTGTTAGTTTTTTCTTTTAATTTAAACAGTGATTGAGCTATACTTCAGGGGTTTCTGCTTAGCAGCAAATAAAACAAATCCTTCTTTATAATCAAAACCAAAAGCTTCCTATAAAAAGAAATGTATTATTGTAGTAATTAAACAAATAAAAAGAAAAAAACAATTGAGTTTGTAAATGGAGCTTTTCAGTTTCGACCTATTTTTTTCAGAAAGATGAGTGTCCAGTTGATGAGGGGGGAGTTGTGCCCAACGTACCTGAAGAGCTGGGAGGGATGTGGTGAAGAGGGGTGTGTGATGTATTTAAGGACCGTTGGGGGTGTTGGGGAGGGGGAGGATGTATGCGCGATTTCCGGAAGATTATGATTCGTTTGCGGGCATCCCGGAGTCTCTATGCATTTGTGGGAGACTCTCAAAACTTCCGGGAGACTTGGGACGTCTAAGATTACATTAATGTTACTAGCCATTTTTGCGAGCTAGTGTAGCGCGTGCCTGACTGGAGTAGCGTTTGAGGTGGGTTTGGAGGTGGGCTGTTGTAGTGATATGTGAACAGGTTATTGAGATTGGCTGTTTTGTGTCGGGGGCCAGGGTTGCTGGGGCAATGTGGGTGGAGCCAGCGTGAGCAGGCTAGCACACAGAAGGCTGCAATATTGCTAACGAGTGCATGCTTTAATAAAGTAATATTCTGAGTTCAAAAGCTAAGTTTTACTGTTTAACATGAAAGCGCGAAGGCAGAATGTTGTCTGCTACGTCATTTGGGATGCCATGTTGAGGGTTGTTGCACTGACAACATTATATTTTGTACTTATTCCCTTTTATCTTATTAGATATTAGTCTGAATCGAATAATTCGGTTTGCAATGCGTACCGAACCGAAAGTCTCGTACCAAACGCTTCAATACGAAAACCCGTATCGTTACACCCTTAATATATATATATATATATATATATATATATATATATATATATATATATATATATATCCATGCCTAATATCCGATGGACAAAAAAGTTATTTTTTTGTTTTTTTTAAATAAATTGTTAACATTTTGGTATTTGTGATGCAGCAAGTTCAGAGACTGTTGTGTACCATGATTTTATCTAAAATTCACTTTAATGTGTGATAGGACTAAAAAATGGTCATAAACGAATATTTTCTCAATTCAAATGAGTAGTGGTTTGGACCCGGAAACAGTATTCCATATGTCACTGATACCTCACGACTTAACAAGCGGATTGGTTGGTTTAGGGAAGGAGGAGGGTGGGTCAGTCGATCAGTCATTCAATCAGTCAAACAGTCAGTCGACAGCGGCCTCTGATAGATTTACACAAGAACAGCAGGAACGAATGCCACTCAAGAGAGAAAATTGAGATCTAAAAAAGCGTACATAGCAGCCTCTGGTGGATTCGCAAAAACAAAAACTGCAAAAAAAAAAAAAACATAGCTCCTGGGACGTATTTTGTGTTAACCAGAAACGAATATAGAGGTACATTTCCAGAATGAGCCTGTATTAAAGATACCCCTGGTGGGAGTAAAAGAAAATGGGAAAAAAGATACAACAGCTGTCATTATTGTTCTCCGGGTAATTGATTAGGAATCAGTTTTTTTTTTTTAATAAAACAAGTTTTCTAAAATGCTGAGTTTAAATATGCAAATGAGAGTATGCTTTAATTAAATAAGGCTTTAATTAACTATGCAATACTTTACATATATTTCTAGTGGCAAAAAAATCTGAATAGTGGATGAATAATATGAATAGTGCATGATACATTTTTTGGAGAATTTATTTAATTTTTTGTTTCAAATGTTTTTTTATTTTATTTTTTTTAAATCTAATTTGTGAAAAAATCTAATTTTATAACTTAAAATTTTCTAAATATGGTGAACACCCCCTCCTCCCCCCAAAAAACACTATATATTTTTTTAAAACAAAATCTTTTACATAATCAGGTAAATTATGTATGAACAAATCTCACTCTAAAACCTCCCTAGAAATACGAGTAAATAATATGAATCAAACTGTACAGTTTGCTGTTAGGAGATTTATTGCTCTGTAAATTATGGCTCTGGTGAAAATAAAAGATTCACAGTGAAAATCTGTTACCCAGTTCATTTTTTTTTTGTTGTTGTGGTTGACATTACAGTTTTTTATTAGTCATACTTTAAATTATTTATGAATATTAGAGTTTTATGTTACATGTAATGTTGATAAATAATGTTTATTTCATTAATTTGGTGTACCATGATAGTGTTCAGCAGTTGTGTGAATAACACTGCTGAACATTCAAATATCAAACATAAACACATATTATGCGATTTTCTGCTTGTTGCCATTATGGGTGCTGTTTTTTGTGCATGTATTACAAATGTAAAATGTAGATGTTAATACTTCAAAAATTGATATATTAACATTTCATCATTTAGTTAAAGAGAAGAGTTTTTTACAGTGCTCAGTAGAGGACAAATGACAAAAAAGACAAAATGACCTTTAAAACATGTACTGTAATTGAAATCTACAGACAAAGAATCCCATAAAAGTTGTGTGTGTGTGTGTGTGTGTGTGTGTGTGTGTGTGTGTGTGTGTGTGTGTGTGTTTTCTTTTTTTCTTTAGACTGAAAAAAAAAAAACATTATGAAAAGTCCATAAGCCTTAAATCTTAAAACTGACAGGTGTATATAACAGCTTTTGTCTGAAATCTTTAAGCCAAACAACTCAGAGTTTAGTATTTAAACTATTAGTATAATGACTATTTTTATCTTCTTATTGGCATCTAAATAATATATTCATGAGCTAATTTATAATGCAATAATTTGTTGTGCATTCATTCAAATTGCTATATTCTGTTGTCCTGTATTAGTATTTCAAAAATGTCATAATTAGCTTGTTTTAGGGAATGCTTTTTAATCATTTTATTCATTAAATAAATAGTAATAAATAATTCAAACAGCTAAAGACATGAAAACAATAAATAAAAAGCTCATATATTCTTGCTTTCCTCTAATTTCCACTTACATTACAATGTAAGTCCAGTTACAGCCAAATCAATTCAAACCTAATACTTCATGATCATTTTCCATCTCTTTTTGAAATGCCCATTTGCATTGAAGATGCTTAAAAGTGGCCAGTCTTATACTTTCCCCCCAAGCAAAATCTGCTTTTCTAACTTGATTTTTGAATTAGAGCTTTGAAATGGACAGCAAACAATGAACTATTCAATCATACAAGATGTGATTTGATTCTCTGTCCTCCAATACCTTCTGACAGGTCTCGATGAACTCCTCAAGGGTCACCACACCGTCCCTGTTTCGGTCCATTTTCTGTAAACCAAAGTGTTCTTCAGATTTTCAGAAGACCATTGAAAAGAAAACTTTATATTCGACTCGTAAAGTGTTTACCTGGAAGAATTTCTCCACATGTTCAAAAGCAGCATCATCTTTGACACAAGGAGAAGTGTATCTGCCCATCATATCATAGATAGACTTCATGATAGCCAACATCTCCTGCAGAGAGCCAGAATTAAAGGGATAGTTCACTCAAAAATGTAAACTTGTTTATCATTTTTACTTACCTGTGACTTGTTCAAAACCAGTTTGAGTTTTTTGTTTTGCTTTGTTTAAAAGAAGATACTTTGAATAATGTTGGAATCCATTGACATCCATAGTCAGAGCTACATTCACTGGGTCTCTTGCCCTCTCTGTTTCCCTCAATCAGGTCTTGGTTTCTTTTTCATATATATATATATTATTTTTTTTGATTGGTTTTTGGATTTGTTTACTTCGTTGCTTTGGCATCATTCTAGTAGCTTTTCCCCACATAAGTTATATTGTACTTTTTTTTGTTTTGTGTTTTTTTTTAATAATTTGTTCCTACATTGAAAATAGCTCCCATGTCGCTATTATTTGTTGGCCTTGGTAGTTTGACTATGGGAATTAATGTTACTTTGGCATCTCCTTGTTCATTTCTACTCATCAACCTGGTCCAGCAATAATTTTTTAGACACCTTATTAAATCGTAACTGCAGCAAGAACAAATACTACAGAACTCAATAGTTACCAGTTTTTCTTCAGTATATTGTCTTGTGTGTTCAACAAAACAAACAAAAACAACAACAAGACACAACAACTTCATACTGGTTTAGAACAAATGGAGGAGAAATAAACACGATGACAGATTTGTTTCATTTTTGAGTGAACTATCCCTTTAATAATGGCTAATGAATGTGTCATGAGTCTGTGAGCTCTGCTGGTCTGCTGTACCTCTTTGGTGATGTAGCCGTCCTTGTTAATGTCGTATAAGTTGAAGGCCCATCTCAGTTTCTCCGTCACCGAGCCTCGAAGCAGAACAGACAGGCCGATTACAAAGTCCTGCCAAATAAGCACAAAACTACATTCAGGTAAATTTTCTCTGAAATGTACAATTTGTTAAGATCATATGGATATTGATATAACATATGGATGTAAGTGTAAATCAAATAGTAGTAATTTCTGGAGTTATCCTCTCAAAATCTGGATATGTGATAAAAAAAAATTAAAATGTTTGAGTTGAATGGAGTTAAAGAATATGGAAGTTGAAATGACAAGTATAGTCTTTAATAATGTTCCTCACCTCAAATCGTATTGAGCCATTTCTGTCCATGTCAAAGGCATTGAAAAGGAAATGTGCATATGTGGTCGCATCTAGAAAAGAGCAATTGGTAATAATAAATGTATTTCGCCAAACATTTTAGATTTTGCAGTTTTACTGCTATTTAAAAGATTAGACACACCAATTCATACATTATTTAGACCAGTGGTACTCAAACTTTTTTCATCAAGTACCACCTCAGAAAAAAATTCTCTCTCCAAGTACCACCAAAATGAGCAGTATTGAAATTCAGTAGTGTAGTAGGCCCAGTAAAGCAGCTACAACTCCGCACAGTTAAAAAAAATGTGGCAGATTACCTCAGAAATATAGGCTATATGTCATATATGGCATATTATATACATAATTTTTGATAAATTTTGAAATGTGTGTAGCATGTACATGACATATTTCATTCCTCCACGTACCACTAGAAGGAAGCCCACGTACCACTAGCAGTACACGTACCACACTTTGAGAACCACTAATTTAGACTTTTCCAAAATTGAAAACTATATTCAATTTTAAAAAGTAATTTTATTAAAGATCTATCTTAAGTTTTCAATTACAACTTATTTTTTTCTAGTTAGCACAATTAAAATTTTCAAGTTACCACAACTTACGATTTACTAGTTTGCGCAACTTACATTCTTTCTTGTTCCTAAAACTTAATTGGTCTTGTTAGTGCTACTTAATTTATACACTTAAACTACAATTATATCTTTAGTTACAGCCACTTAATTTTTTTGTTACTGCAAATGAACATTTATAGTTATTCATTAATTTTCCTTTCGCTTAGTCCTTTTCTTTTCCTTCATACAGCTAATGCAGCTACTGCAAACTCCAGAATGCCAGAACAGAAATGCTAACTGGTTCAGATGGGACTCGAACCAGTGACCTTCTTGCTTTGAAGTGACAGTGCTAATCACTGAGCCACCGTGCTGCCATGAATGGTTAATACAACTTAAATTTTCTAGTTGATACAACTTATACTAAAAACTATATATTGATATAATTTATATGTGCCGACGCAGTGGCCCAGTAGGTAGTGCTGTTGCTTCACAGCAAGAAGGTCACTGGTTCGAGCCTCGGCTGGGTCAGTTGGCGTTTCTGTGTGGAGTTTGCATGTTCTCCCTGCATTCGAATGGGTTTCCTCCGGGTGCTCCGGTTTCCCCCACAGTCCAAAGACATGTGGTACAGGTGAATTGGGTAGTCTAAATTGTCCGTAGTGTTTGTGTGAAATAAGTGTGTGTGGATGTTTCCCAGAGAGGGGTTGTGGCTGGAAGGGCATCCGCTGCATAAAAAAATGTGCTGGATAAGTTGGCGGTTCATTCCACTGTGGCAACTCCTGAATAATAAAGTTACTAAGCCGAAAAGAAAATGAATAAAAGAATGAATGAATAGTACGCTCATATATAACTAAAAGAAAGGTTTCTGCAAGCCGTCAAATTTAGGTGAAAATCATCAAAATTGCTGGCAGTAGCTCACAGCTTTAAAAAAAAAAAAAAGATATCTCAAGTTGTCGCAACTTAATTTTTCCAGTTAGCAAAACTTACATTTAATAGTTCCTATAACTTCATTTTTCCTACACTGTAAAAATGTACATGAGAAAAAGTCAAGCTAACAAATGTTTTATTTTTTAAACTTTAATTCACTTTAATCAGTTAATCATGTTTCAAGTAAATATTTTGCTGTACAAACCTGAACTTCATAGTTTCAGTCAGTTTGACTGATGTGAGTTGAGATGACTAGAAAAGTTTATTTGATTCAACTAAAAACTTTTAAGCAACATTTCTTACAGTGTAGTTACTACAATTAATCTGTTCTAGTTACCGCGACTGAAATTCTGTGAATGAACGTCGCCTCGTGGTTCCATCCCAAAGAGGAAAGAAATCACTTTCGAGAACGCTCACGCTCAATCTGCCCAGTTGGTGGAATGAACTCCCTAACTGCATCAGAACAGCAGAGTCACTCGCTACTTTCAAGAAACGACTAAAAAACCAACTATTTAGTCTCCACTACACTTCCTAATCTGCAATTGCCTCTCTGAATACCACACTAACTGTACCAAAAAAAAAAAAAAAAAAAAAAACTAATACTACTACTTCCCTTCTTAGACTTTACAGACCTGAAACTTGCCTATAGCACTTATTCATTGTTGCTCTTGGTTGGTAAATTGCTTCCTTGTCCTCATTTGTAAGTCGCTTTGGATAAAAGCGTCTGCTAAATGACTAAATGTAAAATGTAAATGTAAATTTTCAAGTTGCTTCAACTTACATTTTCTAGTAACCACACCTTAATTTTCTGTGTTACTTTAACTTAATTTGTCTATTTCATACAACTTAAATTTAAAAAGAAAACATAAGTGTGTGTCTATGTTAATTCTTGCATTTATTTTCTTTTTCGGCCTCGTCCCTTTATTAATCTAGGCTCACCACAGCGGAATGAACCGACAACTAATCCAGCATATGTTTTACACAGCGGATGCCCTTCCAGCTGCAACCCATCACTGGGAAGCATCTACACACCCTCATTTACACTCATACACTATATGGACAATTTAGCTCACCCATTTCACCATGTCTTTGGACTTGTGGGGGAAACCGGAGCTCCCGGAGGAAACCCACAGCAACACGGGGTGAACAAGCAAAGCATGTTCATGTTCTACACAAACATGCCAACTGACCCAGCCGAGGCTCGAACTAGCGACCTTCTTGTTGTGAGGCGATCATGCTACCCACTGCGCCACTGTGCTGCTTCTTTAAGTTAATATTAAAGATAAAAAACCCGAATAAAACACAAATATTGAGAGATAATTTGTTATAACTTGCTTTTATTCAAAACATATCAAAGGTTTTGTTTAAAAAAAATTTTATCTTGAAGGTAAAAATACTCACAATTCTAGAATCACGCATATGTAGCATTCTCAATATTAATTTAGATGAACCCAGATTACATCCACACTTATCAAATTAGAGTTGAAAAATCTGACAATCCCCCCTTTTACCTCCTTGAGGGAAGAACTGGGAGTAGATGGATTTGAAGGTCTCCTCGTCCACCAGTCCACTGGGACACTCCTGTTTATCACAAACAAGACAAGAGCTTGAGGGAACTCTTTATCAGTGACAGGGCAAACTCCTTTCAGAGCAGTCTTACGTTTTTGAAGCCTCTGTAAAGCGACTGCAGCTCCTTCCTGGTGAACTGAGTCTGAGCCTGAAGCTGCTCTAGACCCTCAGGCTGATGGCGAACAGCGGACAGTTCCAGCTCACTGTCAGTGCTGTCTGTCAGAGAGAGAGACCACTGACACAAGGCCGAAAACAAGCACAACACATAGAATACACACACACACACACACGGCTGATTCTACAACTGCAGGAAAACTTGCTTTCTAGTGCCTTCGTTTAATCACAATATGTTACAGGCCTTAACAATATAATATTTTAATGCAAAATAATGTCTTATGTATACTTTAGGCAATTGTGTAGGATCATAATGTTTTTGAGAGAAGCTTATTTTAGTCTGTGCTTTTGATTCGAACTAAAAAAAAAGTGTAAAACTGCACACTGTTATTACAATTTATAAACCGTTTCCTTTTTGAATGTAGTTGAAAATGTATTATTAATAAGATCTGAAGCTGTATTTTTGGTAGAAAAGGTTATTTCAAAAAGATAAAGTTCACAAACCTTTGACTAGTAGTGTAGATGAAAATCATGATTTCTTATTGTTTTCATTTGTGTACTTTCTCCATCCATTTGTGGAATGTAAACATTTTGTTGTGCTTTTCTTTTGACAACATTATTAAATGTCTAAATAGTAAATTGATACAAATTTGTGTCCATTAATCTTGCAATAGCTCTTTTATTGTACCAAAAGCCAAGGCAACACTAGTATTAGTTGTGGCTGTATAAGTTAATGTTAGATTATGCATTTACTAACATAAACAAACAAAGAACAATACGTTAATTACAGCATCTATACTTATTTGTTATTGTTAGTTTATTAAAAAACAGTAGTTCGTTGTTAGTTCATGTTACCTCACGGTGTGGTAACTAAAGTAAACAAGCATGACTTTGGATGTCAATAATGCATTAGTAAATATTGAATTATGATTATTAAATGCTGTATTGTTCATAATTACTTCATGTTAGTAAATACATTAACTAACATTAACTAATCAAACTTTATTGTAAAGTGTGACCACAAATGTTTGAATTTTTTTTTTTATTATTATTTCACGGCTCTTAGTATGCCGGTCGAACCACTTCTCTGAATTTTCATTGCCAATCTTAGCCTATCGTAATGGTTTGTATTGGGTCAATTTTGAATTCTTTTTTACCATTGTAGAGCCATGGGGATCAGACAAATGTTATGTTACTTTAACACATTTTAATAAGTTAATCATGTCTTAACATGATATATATTTTTTTCAATTATAACACGTTTACCCTAAATATTTTAGTTAGTTTGACTGATGTAACATGGGATGACTAGAAAAAAAAAAAAAACAGTTCACATTGTTTCATTACTGCTGCCACAAGATCAAAAGAAAAATAGAATAAATCACTGATTACATTGGCTTGTTGAATTCTTTTTAAATACATGATTTATTTTTGTCATGTGTCTCTTAGCATTTATGCTGGTGATGTGGGATTTCTGACTTAAAGCCGGTTATGAAGGCTAAGTAACAGCACTGTAAACAAAAATAAGTTGACTCAACTCAGAATTGAAAGGCAATTTGCTACAGAGCTTTTTTGAGTTGACTCAACTTTCAACCCAAGTACTGCTTGACTTGATTTAAGTTGAGTAAACTCAAAGCTGATCGCCTTAACATTTTAAGTTGACTTTTTTACATTGTTACTTAGCCTTTATAACCGGCTTTATGTCAGAAATCCCACATTACCAGCAAAAATGCTAAGAGACACATGACAAAAATGAAATCATGTATTTAAAAAGTATTATAAAAGTAACAAGAGTGTAAAAGTAAAAGCTGACAATAACAGAATTGACAAAATACTCCAAAGAAGTCTAAACATAAAAAAGGAAGTTATTTCAATAAGATACTGATACACCAAGGCTGATCTCACAAGGAAATTTTTACGTCACACACACACAAAAAAAAGGCTTTTTGGTACAAAAAAAAATTGGTACAAATTCATTTGATTTAATTTGTATGGGGGATCCTTGTTAGGGGATGAGCAAATCATACTAAAATATATGAATGAGACAAATTAATGCAAACTAGCCAGTTTAAAAGCCAAGTTAAAAGCTGCCTGAGATTGTGTCGAAAACACTTGTGAACAGGTTTTTTACTTACATTTTAAAAAGCAAAATTGATCTTCAATCATAGAATCAGCCACATATTTGGGGTTGAAAGACAAAAGTGCAGGAGAGGATCATTTGAAAAGACGGACAAATGGGAGACTGGGAGAATTCAGATATCAGTGATTCTCAACTGATTTTAGTTCACAGGACAGAAATTTCACTGGAATCAAGTAGGGACAATGCACTCAATACCTACTCTAAATGGTTTAACTTTTCAATTGAATCAGACATCCTTAAGAGATAGTTCCAAACCTGCTGAGTTTCTTCTGAATGTCTCAAAAGAAGATATTTTGATCGTGAATGTTTGAAATCGGTAGCCACTGACTTACAATATTGTATTTTTTTTATACTTGTAATATTGCTAACATTCTTCAGAATTTCTTGTTTTTTTGTATTTTAAAAATACTCATGGTGGTTTGGAACTTAATTCAGGTCAGTTAATGCAAACTGCTTTGACTGAGATCTGCCTAAATTGGCTTTAAATAGCAAGCTATTTTTTTTCCTGCAACTTTTAAGAGACATTGGTTGAGAAGCGCTGATTTATTTGACATTTACTCACCATCTGTGATACACGAGACAACATAAAGAAGAATGGGAAGAGATTTGGAGAGGAAATAAATAGAAAGCAATGGGAAAAAAACAACAACAACATGTTAGTTGGATTGTTCAAAGATGGCATTAAATGAATATATTAGTTCATATATAATATAATTTTCAGTTTACACGCAGTCTGTTAACAATCAAAACTTTTCCTCTTCAGTTAGATGCTTCCACATGCAGTTACCTTGCAAGATATGTATTAACAGATTAAATCTGATTAATTAACCTATTTGACCACAAAATGTTGTTTATTTTAAATCCCTAAATTTGATAATTCCTGTGAGATAGACCTCAATCTTTCTTGTGTAAAGACAAAAAAATAATTTATTGTATACTCTGAAAACTGTCCATAATTAAATGGTCCAAAAATATTATTTAGAAAATGTCTGACTTTTATAAAGCCACTTATTTAACTTTAGATTTTAAAAGAATTTGTAAAATTATTCTATTTTTCTTTTATTATTTTCTTCTTCTTCTTTATTTAATAACATTTTCAATTATTTTTGGTAACACTTTAGTTTAGCTCACAACAAACCATTATCTAACACTACTAGCTTAATAAACTACTAATTAGTAAGGTAGTAGTTGACTTTAGGTTTTTGAGTAGGATTAGGGATGCAGAATAAGATCATACTTTAAATCTACTAAAGAACAGGTAATATCTTAATAGTAGGCAGGTAATAAGCCAGTAGTTAATAGCATGAATTGTGACCTAAACTAAAGTGTTGACTTATTTATTTTTAACTTTTAAGAGCTATTTTTATAATGAAATACAAATTAAAATACAAATTTTATAATAAAATTTTAATTAAGTGCATGTAAGTTTCTAAACTAGATTATTAATTTATTAAATTCATTTATCAAATTCAAATAATTAAATTACTTTTTTGTTAAAAATGCTCAAAGTTATCACCTAGCACTCTTTTATTTGGCTGTAACTTAAATGAAATAATTATAAAAGGTCATTTGAATTGAAACATTTTAAACTATTAATTAAATTAAGCACTATTATTTAATTCAAAACAAACTTTATGTGGCCAATTTTGAGCATTTTTAAAATCTAGGGTCAGTGAGTACAGTATTTTTCAGTTTTCAGCAAAGATGCATTAAATTTATCATAAATGTTCATATTAACAAATTCACAATATTACAAAATATTTTATATGAAATAAATGCTTTTCTATACATAATTTTGCATACATCAATGTGTTCCACGAAATAATTGTTATTGTGCTTAAAATAAGCGATCCAAAATGATTTCTTAAACTCCAAAGCAGCATATTAAAATGATTCAAGTTGTGTCATTTAAAATATTTAATTTAAAATAAATTATATTTCACAATATGTCAGAATTTTTGGTCGAAATAAATGCAGTGAGCGCACAAGACTTTTAAACAGTAGCATACTATACACATATCCGCTTACACAAATGCAAGTCATTTTAAATAATCTACTCTGATATAAACATCTACTACATCCATTTTCACAAAAAAAAAAAAATCTAAACAAAAAACAATGTCAACACCAAAATTCTTACCGTCCCCCAGCGATTCGCTCATGCCAAACTGCTTGAGCACCAAAACAAACATAAGAATCACCACAGCCACCGCAAACAACTCCATACCCTGAATCGCCATCACAGCCAATGCAAAATACACAAAACCCAGAGAAATCAAGAGCTCATGCTATGTTTGCTAAAAGCCAGATCAGCGGTGTTCCTTCCAGCAACAAGTTCTCAAAGTCTTCATTCCCAAACCAATGGTGGTTAACTGGACACTAGAAGGTGTATTGACAGCTATAAACAAACCACGGCTGTAAACGGGATGCTAATGTCTGTGTAATGGACACTTCTACAACTAAAACCGGTTGAAGCGAGGAGTTTCTTCACGTCCATGTGGAAACGTCCGGCAGCTTTGCTTTCCACAGAGTTTGTGAAAGCCTCAGACACTCCCTCTTTTCTCTCCAGCTGTAATGTACAGCGGTGATGAGCCAGCCATAATCTGAGCATCTTCATTTACTTACAGGATACACCAATACTTGTACAGTTAAAGCACTCTATAGTGGCCATTCGATAAACAACACAGGGTTGTTTGAAGCCATTTTTGGATATAATTTTGAGCAACCTAATGGGTTTTAAATGTTCGATTGGTGCATCAATGAGTTTTATTGTTTTAAATTTTTAAAACAATAAAATCTTTTTTTTGCAGTTATATTGTCATTGCATAGTGATAAATTAATAAAAATGATAAATAAACAATTGCATTTAAAAAATGCAGGGTTGATGTAACCCAACGATGGGTTAAATATGGCAAACCAAATGTAGGGTACATTTTGTACAATTTAATTAAAATTTAATTTACACTTCTTAACAAAACAGGTGGGGTTGTCCACATTGTACCCAAAACTGGGTTATAATGACCAAGCATGCTTTAGTGTAGCCAGTACATTAATAATAATAATAATAATAATGATAATGATAATATTAATGATTATTATTATTATTCAAACACATGTACAACATAAATAAGCAATTAATAAATGTTATTAAAATATATTGTAAATAAGTTTTAAAATTTAAAATAATAAATAAATAAATAAAAAGTAAATAAATAAACAAAACGAGTAAACAAATAAATAATAAATAAATAAAATGAGTAAATAAATAAATAATATTTAAATAAATAAATAAAATGAGTAAATAAATAAAAATAAATAATTAAATTAAGTAAATAATAAATAATAAGAAACAAATAAATAAAATGAGTAAATAAATGAATTAAAAATCAATCAATTAACAAATAAATAAATAAAAGGAGTAAATAAACAAATAAATAATAATTAAATAAAAACTAAAATGAGTAAATATAAAAATAAACAAATAAATAACTATTAATATGAGTAAATAAATAAATAAATGAACAAACAAATAATAATTAAATATATAAATATATGAATAAATAAATAAATAAATATATGAATAAATAAAATGAGTAAATAAATAAATACAAATAAACTATTTAATAATTGCAAAACATAAAATAAATGCATACACATTTTCAAAACACCTATGATAAATGAACACAATTAAAAAAGGTAAAACTTAATAAATCACCTAAATAAAATTTACTTTAAAAAATGCATTATTACACATTTTAAAAATACATTATAAAGTTACAAGAAAAATCAATCAATCAATATAAAAAAATCAATAAACATACAAATAATAGAAGTTAAATAAAAGACATTCAACAAACTTGATCAGATGTCAGACTCTGGCAGTCTGACCAGACCATCTAAAATTAAACTTGCCTAATAATGTTCATCCTCAGCATCTCTATGAGGAGATCTCCTATTAAAACCTCTATAAGGTATTGTGATGTTACCGTTTCAGTCTGCTTCACTCAACCTGCTCTTAAGTGTTTATGCATTAGCGGAAGGCCATTATGACTATTTTATGGCTCTTCCGTGTGTAAAAACGATGTGAAAATCTTGACTGTGCCTTTCTGTAATGTTTGCAGCTCTGTTTTCCTGATCAGCGTTTAAAATGGCGCTGATCCTGAAGTGCACTGCTGTCTGATGAGCACTGGAAGTCCATTATTTAACTCATCTGTCACAGTTATTTAATACTATTTCATATTTTTGATCAAAGGGGACATATTACTCCCTTCTTTATAGAATGTCAAATAAATCTCTGGAGTACACAGAATGTGGAGGTTTCAGCTCAAAATACCCCACAAATCATTTATGATACTGTAGCTAATCAAAATTCTCATTAAAAACAGCATTTTTCTGTGTCTCTTTAAATGCAAATGAGCTGCTGCTTTCCAGAAAACAGCTGGCCTTTACACGCTTTCATTCTGACACTCCAGAAACAACAAAACAAGTGATTCTCACAAGTAGTTGCCATAAAGTTGATTAATAATAAGCTGACCCTTGCTAATAAACGCTATTTCTTAAAACTCTCTTATCTTCACTTGCACATGACTATACAGTGCAAAGTAAGCATGTAAGCATGCTTAAGCATAAATCTAAAAACAGCTCAGGTCTCTGTGAAGACAGTCAGAGACAATAGCTATGTTTCCATCCACTTATTTTTATGTGCATTTTGGTAATGTAATGTAATGTTCATTGCATGATGGCATCCTCTTCTGAGGTGCAAGTTATTTATTAAATAAGGAAAAGATTCATAAAGCTTCTCCTACCGCAGCAAATTCCGTTTATACTGCTGATATTTGGCATCAGATAATGAGGAAGTGACGATTTTGTTCTCTTTGACTTATTGGATGGAAACGCTGCTTTATTTGCACGTCTTTTATGTAATAATCCAGTTTTGTGCATAAATTTAGTTCACATCTTTGGATGGAAACATAGCTACTGGTAACTTTAGACAGATGCTAACAAACAAGCTTATTAAAAAGTCCCTACTATGGTTTTTTGAACCATAACACAGCGGAAAGTGAATGAAAACATTCAGCTGCCATTTAAATCCAAAAGTGCATTGTGTATAAAGCTGTTGTCGCTCTTACGCAACCTTGGGAAAAATTTAACCCCCTTCTCCCAAACAAAAATCACTTTTACTACTTAGTGATAAGGCTGTGTGGAATAAATACTTTAAATAAAGTTCATTTTCACAACAATACCACACTATAGCCCCGAATTTGTGCTGTGTTCTAATCAGTTTACTGATGAACAATATGGCTGCGTCCGAAATCGTATAAAACTCGAGTTGGTACTACATTTGAATATGACTTTACTACACGACTGTTAGAAAAGTACGTTCTATATAGTATGAACATGATTAGTATGAATGGAACTCTGACCATACAACATTTATCATTATTATATGACCTACCCGCATCAGTTGCGCTACTTCACTCCTCATCCACAAACTTTTCGCCTACTGTTTTTCGAACACTATGAATTTGGCTGAAACATACTTCTCTGTTTGCTTACTGTTTATCACATATTATATAGTATGGACTTATGTTTAAAGGGTCACGAAACACCAAAACACATTTTTTGAGCTGTTGACAGTCGTATATGTGTCCCACACTGCTAAAAACACTATTAGGACACCTATATTTCACTAAAAAGTGTAAATTGGTTGTTTTTGCTTTATTTCAAGCAAATTCGTACTTCCTGTTTGAAACGAATTTTTGAAGCTGCGTCACGGTCATGACATAATAGCGTGTATTCCAGCGTGCAGACTGGGCGTCTGTGCCAGAGTGAGTCTTATTACGTCTTACAGTGTGATGCATTAATGCATGAGTAAGGCTTGGTTTAAACCAATCAGCGCGCTCAATTGTGCAACTTCATTAATATTCATTGCTGTCAGAGTGTAGACGGCAGAGACGCCACGTTGTGTTGGCAAAACAAGCGTGAAGTGTTGCTTTTATTGTTTGCTGCCGTTAAGTTTTGTTTTCATTTTCTCTCTGTGAGAGCGCAGACTCACGCGTGGATTAACAGTGTACGCGACGCGCGACAACAATAACTTACGTGTCTAAGGAGGATTATTGTTTACCTGAGAGCTGTTCTCATCTGCAAACGCTGAGATCTGGATTCGCTTGTAGTCTCCTCTTCATAAAGACGCGGCTCTAGTTGCTGTGGATTGTCCTGTCTCTACAGATTTGGTAAGTGAGCGACCAGTGCTCTTTGTTTATTCAGTTCGTATTTTATTCGTATCAAACAAACTATTGCACCAGCGTAAACAAGTTAGCACTAACAGTTACAACCAAACTATAACCTCGTGTTGGATTTTGTGACCGGAATAACACACGTGGCTTTTTGACGCTACCTGCCGTGTGCATCTAAGTTTCCGGGAAATGCTTAGTTTTTTTTTCTCTTTTTTGCCGTGCGGTATCAAACATTGCATGAAAAATACACGCTTAGAGCAGATCCTCGAATCAAATATCTTGTTTGTCGGGAGGGACATGAATGAATTCCCTGAATGAAAGAGCCAAACTGCAGTTAAAGTCCACCATTTAATAATTTGGCAAATAATTCGACAACAGATGTCCATGTAAACACAGTCACATTGTCCGCTATGGTTGTGTGTTTTGACTCTGAAATTTAGCGCGCCCAAATAGACACTCCCACACCAAGCCTCTTTTCTTCCTCCGACACTCCCCCCTAAACAGAGCTGGACACGCCCACTTTTCTGACTTTTTCCAAAGCAGAGGTGTGAAAACACCCTGCTGAAACGAGGGGGTTTCATGGCCCTTTAAGGCTGATTTATACTTCTGCGTCAAGCGCAAACATACGCTACACATATGTACACTTTGTGCACCTCTCAAAAAACTTAAAGTCGCAACAACACATAGTGCAAGCTCTGTGATTGGTTGGCTTGGTAGCTGTGACTAGTGTGGGTGGGACCAACAGCTACGCAAACCTGTTGATGTGAATGTTTACAAATCGTCAGTTTAGGATGATAAGGTTCTATCTGACATTTTTGTCAAAATTGAGTTATTGACATTCTTATTATATGACAACTTATTTACATTATGGGATGTTTTTATCAGTTGTTTACATTTTAAGACTATTTAAAAAACAAATGATACACACATACTATTTGTTTGAAATGCAAAAACTTTGATGCTTAATATCTCAAAATCATTCAGAATGCAGTAAAGTAGCTCTAGATGGAAACTGGTACATTATGTTTACCTTATAATGAAAGTTGTTTATTCCCGCTTGAAAATGAGCGAGTTTTAACTATAAACATAGCGTTCAGAAAAACATAACACCTGCGAAGAAACTTGACACAGAGGAACATAAAAACCTACTCCCAGCTAGCGTTTGTGAAGTGCTATTGCAGAGCAACACAAACAGCATGCAGAAGTATAAATGCACATCTACACTCTGATCACTCAATGCAGAAGTATAAATCAGCCTTTAGGTTATGCTTTTGGCATTTCCCTCCATGTAACAAGCAGATGTCCTTAGAGTACAATGCTTCTAATGCATCAGACCAGTGAATCCAGCTAGTGTAATCTATCTAATTAATTATTGCCAGCCAGCATTTCTATCTGTAATCTAGCCAATCAATTATTTTCAGCCAGCATTTTTATCTGTAATCTATCTAATTAATAATTTGGTCACACATTATTTTGATAGTCCATTTGTTGAATTTAAGTTACATTGCATCTACATGCCAACTACACATTAGATTATAAGTAGACTGTTAGGGTTCTGGTTAGGGTTAGGTTTAGTGTAAGTTGACATGTACTTGCAAAGTTTCTTACAGTGAGTTAAATGTCTGTTGAAGGAGCAATATCAACAGATATTAAGCAGACAGTCTACTAATACTCAAACGACCATCAAAATAAAGTGTTACCAATAATTTTCAGCCAGCATTTTCAAAGGAAGCTATACAAAATGCCAAAACTATACTGGATACCAGAAGTACTTTTATTTTTATACTTCAATTTGCTAGCTTGGCTTGCATAGCTTTCATGTACATTTTTATGATTCCATTCTCTGTATAGCCAACTGTTTCCAAAATAGTCGTAATCTTTAAATAGTCTTTAAAAAAGCACTGACTTCCTCCACAATGTAGTCTGTATTTAAATTATATTTCTGTAGATTCCAGCTTAATAAACTGGTTTAACTGTATATTAGATGGAATAAATTGTTCTGAAAATTATCCTAGAGATATAATTCCCCAATATCTTTATAGTTATAGCAGTGGCGTGAAATCAGCCTGCTGTTTAACATTCAGAATGATTTTTAAATCTATGTTTATAGTTATCAAATTTGGTGTGAACGACCCTTATCATTTAATTTTAAAATGGTATTAGTTTATCCTAATATGTGAACAGTGCATCAGAGTTTAATCACTAAAACATGAAAAAGTTCAGTCATCATAGGCCTGAGTGCAGGAGGGGAAATATGATTGCTGATGAGTTTGCACTTATTAATGCATGAGTTTAAAGCGGGCACCGGCATCAGAGAGTCGGGGCAAATCAATACATAAAGACAAGACACAAGCCTCAAGCTTGCCAGAAAAACTAACTTCAAAACTCTTTGAACTCTGTCTTCAACATCTGTCTGCAAACAAGAAATCTTAAATGTCCCCTGAAGTGGCTTTGTTGGATGTGGGACTGCAACAGCTTCAGATACTAGAAAGCATTTGATTGGTCAGAATTGATGAAAGGATGAAATATGAGGTGATGTCAAAAATTACTGATCCATTTTGGCAGAAGTGATATACAGATTTGAATACTTATATCTTATTAAATTAAGTAATTGTGTAACTCTTGAATTTCAGTAGTTTATAGATAAACGTAAAACATTTTGATAATGACAACCAAAAAAACTTTACTATTTAATTCGAGGTGACCTTTAAGATAAAAACCTGGGAGTTAATTAAAACTACAGAAACAAATGGAAGATACTTGTAAATTTGCGCTAATGTAAACTTGAAAACTGAAGTATATGCTGGGCTTACATCAAAAAATCATTTTTCTTTTTCAAAATAAACATTAATTGAAATAATTTCTTTTAATTAATGTTGATACCAAAAACATAGTTAGCATTTTTGTGTATGATGTACTAAAATGACTAAAACTTAATACAAAAATTATGAAAAAAAAAAATGAAAAAAAAAAAGGGTGACGCAGTGACACAGTAGGTAGTGCTGTCGCCTCACAGCAAGAAGGTCGCTGGTTCGAGCCTCGGCTGAGTCAGTTGGCGTTTCTGTGTGGAGTTTGCATGTTCTCCCTGCGCTTGCGTGGGTTTCCTCCGGGTACTCTGGTTTGCCCCACAGTCCCAAGACATGTGGTACAGGTGAATTGGGTAGGCTAAATTGTCCGTAGTGTATGTATTTGTGCGAACGAGTGTGTATAGGTTTCCCAGTGATGGGTTACAGCTGGATGGGCATCCGCTGCGTAAAACATATGCTGGAAAAGTTGGCTGTGGCAACCCCAGCCAAGCCCCAGTTAATTCCCCTGTGGCAACCCCAGATTAATAAATGGACTAAGCTGAAAAGAATCAAAGAAAGAAAAAAACACAAAAACATAAAAAATACTAACAACTGCTCTTAGTGTGAAGGTGTATGGAATACTTTATAAAACATTTGGTAAAAATTTTTTAACACAGGTATATTTCCTCTGTAAATTATTATATTCATTCATCTCGCCACAGAGGGTCACCACAGAGGAATGAACTGCCAACTTATCCAGCATGTTTTTACACAGCGGATGCCCTTCCAGCCGCAACCCATCTCTGGGAAACATCCACACACACTTATTCACACTCATACACTAAGGACAATTTAGGCTACCCAATTCACCTGTTCCACATGTCTTTGGACTGTGGGGGAAACCGGAGCAACTGGAGGAAACCCATGCGAACGCAGGGAGAACATGCAAACTCCACACAAAAACACCAACTGACCCAGCCGATGCTCGAACCAGCGACCTTCTTGCTGTGAAGTGATCTACTGCGCCACTGCGTCGCCTAAATTATTATATTCTGCTGCATATTCTGTTTTGTTGTTTGTTTTGTTTATGTTTTAACATTCACACATCTGTATAAATTTAAAATGAAGTTACATACCAACGTTATGCATTTATTTGCTGTTTTTTTACTCACTGTTGTACAGTATGGCTGTTTATTGGTCTATTTTTTCTTTTTTTTACATTTTGTATCTCAATTTGTATGTTTAAAAGATTAAAAAATGAACAATAAAAATGTAAAAGATAAGTATACAAACAAAACATTATAACATAGATTGAATTTGTGTACAATTTAATAGTACCTAATGATGCTAAAATAAAATGGATACACAAACAAGGTATAATGTAATTTCATGCAAAATATTAGAACTGTTTAAAAGTCTAGGCTCTTGCACTCAGGTGCTGCATTTATTTGTTAAAAATACAGTAAAAACGGTAATACTGTGTTAGAATATTATAACAATTTACAACAAATGTTTATATTTTAATATATAAAATATAATTAATTTTTGTGATGCAAAGCTGAATTTTCAGCATCATTACTCCAGTCTTCAGTGTCACATCCTGTCAGAAAACATTCTGATATGCTGATTTTGTGTTTATAAAACATTTCTGATTATTGTGGAAACCAATACTGTGTAAAAACGCATTTACTTGAAATAGGAACTCGCACACTTGGACCAGTTTAATTTCTTGCTGAATAATAGCACAATTTAAATCAGCCTGACCCCAGCCGTTTGAATGACAGTGTATAATGTAACATATAGGATTTATTTAATGTGATTTGCAAACTGCTGCGCATGTTTTTCATGAGCAATGCATTACAGTCTTTATAGTATGCATGAGGGTGAATATTATCTCAGGGGAGTGTCTCCATATAAGTGATTAAAACCCAGCACAGCTCTTAATTTAATGGCCTTGTTGCTGAAACAGCATTATAGTCTATGATTATACATCAAACATGAGGGATTACTTATAGACTTCTTGGGTTTTTAATGTTGAGCTTTATTTTGGTGGGGATCCTGGGAGAATATTTAGCCTGTACTCATTAATGCACCCTGAAAACCAATAATGGTGATATAAATGTTTGAAGAAAAGGATAAAAAGCACAAATGGATAGTTTTTAGTAAAGAGAAACCTCAGTAAGCAGAAACTTTAAGATTGTTTGCAAGGATTAATTTCTACATTCAATATGAAGTATTGCTAACATGCATCACTAAATTGGTTCATGTCTCAATGCTGACGAATTTAATGCATACATAATATAAATCTATGAGATATATGTTTGAAAACACAGAAGCTAAGCGTAACAACGCTTTATTGGCTGGATGGACTTAGTTCAAATTGGTTCATATTATTATGACTTGAGCATGCACTTCTAAAAATAGGTACAAGAGCCAGTTATGCATAATTCATTTGTGATGATGATTTTGTTAAAAAGGTTAAAACATGGTGGAAGTTGATATTAAAATATATATTAAGAATTTATAATGATTGTATTATCTAAAATGCCTAATTTAATAATTAACACAATTTAAAAACTTTTACTTTGTTATTTTTTTGGCTTCCGAAAGTAATATGTCATTAGTTTGTACGTTTAGGTCATGTTGCTGTCAGGGTTCTGCCACTTTGGTCTTGTAAATTCTTGTTTTGGTGGCAGAGCTCTGACACTACTCCATGTCTGGTCCTGTTTCTGTCTCTGTGTGCGCGCGCGTGCCGTCGTGGGTGTACGCAGAGTGTGCGCGCTGCCACTTGATATGGCCGCGCACGCTCTGCGTCCCTCAGACGCGCGCGCTCTTGTACTAGTGTTTGTGTTTGTTCTGTCAGCAGCGCGCTGCTTTATTCTCGGCGCCTCCGTCTAGTTGGATTCAGTTTTGGTTGGCGCTGAGATGAAGCATGCGCGTTGCTTATGTGTGAGCGCACGGTAAGGTGTTTATCTATCGTGTGCTCGTGTCTTGCGTCTCTTGTCAAAGCACGTGGCTTGGTGTTTACATTGTGGTCACGTGCTTTTGTCGTGTGCTTCAGTGTTGTGTTTGTTGTCATGAACATGCAGTTAATGAGTTCTCTCATTGGCTGCATGTTCTTGTCCTGTTAAGTGAGCGCATGGCTTGTGTTGTCTCTGTGTCATGCGCTCTCCCGTCTATTGTCTTGTCCCACCCTCCTTGTTAACCCATTATTAGTTAATTGTGTTCACCTGTTTGTGTGTTAATTTTCTACAGTTTATATACCCCTCACTTTTGCTGTCCTGTGCCAGTTCGTCATCACATGTCGTTGTATGAAGTCTTGTCCTGTTGTGTTTCCAGTCCTCAATCTTGTCAGCCTGCCCAGTCCTGTTTGTATGTGTATGTATTTTTGTTAATGTTTTCCCCCTCGGGGTAGTTTATTTTGCATTTTATTTTATGTTTATAATTTAATAAATCCCCCATTTCCTGCACTTGAGTCCTCGCTCCTTTTTCCCCATTTTCCCATTCACACCCCTGACAGTTGCAGCTATAGACGTTGGAAGCAACACAGTTTTTTGACCGAGCTCCATCGAGTTTACTGTACCTTTGTATTTTTGTTTTGCATATCTTCAGTAAACCCTTTTAAAAAGAAGATTCAGTTTTACTCACGTTTTTTCAAATACTGGTTGTTAGACTAGCTGCAAAAGGTGGTACAGTACATAAGGATGTGCACGAAAGGTGTGCCACTACAATAGGGTTCTTTAAAGGTTTAAATGGTTCAAATGGTTTACTGACCCTACAGCATACATTTTTATGACCATTATTTAGAACATGTCGCTTCAAAGTTTCACGGCAGCGTGTTATTTTATCACAACTCTTAGCCATGATTATTTTTTTGGGTTCCTTTTTCCCTGAATACTGTTATGAAAAAAAGTTGTAGTCAGTATTCTGATTCTTAAATATGTGGAAGAACATGTTAGCCTGGAGAGATTAGCTGCTTGATTTACAACATGTTAATTCGTCAACTTCTCACAAAATACATGAAAGTAATTGGCTGTTTAACTGGGAGAAGAAAAGAGTAAATGTTATATGACCTAAACATTGTATGTCTCATATGAATAAGGCCCATTTTCTATGTTTGAAATGAATAAATATTACTACCTCCTTAGACATCAGCAAACCATGGCACAAACCGTATAATATTATGTTTTGCTAGTACTTATGAGTTTTTATTTGTTTGGAAACACTTATCATGTGTGATTTATATCAAGTTATTGTGGGAAAGCAGATTTGGTTATTTAAGCAGAAAAGATTATTTTCTTTGATTAAAGAAAGTTGTAACCAAAGCCAAAATTACAAACCTGCATAAAATGAAATACACCAAAAGTTTCACTGAAATAATCAATTAAAACAATAAATAAGCACTTTGCATTATTTGCATTAAATTTGCATTAAAAATGACAGTGATAAACTATAAATAAAATGGTTTAATAAAAAGCACATGGGACTTAACTTAATGGTGTTTGGATGGTGTTATGATGAAACTGTGGAGAAGGCATGAACATGGATTTTATGGTTCTTAAATGAAAACTGATGTCAAAAATGCCATATCAACCTGCAGTCCAAGACTGGTTACTCACTGAAGCTAAGTAGGGCTGAGCCTGGTCAGTACCTGGATGGGAGACCACATGGGAAAATAAGGTTGCTGTTTTAAGTGGGGTTAGAGATGCCAGCAGGGAGCACTCAACCTGAGGTCTGTGTGAGCCCTTATACCCCAGTACAGTGAAGGGGACACTACTGTCAATAGCCGCCATCTTTCGGATAAGACGTTAAACCGAGGTCCTGACTCTCTGTGGTCACTGCATTTTATTTTATTTTATTTTACAAAGTACTACTGTTCACCTATAGCCTGCCCAGATTTAAATTCATAGCCATTCATCAAAAGTGTTGTCTGGACCTGAGATTTTTTGCGGTTTTAACTGAATACTCCTGGTTTAGAGTATGCATAAATCACCTACTAAAATAACACCTCACATTATAACAATAAAGATGAAGTTGAAATGTATACCACTTTATGAGGCAGTTCAGCACACACTCACAGTCTGTGTGTGTAACTGTGTTCATGAAGGGCGTCTGTATCTGTTTGCCATCTTCAAAGACACACTGCCATCTGTTGGGCTCAAACTACAAAGTCTAAGGAGTTCAGCTGGATTTTGATGACTTGGGATTCTGCTTTTGTTTTTGACTCTGATCTAGTCGGTATTTTTACCACTTCTGGCGTCTCTCTCTTTCCCAAACAACAGTTTCATCTTTGTCCATTCTTCAAACATACATTACTATTTTATTTTCTATAACATCAGGTAGAATTCTTTCTAGTGGTGGTCCATCAGAGGAGGCAGATGCTTGTTCCTTCACAAAAAATTATTTATTGTTCTGGACACTGCCGGAGGACTTTGAAGTCAAAAGGGTTCAGACACACATATAGAGGATGTACAGTATATGCTTCTCGGTTGTTTTCTTTTCTTTTTCTTCACCTGATGCCCACAACAATATTTGACTTGTCCAGATATTTTATGTTCTTACTTCAATATCGGTTTAAAATTAAACCTTCAATTGTCACTCATGAGGCACATAACAACCTGAAAGAACTAAATTGTTTTTATATTCAGGTGTGAGTCCTGCTTAAACCTAGCATTGTTTGTGTGTGTATGTGTGTTTACAATAGTGGTAAGTTTTACATTAACGCAATTATTTTTTCAAATAATCAGTTGTATGTACTTATAATCCACTGAAACCAATAAGTTTAATATCCCACTGCTTATAATCCTTCATATTCACTAATAAAAGGAGAAGTATAAGGCCGTTATAAATGGTAGACAAACAACAAACAGCGTTTGGTGCTTAGAGGCTTACACAATGAGAAATTGGCCTGATTTTAACAACATCCACTCATACTTTCACTTGTACAAGGACAAAGTTTGAAGGCTGTCAGGAGTCCCAGATGGGGTGAAGCAGAATCACATTTCTGCACCTGATTCAGCAGGATATTTTGGTCACTGCCGGAAAAAAAAGTCCCCTTCTTAAAGTGCCCTTATGCAATTATAAAGGTTCTTATTTTTCTTTTCGCTTCACTTGCATTTAGTTTACATCCATCCAAGGTCATTAAACCACTATAACAATTATAACTACAAAGCATCAGCTTATTTCTCACAGTGTCTGAAAGAGTTCATTCATGGACTCAGTTTC
Source organism: Danio rerio (assembly GCF_052040795.2). Classification (NCBI taxonomy): domain Eukaryota; kingdom Metazoa; phylum Chordata; class Actinopteri; order Cypriniformes; family Danionidae; genus Danio; species Danio rerio. Next base: position 24,227,459 of record NC_141030.1, read on the forward strand.
GCAAAACCCTGCCTTTCAGTGAAACACATCTGATCTGATTGGTCAGATTTGCCAGTATGTTGAATTTGGTTTACCAGTTACAGTCAGAAATCAAGCATCTTGTATCATGCCTGCCTTTCACAACACAGCTATATGAACAGTAATAATGGCATTGGATTTTAGTATATTAATTACAGCTCAATTTAATTCATACAAAAGGAATTTACTTTACAGAGCTCCTGTAAACAACAAACTCCTCCAGGTCTCAGCTACAACACTGCATAATGGTCAAAATAGATGTTAGTCAATTTTCTATTAGGCCGAACTATTCACTTTGCTTAAACCATAGGTCTTTACCTCGATTCCTGGAGGGCCACAGCTCTTCACAGTTTTGCTTCAACCCTAATCCATCACAGCTGATCCAACTAATCAAGTGTTCAAGACTATCAGAGACTATTAAGCAGGTGTGAGCTGGAGGTGGTTGGGAGCTTAACTATGCAGGGATGCATTTCCCAAATAACAACATAACTCGCGGCTGAATTATCATAGTACTATGCATCATTTGAGAAAAGAACGATGTAGTGTTTCACAGAACCCAGAGTTCCTCTGTCACAGATCCATTATTTGAACCACATTATTTATATTTTAAAAACTAGAAAAGAACCCCATACTTTCTTTGTGTAAATTATATTGTTTTACATGCACACGCATTTAAAAAAAATCCAATATTAGTTTTGATAAAAACATGCACTCATTTTCCATATTAATTGAAATACATGTAAACAGCAGATATATGGCATATATGTTTCCTTTACAATTATTATTGAGAACATTCCATATTGTATTCTAAAACATAAAATCACTAAAATGTATTCTAATATCATATAACATTTAAATCATATAAATAAATAAATTAGGCAATTTTTTACGAAAAAAAAATTAATATTTATTTTTATTAGGAAATGAAAAATCCTACTTTAATAATAATATTAATATTATTTATGATGATGATGATGATTATTATTATTAAGTAGGATAGTTTATTTATTTTTTGATTATTTTTTTAAAAGTCTACTTTTACAATTTGACATGCAAACCACTGCAGAAATGTTCTAACCAACAGGCCCATGTCATATACAGTAGACTACATCTCTTAATAAATAACAAACTATAACATAAAAGCATTAATGTATGCTATTTTTTTGCATTTACAAGCTTTGGAGCAATGACTGCAAAAATATACTAGCTTTGGAGACATAACATAAATTCCGCTTAGCTGTATTTAAAATGACATCAATGTTTTCAAAGAGCACTGCGAAGGGAGCGCAATTGTGAACATGAAGATCACTAAAACTGAACAAAAATGCAAAAATTTACAATTTAAAAAGGAGGTGTGGCGCTTAACCCTGCCCCTAAACCCAACTGTCATTGCGGGATTAGCAAATTGTACTAAATTGTACAAATGAGATTGTACGAATTAATTCAAATTAGACACTAAATTAAAGTTATTCGAATACCACTAGAACGAATTGCCGTGAGATTGTGTTGGATACTCTCATGTCTAAGGGTGCTTTCACATTTGTAGTTCGGTTTATTTGGTCCGGACCAAAGGCAACAAATGATACTTTATTGCATTTTCTGCCGTCTTTGGGTTGTTTTCACACCACACTGATTGCTTTTTTTCCGAACCAGTTGAAAAGAACCAAAATGCAGTCATCTGACAAAACCCACATAACTCACTGGCCAGATGTTATTGAACACATTTTCTAAACTGCTTTTCGATTGGTCAGAATTTACATTCGGGAAGATGCCAATAGAACTCCTGCAAGTACACAAACGGGCAGACACAAAATGTCGCCTTTGACTAAGGAGCTACCACTGCGCTGGCTGATTGTATCCCTGCTCATAGTATACTAGTTTGTATATATCACTTTAGACAAACTATACATTTCAAAAATGAAGCACAGCTGCAGTTGAAAAACAATGTTTTAAGCAATTGCAAACGGCGATGGCACACTGCAGGTCACTTCAGGAGGCATGAATTCATTTAGCTAAACTGCGACATAGTTATCTTCAGGAAATATTACCAATGATCCATCAGGTAATGTTTTTACCACTCTCTCTCTGTTGATAAATCGCTGTCAACAAATATTTTTCCTCCATATTCCATACTGCACAGCGCATTGGCCTACAGCAGCTGGATTAGTCCAAAAAGGCACGATACGTTTTGCAGTTGGGTCAGTTTTAGTTCGGATCATATTCTCACCACTAAAAAAACGCTCCGGGGTTTGTTTAAAAGCGTACCGAGACCACCTCTTCAAGAAGGTCTCGGTATGCTTTTTTTGGTCCGCACTTGAGTACGATTGCTACATTCACACCTGCCCAAACAAACTGCACCAAGAGAGAAAACGAACTCTAGTGCGATTCAACCAAACTAAATAAGGCAGGTGTGAAAGCACCTTAAGTTGTCTGGAATGCAGCACAACGTCTATCCCATCAGTGTTTTTATGCTATTTAAAGTCCACATGAACAGGAAAAAAAAAATAGAAAGTGCATTTTCAAATTTCAAGGACAAATTACAGAGCAAACAATTGTTTTCCCTTGAATTGTTTGCCACAAAACTAGCAATGTGAGCTAACAAAATCTTATGATTAGTTTTGATTTGTACTTTAAAAACTACTTTTCCTGGTTCAGAGAAAGCCTCCAGCTTTGAGCTAGCACTTTAACTAACTTGGTAAAAAATGGATATTTGGAGACCTTTTCTATTGACAAACAGATATATTAATCATCACACGAAAAGAACTATCTGAAAAAAAAAAACATAATAGACGCACAAGACAATCAGTCTGAAGGGTGAATGTTTTAGTAAAGAGTTTCTGCATATAGAAGGAGAAACTAGATGACACTTCAGACAGTGAGAAGTGCTGATGGGACGGAGGGTTTGAAGTGAACTGGGGTCTCAGTCCTGCAGTTGTAGGCGCACACACATACACGCTACATTACTCACTGTCTGCACACACAAGAGAGGTGCTGTGTCAATTATTTACAGCGGATGTTGCAGCTCAGACACGCTCTGTCCTTTCCTGAGCTCCCTGAGTGTCCTGACACAAGTTATAAATTAAATACCATACAAACCTTGCATTCTGTAATAACAACCTCTCTGTTATCACAGAATGATCATTAGGCACAACTTTGCAATATTACTGAGAGAGGGGAGGATCAGCGAAAGAGGATGAAAGCAAAAATTGAGGAGGAGGGAAACAGGGATGCTGTAAGGACAAGAAAATATGACATCAGATTGAGTGTCTAGTGAGGCGGTGTTGCCTTAAGCAGAAGCAGCACTATGTTAGATAGTACACAGTTGTTTGTTATATAATGCTTTTTTATTCAGCAAGAAATAGTCATTTATCAAAAGTGTCAGTAAAGACATTTACAATGTTCTTTTTCAAATAAATGTATTCTACTGAAGAATCAGGGAAAATATTATTTATGCTTGGCACAAAAACAATGCAAAGCAGCACAAATATTTTCAGCAAAGCTAATAATGTTTTTTTAGCAGCACATCAGCATATTAAAATTATTTCTAATAGATCATGTGTTGCTGATTCCATCATAGTAATAATTTACATTTTAAAGGTTTAGTAGGTGATCTGCCAAAATGCTAACCGGTTAGTATAACTTTGAAACACAGTCCCTCCCCTGCCATCCAAAGTCATGCCTCCTGAAATCACGCGCACCTTAAAGATACCAGTAGAAAATCCGCTGGGTCATGTCATTCGCCAGTTAGAAAACTTTATAGTACTTTATAATACTACACTTGCAAATGAACAACTATTATATCTAGCATGTTTTCAGTTGTGTAGGAAGCAAAATTTGTCACAATGTGCAATATTTCATGTATGCAAGGATCACTGGTCTCACTCTCATATAGCTGTATATAAGGCTTTGTCCTAAAGCAACTACTGTGTGCTTAGTGGTTGGCTGGTAGGGTGCATTATTACTAAGTGTAATTCCTGCACATTGAATCAAAAACTGAAGTACTAGTGTTTGAACCTCCAAGTGTCAGTGAATCTACAATTAATCAATTAGGTTTGCTCAAGCCTAAGGTCCACAGTCATGCAAAAAATCTTGGGAGTTATCTTTGACACTGAGTTAAAGTTTAACAAGCAAATAAATTCAGTTTTCAAAATTTCTATCAATTAAGGAACACTGCCAAATAGAAGCCTTTTCTGTCTTTTACAGAGTTGGAAACCTTCATCAATGTTTTTATTATGTCCAGATTGGACTACTGCAACTCTTTGTATTCAGGAGTTTCGCAGGCTCTAATTGCACGCCTGCAGCTGGTTCAAAATGCAGCTGCTAGGCTTTTAACTGGCACAAAAAAAAATTCTAGTATCTCACCAGTTTTATCATCTCTTTACTAGCTCCCAGTCCAATTTAGGATTCAATATAAGTTATTGCTATTTGTTTTTAAAAGTTTAAATGGTCCGGCACCTATTTACATCACTGAGCTTCTTCACTGGCATACTTCATTGAGGCCAATCAGGTCGGAAAACAAGTTTCAGCTAGTTGTCCCCAAGACACAGTTGAAATGAAGAGGTGACAGGGCTTTTTTCTGTCACAGCCCCCCGTCTGTGGAATGGTCTGCCTTTACATATCAGGTCATGTTCTTCCCTTGGTGCTTTTAGGTCTCATCCAAAAAAATCCCCTTCTGTCTCTTGCTTTTTGATTGCAAGTAATTGATTTTAATCTGTTTTATTTATTTTGCTTAATTATATATAAGTATAGATTTTGTATGCTGGTCTTTTTGTACTTTGATCAACATCTGTTTTTTTTTTTATGTGCTAAATAAATAAAGCAAACAAACAAACAAACTAAGCCATGCATGCTTTTTCAGACCGAATATACAAAGTAGCATGGTAAACAATAGGAAGCGCATCAAAGGTTGTCATTGTTTAAAAATGAATCAATGTGATGGGAATATAAAACCCACTTCACAGTTCACCTCAGTTTTCAATAGTGCTTTTTTACTTATTTTTTGTTGTTAAACTAAAAAATTTACTTATGAAATTTAAAATAGTTACATCCGTCTTTTGCTGGAAGAATTTAGTGGCTGAGCAACACTTTCGTGCATATAACCCATTCATAAAACAACACAATCTACATAAGCTTTGCGTGACTAAGAGTTTTAAAGCATAACATAACCTGTCTAAAAGAAATACTTCAGCCACGGTGTCATCCTTTCTCCAGTAAGGTTGGGCATCGTTTGGGGTTATTTTGATACTGGTGATAAATCAATACTTTTAAAACGGTACCAGTGCCAAAACAGTGCCTGAACTGATACTTTTGAGCCACAAAATTATGGTAGATGACTCTTGAAAAATCATTTATTTGACAAAATCTTTTAAAAAATAATTTGAATAGTTTACATTTTAAAGTTTAAAGTAAACATCAATTCATATTTTATATATTTGAATTACATTAATATATTTCCTTTGATCATTTGTTGGTTGGCATGAATTTAAGACTTGCATTATGAAATTACATTAGCTTACTAACCTGTGGAAAGGCTGTCATAAAAATACTGAACTTCTTTTTTAGGGTTGGGGCTTGTGATTATGTTTACATGGTTATCAGTAATCTAATGATTTGCCTTAATCTGAATAAGACAATAATATAATCAAGGTGTTTACATGAGTTGCTTTTTAAATGTTCCTTTCATGATTCCGTCTTACATGTTAGAGTACATAGATCGAGTAACGTCATTGCGTCACCACGCTATCCATGTTTCTTCCAGAGTTTCATGTAATTTCATTTTTTTTTAAAATTTTTTTTACTTTAACTGCAGTTACACTTTCATTCAGAAACATTTCATTCGTGCCTCCATTACAAACAGGTATTTGATGCAAGCATTAAGTAAGGACTGGTGGAAGAGTGCTCTTTTGATGGAATTTGATACCGCACGTTGAATGGAAAGAGAAGACATCCGCATTTTGCGAAGCAATTGTCTATGGTCCTTTAAGGTGATCAAAAATCATTGTTTACATGGTAGTCTAGCCTATTATTCAGAGTATTGTCTTAATCATATTAAAATCGGAGCAATGGTGTCCATGCACATAGTCACTGAAAGTTCCAGATGATATTGCAAGCTTTCAGAGACATTCCTCTGCCTTTAAGTTGATTCCATGAGCCCTCAAATGTGTCATTAAGTTTGACTTGTTTACCCCTTACACGCGACTTTTGTAAAGCATCTGCTTCATGTTGCTGTGTCAGAATCCTTGCTAGTAAAATATGCTTTAGAACACTTAAGCTGCTTTTCCACTATCGTGCCAAACCGTTCTAAGAACACTTCGGTACGGTTACGGTTGTTTCTCCACTGAGCCTGGAACGGCGCGGCACGATTACAAACCGTTCTTGGCCCGGAATTCTCGGTTAGACAACCGTGCTGAACTGTGCTGACAAATTCTGTGTGTTGACGTCGCGACTCGGTTGCTAAGCTACCACAGCTGGCTCAGCAGAAGCGCGCTAGCCATCAGACATCCTCAATAAACTACAGTACATTTAAAATAAAATAATGATCCAGGTCTAAACGATACAGTTTGAAAAGGGTTTTAAAACCATAGAGCAGTCTCTGGCAGAGAAGTGAATAACTCATCACATTCTTACGAAGATATTTTATTCATTAAAGTTATTATTTTATTGACTTGAATACAGACCTACTTCGCCTGCCTGAATGTGAGTTTATTGCACGCAGCGCTGTATTTCACAGCACCAAACTCGCTCTGATCCGGGAGAGACATGCCAGCGACTTGCGCTGCTGACTTTTTTTCCTGCTGCGCAACGAATAAAGCGAATAAAGTCACGCTTTGCATCGTCGATGTCCAAATTCCACAACAACATCACCCATGAAACACGAACTGGCAGACTCTTTAAACAACGAGGAAATAATTGCACTTTTTAATTCAAAGCCAGGACAGCTTGTTAATACCGGCGAGACCACCTGAAGGACGGCGTGTTCGTGTTGTAATGTCGGCAGTCCAAAAGACTTTGCTTGAAAGCTTTACGGAGCGGCACTGTAACTGTCCAAGGTACTGTTGTATGATTTATATTATAGCATATGCACTAATAAACAAGTCAAAAGAATTAATGAATTAAATAAATATGGATTCTTGAATGTCAGTATTGCTTTTACTCAAAAAATATCAATATGTTTTGACAAATGTTTTATAAAAATAAAATGAGCAATTTTCATCATTTCAGCTATAGGCAATTATATGATTCAGTTATACATAAGTTATATGACATTTATGAGGCATATAACATGTTTCTGTGTTTTTGTTTTTTTGTGGTGATCTTTAATATAGCTACGCAAATATTTTCTAAAACGTCAAGCAATAATTCGCCTACAGCTTGTTAGTTAATTATGAACACAAAAATAATTATAATAATGAAAATAAAATGATCAAAATAAAAAGATAATAGAGCAGCATTTTGCTAAATATAATAGTGCTTTATATGCTTTAAATCCTGCTATATATTGTTTCATATTCGTTTTTATTTCACTTGCTGCATTCGTTATTTAATGTTTGAATAGTAAAACAAAAAACAGCCATCGCTTAATTGGTTTCATTTTACCATCAAAATGTAGTATATTTTATATCATTATCAACTTTTGATATAAAAACGCAGTGTAATTTAATTAATTGATAAAAAGGAAATATTTATGTGCTGTGTATTTATTAGTGAAAGTGCCCGCTCACCTTTGACAAGGCCTGTCCAAAATTATATTTCTGCGACTATAATGCAAATGCACTATTATTGTAGTCTTATCATTGTTTATTTTTCTGTTATGTTCAGAGATTTTAAATATTATTTATTTCCCCTCCAATTATTTTCAATCATCACATTACATTTTGGTCATTTTCCCTCCAAATAAAATTTAGCAAGAGCTGCGCAACATATAAATAAATAAGGGTGCACATTTAGCACCCCTATTTGATAGAGCGGCATAACAGTGTTTAGTCACATGGTTGCTTTTGCTTTTATGAAAAAAAAAAAATAGTTTCGGCTCTTATTTAACTTTAATTGAACAAAGGGAGCCGTTTACATTGCGTTACCAAGGCAACTACTGATGCGTTTTGTGTAATGTTTTAAAGAGCTTTGTCGCAGCACGACAGTGGAAAATGAAACCGTATCCGTGCTGTCTGGCCCGGTTTGGCACGGAATGGAACAGTTCTGTTTAAAGAACGATTCAGCACGATAGTGGAAAAGCGGCTTTAGTTTAAGCAAATTTGATGAACCCGATTATGCAATATTGATTCAGGATTTACAAAAAAGTTAATTAAGCATTTGTTTTTACTGCTGTTACTCAATCGTTTACGAACATGTGCAAATGGTGGATCTGTCTGCGTGAACAGGGGTGCGCAGATGTATAATTCTCCATTTGTTGACAGACAGTTTGGGCTACTTTTCAGAATTATGGGAGATGTCAACCCAACAAATTTCAATTGGATGAACAAATTTTAGTCTTATGCCTAACTCAGAATATAAAAAGACATATAAATACATTTAGATCATTTATTTTAATCAATACTATTTGAATGTGAAGAGACTTTAAAACCGGCAACGCAGTGGCGCAGTAGTTAGTGCTTTCACCTCACAGCAAGAAGGTTGCTGAGTCGCTGGTTCGAACCTCGGCTCAGTTGGTGTTTCTGTGTGGAGTTTGCATGTTCTCCCTGCTCCGGTTTCCCCCACAGTCCAAAGACAGGTACAGGTAAATTGGGTAGGCTAAATTGTCCGTAGTGTCTGAGTGTGTGTGTGTGAATGTTTCCCAGAGATGGGTTGCGGCTAAAAGAGCATCTGCTGCGTAAAAACGTGCTGGATAAGTTGCCGGTTCATTCCGCTGTGGTGACCCTGGATTAATAAAGGGACTAAGCTGACAAGAAAATGAATGAATAAATGAGACTTTTAACCAGCACAACAAAAAGTGTTTCACCCACTGCACTTTTAACATATAGAAAGCAGCCATTTTAATGATAAAAATAACAATAAATAACTATTTTTTGTTTGTGTTGTATTAACATAGCTTAAATTAAATAAATTTAATTAATAATTAAATTAAATATCATAATTCCTGAGAGAACCAATAATTAAATTAAAATGATTCATTATGACTAATCTAAATCCTCAGACGAGAAAGTAGAATGCATTCTGTTTGCAAAACCCCCCAAAAATCTATCAAATTACTGATCAGTGATTTGTTGACATTTACTGGCAACCTAGAGTCAAAAGATTTAAATAAATAAATAAATAAAATAAATCTCTTCACATCACATCATTTTTGTCAGTCTAGTATGGACCTGTGATATACAGTAAAAAAGTCTGTTGATTAACCAGAGCTTTCAAAATTCTGCTCAACCAATCAGATTTCAGAACTAACTTTCTGTACAGTGTTATGGATTATGCAGTTTAAATATAACATGAATTAATGCAAACCTTATTAGTTATTCTTTGCAAAATCCTATATGCATATACACCACCAGTCAAAAGTTTGGGGTCAATATAATTTTTACATGTTTTAAAATACGCTTAACTTGCACACAAAGGCTGCAGTTATTTAATTAAATACAGTACACATTGTTAAATTGTGAAATGTTATTACACTATAAAATAACTGTTCAAAAGTAGGTTATAATTTAAATAATTTATTTCAGTGGTTTTAATAATGAATTTTGAGCTTCGTTACTCCAGTCTTCAGAGTCGCAATGATTCTTCAGAAATCATTCTAATACTAATTATTATTGTTATTATTAATATTAACATTATGAGTGATGTAATAGTAATAAAAGCAATAATGACTGAAGTATGAATTTAATTTGTAGCTACATACAATAAGAAAGCAGTTATTTAAAAGTGTAATAAATATTTAACAATTTAACATTTTGTTTTACATTTAATAAATGCTGCCTTCATGAACAGAAAAAGAAAAAAAAAACTGACCCCAAACTTTTAACCATTAGTGTATATTTTCCAACAATATTTTTTAACTATAAGTCAACTGGCTCTGTTGATTTGCATTATATATTTAGTTATAATACATAACAGCATTATTTATTTAATTTCACTGGTCTAAGTCAGCTAATATAGAATGTGACAAATTTATGTTCTATTTGATAGTTTCTACTGTTCTGCATAAATTCAGACCATAATTTGCGAACGATGTGGACTGTAAACTACTCCAGAGTGATTGTAAATGCAGCATATTTTAAAATCTGTGATTTGTTTCACACCAGGATCACTCGGAGCGGCATTTGTTTCACCACTAAGCAGAAAGCGTGAAATGGAAAACCCGGAGTGGAGCATATGCTACCTTGTCATAAGTCATGTCATAAATATTTCTATATATAATCTAATCTCACATAAACAGGACAACCTGCAGGCAACTCAGGGGACTTTCTTGAAGCTTGGATGCGGTTGAGTTTCAGTGATGTCAGTTTTAGTTTTAAGGTGGAAGCAAGTGTTTACTATACAGCATATCTCTAAAAGGCCTATATTAAGTTATTTCATAAATGCTATATTAAACCTCTCCTCTCTAATTTGCTCCCTCCGCTCTTCCATCTGGATCATGGCTAGCACACAGCGTTCATAACACTCTCTAGGTTTTTAGGAGTCATACTTGAGCCCTGAGGCGCCGCACTGGCGATGATCCATTTGACCAGACAGCATTTCATGAGGGATTTGCGGGTGATGCGTGGTTTCTGCCACTTCCCGTCGCTCTCCTTCTGCCCGCTGGGGTCCCCATCCCGCCCGTTGGCATCAGGAAGCAGACCTCCATCGACGCCCTTCTGTCCATCTGCCTGGAGGACAAAGACAATGAGAAAACACATTAAAAGAGTCTTGTTCTTAAAGGGAAGTCAAGGAGGTTTGATGCCCTGCAGAATCCCATTTATTGGAACATGCTGCTTTTATAATACTCACAATCTGCTTTAAAGCTTTCGTGGAGGACATTGTATTTCAATTTCAAAATGAAAGCTGATGCTTTACAGTTTTATCTTTTAATGTTCATGAACATTTTTGGTATGAAACACATGCTAATTTTTCTATCTCATCCATTTTTCTGACAACTTACATTGTTGCCTCAGGATGGCTGTGGGCATTTCATACTGAGTTCAGATTTCACAAAAGGGGTCAATAACCATGCAAATACTCTAGACAAATGTAATTTTGGTAAAATGTAATTTTTGCTTTGTTATGCTCAGCTCTGAAATATTTTATCTGCATATATACAGATATATATACAGATATATATATATATATATATATATATATATATATATATATATATATATATATACATATATATATACATACAGATATATATATATATATATATATATATATATATATATATATATATATATATATATATATATATATATATATATATATACATATATATATATATATACATATATATATATATATATATATATATATATATATATATATATATATATATATATATATATATATATATATTTACATATATAAATAAAAGTGCTGTATGTTTAGGGTGCTTTCACACCTTTAGATCGAATGTTTAGTTCCGAAAAAGGGATAAAAATTGTTACAATGTTTGTTTTTTGTTCTTGGTATGGATCGCTTTCACATGGCAAAGTTTCTAAATGGACCAAAATAGTTAAAACAAGTCATGTGCGAATAAACTCTCCTCACATTGCTTTTAGGGCTTATTTTTCAGTCCCATGAATTCAGCTCAGCTGTCATACAGTACATCATTATTTGCAATCAGATCATGAAGCAGATCAATGTTGATCTTTCTTTTAAGATATCAGTGCAGCAATGAACAAAACAATAGCCTAATACAAAATATTATAAGATTAATTTATATGGTATTTATATGCCAATTTCGGTCAATTTCCCTTAAGGATTAACAGCACTTGAAAATATTTCTTCATGCTTTCACTTTCATATTCATCATGAATCATGACATCCCGCCCTACTCTAATTCCCTCTTCATATAGCTGTATATATGGTAATTACATAACCATAACACACTGTGATATAGCCTGGTTCGTTAATTCGTTAGATCATTTTGCTTTCTCACAACAACTGATCACCCCATTTAGGCGATCTCGGACCAATTGTTTTGGTGTGGTGTGATTGCTGGATTGACATATGCCAAACAAACCACGCTAACTGGGGAAACGCGCCAGGTTCTGAAAGAAAAATTTAGATGTGAAAGCAACCTTAGACTCTTGTAATGCACAAAAAATACAATATGTTTGCAGATATTTAAGAAACATGCCAAGTAAACATTCTTGTTTTTTTGAAGAACAATGCTAAAGTCAATTATTCTGCTTTGAAAATGTCAGTTATATGCCAGAACGTCTGTTTTTGTTTTGGTTCTTTTAACCCGCCTAATGCAAGTTTAGCCAATTATATTTCAGCACCCCAGGTTGCCTTGGTGGAAAACCACATATTTGGTTCAGTCAGTCAGGAAGGCTCTCACAGTATGTAAGTTCCACATGAGGTCGTTATTGATTAGCAAACAATATAAATGTTATGAACGTAAACATGAGGTGAGCAGATTACATTGCAACCCTGTGTCCAAACAACACGCTACGTGATGAGATTTGCAGTGTTAACCAATTTTGCTGTTTCCACCAGATGAAACACGACATAAATTTAAATACAGCCATTTAGAAGCACAGAATAGTGCACTTACTGCACTCCAACGAAATGCTAAAGTTTAGAATCTAATTAATACATATTAAACCTCTTTAACATTATTAAATGTAGATGTTGAATCACTGATATGTGCTGGCTTGCACCGAGTCCCAGTTCTGAAGTTCAATTTCAAATATATTTATTTTATTTTCAAGATCTGGGGTAAACTATTTGCTGGATACTGGGACTTGGACTGGGCACCTGAATGTTTTATGATTTGATTCAACAATTAAATGAATTGCTTAAAAAACAAAAATGGTCATCATTTACACACCCTTTAGTTTTCAAAACCTTTATTAGTTCCTTTCTTCTGTTAAACAAAAAAGAACATATTTTGAAAAAAAAAAAAAAAAAACTGGAAACTTGTAACCATTAACCACTATAGTATGTTTTTTCCCACAACAGATGTCAATGGCTACACATTTTCAGCTTTCTTCAAAATGCCTTCTTTAGTGTTCAACAGAAGAAAGAAACTCAAAGGTTTATAACCACTTGAGGGTGAGTAAATAGGGGTAAACTGTTCCTTTCAAGTTCTCCAGAAAAATCCTCCAGGTTCTGGAAATTCTTTAGCTTTCCAGCATCCTCTGAATAAGGAACTATCAATTAAGTGTCTGATATTGAGCCCATCTTTTCACAAACGATAACTTATGTACTTCAAGTATTACAAATTGGTGAAAACACCAACTAATGCTCCAGAAAGAAATACGTTACATTTTGCTTTCTAATAGTGTATGTAGCTTCTAAACAGCAGCAAAAAAAAGAAATTTTAAAAACAAATTTAGAGCAATTGCTAGCAATCATTATGCTAGCATATGCAAACTTTTGACCTTTAATGCATAGTAAGATATAATTTTTTTATCGTAGTCTGTATGTTTTAGTCTGATTTTATTCCTGTATTTACAATTCTAATTGTTTAAATGGATAGTTTACATGCTACAACACTCTCCAGCCAGTTCTAAGGCAACAACAACAGAGAAATGAAAAACACCTTTAATATCTGTACAGTGAGAGAGCCATAAAAGAGATAAACAGAAAAAAATAAATGAAAACATAAAAGTAAGAACGAGGAAATGTCTAAGGAATATAAACTTTAAGAAAAGAAAAACATTAAGCATACCTTCAAAATATGCACTGAAATGCACACGGGCGAGATTTCGCTTACTCCTGCAAACTATTGTTCGCCTTGAACGACATGAGGAATCCTGTGAGGGCCCTGGCTTCTTATTTGAATATGAAAAGACAGTAAGCTTTGCTCTGAACATTTAGAGCATCACTAAATAATTCAACCTCCCTAAAAACAGCATCAATAAAACATCAGGGGCCAGCATCTTGGGGGACTCATTTTTGAGGGCCAGCAAGTGTTAAACATCTCCACAACACAGAATCTGTATTACCGACTTAAGAACTATAAAGAACATGTTTAATTCTGCTTCAAATGCACACAAGTTAAGCAGTTTATGAGTTGTAAATAAGCACTCATTTGCTTGACTACACATCTGTCCTGATAGGCATAATGTTATGTAATCACACCAGTAAATTCATCACAAAGAGCTTTCTTTACTGACTGTATTTGTGTGTTTTACTTTGATTTGGATGATAATGACTGCTGTGGTGTGGACATGTATGTATTTGTGCTTTATTGTCATGTCGTCACCTACAGGCCTGAGCACCTGCTTATTATTGACACGACTGTGGTGAGTCAGTCGAGTGTATCTTGTACAGTAAGCAATGTCAACACAGCAGGCTCCAATTAATCTCTGGCTTGACCACTGTGACTGCTCAACCTGTCCCAAACAACCACATATGGCACCTTGAGCACAAACAGGCCTTGATATCCCCGCAGGAACACCAGGGAAGCTGAGTAAGTAGCACCGCATTGACGTAAAACAGAACAGCATGATATAATGTAAGTAAATTTGCTGAATATAATTATAATTCTTGATTTTAATGGTTGCAAATTAATTTGCTTCACAAATACTAATATTATTACTCACTCTAGGACCCTATAACACAACAGGCACACTGCTGCGCTGGGAGTGATGCAAGCGTTATTCACTAGTTTTTAGCCTAGTGCAGGTATTTGTTTCACATCTTCCGCCACATTGTTTAAATAGCAAATGCATTTGCACCCATGGATGCTGGTATGAAAAGTAGCGTGTTAAAGGTGTATTGTTGGCACAACTGAAATAGAAAGCGACATTAACCAACTAAAACCTGGTCTAAGTTCAAAAGTTTTTTTTTTTTAATTTAAAAAGAGGGTTATACGATCCTTATAGGCAGGTCTAAAACAAGCATACACTTTGCTTATTACACATAAAGGGATGTGCATCAGCAATTATCTTTCAGTAAGAAAAATAAAGAAATAAAATCTTAACATTATTATACTTTACACAGGGCTGCCGCTGGCTAACAAGGGCCCTCTGACAACCTTTCAGGTGGGGGGGATTGCAGATGAAACCGAAGAAGGGTAGAGGGTTGGGGGTTTAACGTGGGTGAAAGTGAATAGCGGGAAGGGCGATGACGAGCAAAAGTGAAGAGCGTGGGTTGTGGGAGAGTGTTGGTGATAGAGTCGCAGACGAGGGCCCCTAATAATATCTCTGGACCTCTTGTCCTAACCCTACCCCCCACAACCCCCCTGACTATACATATATCTATAAAAACCGCTACCTCCTCGCACATCTTGGCTTTGGTAAAATTCGGCTTGGTTTCCACTTCATGCACAAGCAAATCTGTTTCCTCGCCAGTGAATCATTCAGTTTTTTCGTTTACAAATTCTGCAATGTAAAAACCCACCATGGTGCAACCGCAACTCATTCTTAAAGGAAATGGGAGTTAAGATTTAATGCCCTGGACATGCCCTAAGTTCGCCTGCGCCATGTGCTTTAGACTAGAGCATCGAGAGAAGTCAGCTGAGGTGGCTCGGGCATCTGTTTCAGATGCCTCTTGGACGCCTACCTAGGAAGGTGTTTCAGGCATGTCCCATCGAGAGGACTCCTCGGGGAAGAGCCAGGACACCCTGGAGGGACTATGTTTCTCGGCTGGCCTGGGAAAGTCTCGGGATCCCCCCGGAGGAGCTGGAGGAAGTATATGGGGAGAGAGAAGTCTGGGGTACTCTCGTAAGACTGCTGCCCCCGCGACCCGGCCCCAGAAAAGCGGCAGAAAAGATCTTTTTTGCTCTGCAGCTGTCTTTGAAACGCAAGTGCAACTTCTATCTCTTTGAATGAGGAAACATAAAATTGTTTGCCAAGCTTACAACTATATTTCATATTTGAGATTAAGAATGCAATTAAACAAAAACTGTCTCATCGTTTTGTTTTTTTGTTTTTCTAAACGTTCACCATATTTTTATAAGGCTACACAAGCTAATGCACATGTGCACCCAAGGGAAACAAATTCACTACACCAACAATCTTTATGGAGGATGCGATCAGATGAAATCCTGTCAATCAACTATACATATGAAATAACTACTGTAAAAATTAATAACTTACATGTCACACAATATCTTCTGAATAACATTGATTATGATCACGCTGTTCTGAGGTCATTTTAGACTTATTCCTGATGACATGTCTTCCAAAATGACTCTCTCCCCAGGAAAAACGCCAGTCTTTACTGATTGACGATTGGCTCCTTTTCCAGAAGGTGAGGTGTCCTTCCAGTAAGTGTCTATATTGACTGTATTTTTCCCACTCAAACTATACAATTAACATGTCTTGTATATTTCATTGTTTGGCCGAACACCCAAGCGCTATTTTGTCCTAAGCATTTTATGGTTAAAAACGACAGTAGAGCGCCACCTGCTGTTAAAAGTTAAGTTCAAAATGAGAGAGAATTACAATGCATTTGGAAAATCTCAGAGTCCATGCACAATCATTTGGCAATACAATTTTTTGCTACAGTTCTATCATTATCCAAACAGACCAGGGCCAGGTTTTTTGATAATGATATAACTTGGCTCTTAAGTCTAAAAGGCACCATGTAGGATTAAAAAACAATTTTGCTTATCAACACATACATAAAACACATGCATATAAACCTATAAAGTACTCGCATATACATGTTCACTATTGGTTGTTCAAAACAATATAAATTAAACTTGCGTTGTTGTATACAAACTTGATGCATGCACCCACATACACTCACTTATATAAACCCAATCCTAGCATATACACCCATAACAACACACGCACATACATATAAACTTGCTGCATGCAAACAGGCCTGTACATATTCGCATATAAACTTGACCTGTGTATGCGCCTATAAACTTCTACAAATGAATTTAAATTTGATGTGTGCATAAACACCCAAATAACACTCATGAAAAACTGTGTATACATACATGCAAGGGATTTTATATTTTTATATTGTAAAAGAAAGGCATTTCAGTTTAAAAGGAAGGTGTTTTTTTTTCTGCGTAAAAGGAAGAGATCATCATTTATCACAAATCTGGTTATTGCAAGCTCATGAAATAGAAAAAAAAATGCGATTGATAGAGGAATTACAAGCTGTCTAAAAGGATATCCGGGTGCTAACTTGGATTGTATCCATTAACATAAAACCACAGCTGCCCAACACAGAATTAAATGTGCACCTAAACTCTCCTGTATCCCGCAAAAACTGTTTATTTGGAGCTTCAAAGGGTCAGTATACATGGCCGGGCTGCTATAGCCAAACCATTCAATAGTATCTGGATGCAGCCTTTATGATGCAAGCTGAGATTGCATCACTCAGCGATGCAATGTCAGACACAATGCACTCAATGGAGGGAGTGACGTCACTGTGACTGGTAGGATTAGGGGTGGGGTTAGGTGAGCGCAATAAAAAGCATTGGATGCAGCTCAGATTGCACTGCACAAGGTCTGCATCCAGAGCCCTCTTAAACCATTGGCCACTCATGCCAAGTCCAAATGTCGGTTTCAATGAAGCCAGCAGCAAAAATCTTGGGCTGTGGACAATGTGAAACATGTATTCTTCTCCAATGAGTCCACTTTAATTGACTTTGCCAAATCTGGGAGAGTTACGGTGTGGAGAAGCCCCAAGGAATTGTACAAACTGTTGAATGCCAAGAGTGAAACATGGGGGTGGATCAATGATAGTTTGGGCTGCAGTATCATGTATTTTCCTAGGCCCAATATTTGTGCTTGATGGGCACGTCCCTTCTAAGGACTACTAAATTATTCTGAAGGACCATGTGCACCATGACCATGTGCAATGGTTCAAACATTGTATGAAGGATGATAATGGTAATGGCTGCAAAAGGAGGCCCTACACCATCCTAATGAATTATTGTGGATGCACTTTAAAATGCATTTAGTATAATACAATGATGTGCCATAATAAAAAAACTCCACTGCTTTCATGTCACACCGCGCTTTTCTCATTAGCAATTAATTGAATTGCTCTTGTTTCACTTCAGCAGCCTTTAGCCTTACTCTGCTTCATAATAAGTTTTGAATACTTTAGCTAATCAATAAACATGGTGTCATGGTGTCATCCAACTATGCCTTTTTGTTGTGAAAAAGCGCTCTCTAGTGATGAAAATTACATACTGTGACTTTAAAGGGCCAAGACACCTTCCACTTTCAGTTCAAGTCTACCTCAGATATTTTTCGAAAGATGCATGATAATGGGCGTAAAGCTCCGCGAGCAAAGAGCAGGAGTGGGCATGGCCAGCAGAGCAGGGGAGAAGGAGGAGAGCGAACAGCTGTTGTCAGTAGGCTCACAAAATGAGACACAAACCATGAGGAGACGCATGATTTTATAGTTTACAAAGTTAAAATGCGAAGTAATAAAGAGTAATTTAATGTCCTGCTACATTTTTTCATGAATAATTAAGAAGCCGGCTCTTCTCATAGGATAAGAAAACTCTGCTATGAGTAATAATGAAAAACCGACTCGTCATTTTTGCATTTGCAGTTTTAAGGTCCGTTGCAGATTTTAATCCAACCCCAAAAATCATTTTAAACCCGGAAGCTGACAAAAGCTCAAAATTATCCAGTTTTTCCCCACAATTACAGCTAATAGGTGCCAACACGGTCTTAACTGATGCTCAACACACACAAATCTGTTAAAATCTTAAAAAAGTACTCCAGGGTATTGTGAACCTTTAAACAGACTTTAAAACCAAAATAATCTGATCAACAGTGCAGCAGCTAAAGCATCAGCAGTAGTTGAGCAGTCGCGATGAGCAATTAGTCAGGAAACTACTATGAGTTTAATTTCTAGATCCAGATTCAAAAATATCAGAGGATAAACATTAGATTCTAGAGCAACACTACATAAGTAAACTTCAGAGAACTTCTTTTTCTTTTCTTTATTAGACAACAGAAAATATCATAGATCAACACTAATTTAACAGACTACATAGAAGTAGAACAAATACAAATATTTTGCAATGTGAACACATTTTCAATCTTAATCCCAAGAGTGTTATGATGTTATTCAGTTCTCTTGTTCTCCATCTGACAAGTGATGCCTTTGAGCAGTAGTTTTTTTTTTTTTTTTTTTTTTTGACAAACTCTCAGAGACTAAAGTAATAAGATTTCCTGTATTTCATTTCCCTGTTTGGCAAAATGTTCACTAAATTATTAAACCACTTTGAGTTATGTTGTATTCAAATTTTAAAACAATCTGCGAGCATGAAGAGACAGCACTGCATCAATTGAAACTCTGAAGCCCCCCTAGTGTTAACAGCATCTCATCAGAAGATGAAGAAAAAACTAATCTTCTCCTTTCTCTGTCACAGACAGTATTAGGATTATTTAGATGAGAATGCCATGGAGTTAGCCAAGATGAGCAAAGTACAGTTTCTGCCATTTAAGCATCACCTTAAAAACAACAACAACAAAAACTGATACATTACGGAAAATATATTGGTGTGCTGCAGCTGGAGAAAAAAAAAACATGGTACAAAGTATCCATTTCAAACGTACCTTAGTTTTTTTTTTTTTTGATTCATCATCATGTTTCATATCAAGAGAAGAAAATTCTGCTAATTCACACCAAATGCTGTGTACAGGTGAACAAATTCTTCAATAAAGGTGTCAACTAAAAATGACAGTATCAAGAAACACACGTGAGTGCACTGTTCCCTTGCCAGAGATTACATAAACCATCATTGCTCTTGTCATAGGTCATCAGCGTCTTTGTTTTTTTTCCTTGTCTGGGACATCTATGATGAAGTGGATAAGCGTGTATGCAACTATAAATAATGTGTGGTTGGAATATAGAGTGTTATAATGTAAATTATTAAATGAAATTGTGAATAACATTTCTCAGAATTCCTTTACTGTGCTCTCACTGCGTTGACTGGTCAAACAATCTAACTAAATAACATTTAGCATAGATTTTCAAATATTTATTTTTGGCTGTTCCCGTTTCCGCCAAAAGCTCTAATATTACATTAGCCAAGGGGCACGAAGGGCATAATATCAAATTCCTGACACAGGCTGTTCTAAAGTACTCGAAAGAAGGCACAGTGTTACATAATAATCAGATTACCGGTTATAAAAGTCACCATACGACAAACTTTGTAGATGAAAATGGCTTAGGGCTTCTCTCAAGACAATTTAATAGACTTTAAATCTCTCTCTCTCTCTCTCTCTCTCTCTCTCTCTCTCTCTCTCTCTCTCTCTCTCTCTCAGACACACACACACACACACACACGCACACAGCCTACACAGAGTGGGAGATACGAATAACATAACCAGAAATTCTTAGTGAGAGAAGAGATTGTTGAAAAAAAGGATATCAAATGTACACAATAAAATTACATAGAAATCAACCTACAGCAAACTACATCGTTTATGATGGACATAACAAACTTGGCATTTACCCATGATTAAACTCAGAAAGTTTAACAGCCTACCTCAATACTATATCGGAAAGTATTTTTAAGATAACGCGGACCGGATTAAAGTTTCTAAACACTTTAAAGTTTAAGGCAAGAAAAGATAAACTGACGGTAGCGTCGTGTTCAGAACCGTTTAACAAAACGCGGTTACAACGGCATCATTTTATCGATTGACGTTGAAGTTGGACATTGACAGAATTATTATAATTTTGCCTCAGGTAAAGCATCTTACCTGCATGTTGTTCCTGGCGTCTGTTTTGATGACCGAATGAATGAGGGATCCTCAGATGTTCGCTCTCATTCACTGTCTGCTTTGGTGGTTCTGTAGACAGATGTGAAAACAGAAGAATATCCCTCGATCTCTAGTGACATAGGATGGCGAGAGAGAGAGAGAGAGAGAGAGAGAGAGAGAGAGAGAGAGAGAGAGAGAGAGAGAGAGAGAGAGAGAGAGAGAGAGACGAACAGCGGACTCGTATCTTCATCCGGGAAGTACTTCATTAGATGAACCGACATTAACAGCCTAATCTGCTATTTTTATATCTAAGTTATATGCCTACAAATAAATAAATTATGTAAACGTATTCATTACATTACACTTAATTAAAAATAAAATAAAATTGCACATTTAGACGTTATAACATACGTTTCAAGTGTTTAAACGATTATCTACATTTATGCTTTGATGCCAAGCTTTTAAAGGCAGTTCAACCCAGAGAGAAAATTGTCATTAGTTTTTACTTACACATTTTTGTTCTGTTGAACACAAAAGAAGATATTTTGAAGAATGTTGGAAGACGCAAGCCACTGACTTCCAGTGTTTTATTTTTTACTATAAAAATCAATAGCCACTTTCCAACGTTATTCAAAATGTCTTCAGGACATTCTACCAGAAACATACATTATCTGTCCCTGAAATAAAAACATAAATACAGTGAATAAGTATTCATTCATTCATTTATTCATGTGCTTCGGCATAGTTTGTTTATTCATCTGTGGTCATCACAATAGAATGAACCACCAACTTATCCAGCACATGTTTTACACAGTGGATGCACTTCCAAATAAATCTAAATTGGACTGATGGTTAATTTCTGTGAGTTGTTTTGAGAGGAGTCTGTCATTCATTCGGTTCTCAGATTTTTGTTCTTTCAAGAGTTTAAATTTAGCTGATAATCAATAAAGCAAATTTGGCATGCTGTCCGAGGAGAGAGCCCAGGGCTCCCTCCCGTTAGGGCGAGAGGGGAGTTCGAGTTGAGGTAGGTCTCGAGAACTCCCCTGCCTGTCGCCGTGTGAGAAGGGTAAACTAGGTTGTCTTAGGTGATAATTTGGTTTAGTCGATTGCTATGGTTTATGTTTTTGGACGGTGGGAGGAAACCAGGGAACCCAGGGGAAAACCACGCAAACACGGGGAGAACATGTAAACTCCGCACAGAAACACCGACCAGCCCAATAGGAGGTTGGACCAGTGGTGTTCTTGCTGTGAGGCAACAGTGTTAGCCACTGGGCCACCATGTCACCCTATCTGAAAAAAGGGGGGAAGTAGGGGTGGAAGGGGAGGAAGCTTCAGATGAAGATAACTGGAGTGAAAAACTCTGGTTATTTATAATGCTTCCGTAATCATCTAATAGGGAAGATTACAGAGCTAATGAGGAGCCAGCCATGTTGATCATAAGCATGTGATCCTCGAAATTAGTTTATGAATAAACGACACTTATTAAAAACACTTTACAAATGTACGAACCCTGTCATTGTCATTGTTCTCAGCCTAATTTAACCAACAGCTTTAATAGTTTTGTTATGCTAAAAACTGTTGTTTAGAAGAAAAAACTTCATAAATAGCAAGTTTTAATTGTTATTCACAACAATAGATTAAAAACATGAAATTATAATACGTTCTACAAATAAATAGTATTTCACAATAGTTCCCATCTTTCTGTCAGTCCTGTCACATTTGCCTTAAATTTAACATAAAATGCGTGCAACACACCTTTAAGGCTATGACTCGGAAGTAAAATCAGGAGAAGCTGACAGTGATCATGGATGCTTTCTACCATTGAATTGTATGATTTTATGGTTTTGTATGATTTTTTGAGGCCAACAAATTTAAGTCAGGCCCTAATAAGTAAAATTGTAAGTTTCTGGTAGAATGGTAGGTTTGGAACCACTTGATTGATGTGTAAATGGTGAGATTTATTTATTTATTTTTTTTTTAGGAGAACCATCTCTTTAAATTCAAAAAAATGAAAATATTTATTTTCATAGCTTGAGACAACACTTGAGATTTACCATTAAGGCAGCATACATGTAATGATTTACAACAAAATAGAGATAATTGGTCAAAAGTGAACATTTAAAGCTGTTTATAACTTTTTTTTTTATAATAAACAAAGTACAGCCTACCAAGCTAGCATTGACAGTTACTACTGTTAAAGGGTCACAAACACCAAAACACATTTTTTGAGCTGTTGACAGTCATATATGTGTCCCACACTGCTAAAAACACACGACACTCCCCCCTAAACAGAGCTGGACACGCCCACTTTTCTGACTTTTTCCAAAGTAGAGGTGTGAAAACACCCTGCTGAAACGAGGGGGTTTCATGGCCCTTTAAATGAGTTAAAACAGCATATCGGAAATATACTACAGTTATCTTTTTTGTCCTACCTAATTTGTTCTAAACTTATTATCGTTTCCATAAAAATACATGTAATCATTTTATCCGATAAAGTGGATAAAATAATAGGTAAAGTGGGAAAGCAGGCAGGGTGAGGCAAGGCAAGAGTAGTTCACCATGTTTACATGATTATATATAAGTACATATTTGTATATTATTTACAATATGCAGCATGTTTTTCTTTAAATTATATTTTAGCAGGGAGTCAGGGAAAACTCTTAGATGGTTTTGCTGAAGTCAGAGTTGATTAATCTGTCCTACAAATTGAGACTTGGGAGTTTCACTCAAACATTATGTTCTATGGAGGTGGGAAAGGTTTTTTCTTTTTTTGAGTTGTAATGTAGCATTTTCGTCTATGAACATGTTTAATTAGAAATGCAAACTAAACCTGTAGTTGGATATTTTCCAGTAGCAGGGCTGGGAAACAGGGAAGGGGGCTATAGATAATTGATACCATGTCCAGTTTGGTCTCTGACTTGCAGAGATAATTTGTGCTGCCAACTTGTGCAGTTGACGATTGCAAATATTTTGAAAGAAAGATTCCAGTTTTTAGGAAGTAGGTTCATTTTATAAGTCACCTAGAGGTAAACAGTTGAGTTTAAGCAAATTTTTAATCCATTCAGCTCATTTCTGGGTCTGGCGGGAGCACTTTTAGCTTAGCATTGAATCCGATTAGACCATTATATAATTTAGGGATAGTTTAGGATGTTTTTCATATTTAAATTAAAGCTATACTCTTAGTTACAACGTGACTAAAACTGACGGAAAATGGAAAGTTGCTATTTTGAAGGCTAATATGGCTGGTAGCTATAATCTTATTTTTGTGTAATATCATTGCGCCTCCTGCGCAATGGAAACAACTTGATTATTACACCATGACAAGAGTAGTTCCTAGCCATATCAACCTAGAAAACAGCACCTTTTCATTTTACACTTGACGGTGTAACAGAAGAGTATTCTAATTAGATTCAATTATTTATGCTAAGCTAAGCTGAAAATGCTCCAACTAATAATAGAACTAATACATTTTATTTAAACCTCCTTTCAAGAAACTCCAAAACCTTAACTGCATAAAAAAACATTCATTCATTCATTCATTTTCTTTTCGGTTTAGTCCTTTCATTATTCCGGGGTTGCCAGAGCGGAATGAACCGCCAACTTATGCAGCAAGTTTTTATGCAGCGGATACCCTTCCAGCCACAACCCATCTCTGGGAAATGCAGAAAATACTGCAAAGATATATCTAGATCTTCAACCACACTGCTGACACCTTTTTAATTGCATCTTGCCTGGTTTCATGTCATTTGAAGGCACCAATCAAAACCCTCATGGAAAGCAGCACATACAGGCAGCTGATAAACTGGCACAAATTTATCAGCCTTTAACTTGATTTCTTATCGAATAGCAATAAACAATAAAAGTAAGCATTTGTTGGCTGATAAATATACATACTGCACCATACATCACTAATACCATAGCAATTGTGAGAGCTAGTGACTGCTTGCAGCCACTGATTTAATGGTTTTCATAGTTTATGGAGTGCTAATCCATAAACAAAAACCAGGACATCATTAAAAAATAAGACTTTTACTTATTCCTTTAGCTGTATAGATGCTAATAAAGTATTTAAACTGGATATGTCAAAGCAAACATGTCTTAACTTTTCAGAATGTCCAATGCAATCTCATGGCAATTCGCATGGCAATGAATTTGTACGATCTAATTTAATTTCTTTTTAAAATTGTACATTTTCTTACGACTGAACTCGTATACGAATTCGTATGAATTAGCCACTAAACTAACAACACATAAAATACTTACGTTTTCTCATGAGATCAGGCTGGTATGTTCTGCTGTTTAGAGTAGCTGAAGCATGTGAAGTAGATCAGGGCACCGATATACAGCATAGTGTGGAAATCGTATGTAGATTGAACACAAGTTGGAGCGTCCTGCTGATGTAAAACTTTGACAAAAATCATGTGACTCACCAGGTTTCTTACTCAGTGCACAAGATCATAACAAATATAAACAACACAGTAGAAATCAGTTTCTGCCAGAAAATGTAGGATCAGTCACAATTTTTCCTATAATGCCTATTAAATTTAATGAAAAGACAAGTAACATTACTATTTTACAATGATATTATAGCATTGTAAGGTGTTTTGACAAAATTATATGCAGTATTGTGTGAAATTCAGTCAATAACAGTAAATCATTAATAAATGAATCTTAAGTTTTGAACGAATCAAACGAGTTAACGACCCTTTGAAGGGTATCACTCAATTGAATAGGCATTATCAGCTGATAAATATGGGCCTGTATGGGCCTTTTGCGCCTACTGGTAGGCTTAGAAGGTTGTTATCATCCATCCATATGCTTAATTAGCTATAGATCACATACAGCTGTGGGCGCAAGTTAAAAATAATTATTTATATTATTTGTTAAATTTCCCATTAATTGTAATTTATTAACATCTAGCCCTACCCCAACCCTAAACCCAACCTTCACAGTAATGTAAAAAAGATCTGGAGTCTTCGCTATTAGTATAGCTGAACTACGATAAATATTTATATAATTTATAAAATTTTCCATTAGTTGTATTTTATTCATGTCTACCCCAACCCTAAACCCAACTGCCACAGGAATCTCAAAACAGATCTGAAACTGGAGTCTTCTTTATTAGTATAGCTTTTTAACCATGTGGATGGATAATAACAGCATTCTGATCCTAGTAAGCAAAGAAGGCCCCTACTGTACTGGCCCATATCTATCAGCTGATAATCATTGATAACACCCATTCAATCGAATGATAACGTTCAAAGTGCGTGGGTTCATTCATAATGATAATAATTTGATTTGTCTTAATGATTCTGTGTACAACTGAATTAATGAGTCAGTGAAAGCTTGTGACCAGCAGCAATCTATAGTTTTTATTTAAAAATAAATACATTTAATTTAAAAATTTTATTTATTTTAAAAACGATTTAAAAAAGTTAATATGTTGTTAAATTGTGCCATTTTGCATTTAAAAATCATTAAACTACCTAAATGACACTCTAAAGACACATTTAGTTGATATGGATTTCATTCGTAAGCAAAGTTGTTCTTCATGATTGTGTCTTATTTTAATAACATTTATTTGCTATATTAAACATTAAAAAAATATATTTGCTGATTCATATTTTTAATAGGACGCTATACAATATTATATTTGTGCATATACTGTACATTAGGTTAATCAGTACTGAAGCCAAATCTGTAGCTTATCTAACAAAATGACTTACAATAATGGTCCAAAAATGAGTACACCCAAATTTATGTTATAGAAAAATATTAAATACAAATTAAAAAAAAAAGAGGTAGAATCAAGAGAAGAAAAAAAACTGAAAAATGTAAAAGTTTGTAGGTTAGATTTGCAATATATTGCTTGCAATAAATGTTTGGTGACTAAAATATTATTTTAATAAAATTTTCTGTTTAATAAATCTGTTTTGTTTACATGCACCAAAATACATTGGCTATATTCACTGAGAAATGATGTGTACTCAATTATGCTGAGCACTGTATAAGTTGATATAAAGGACACAATCTTTACATTTAAAAAAAAGGTTAGAAAGAAATAGATCATAAATATCCCTCAATTTAAGGATTTGATTAATTTACATAAAGGCAATATACCTAAAATAAATGCATGGTTAGAGTCATAATTATAAATCATAAACACATTTAGGTCTTTTTATCATCTCTATATCAAACAAGAATTTTTTATGGCAGATAAGAAAATGCTTATTAAAGATTAATTATATGACTTTGTGGTGTCAATTTTGCACAATTAAGTCCATAATGAATCATACATTGTTGTTCTTTTTCCATTGTTAAGTTGACCACGTACACTGTAAAACACAATAAGTTAAGGTAAATCAAACCGTTTAAGGAAACCGATTGCAACAAACCATTTAAGTTCAAAAACTAATCCTAATGAGTACTGTGAACTTACTTCATTTGAGTAAATGAAGCAATTTGAGCACAGTAAAACCCAATAAATGAAGAGAACTCAAACCAAGTACTGTAAAACCCAATAAGTTAAGGCAACTCAAATTATTTAAGGAAACTGATTGCTACAAACCACTTGAGTTAAAATATCTATGAGCACTGTGAACTTACTCTAAGTTGAAGTAATGTGATATTAAATAAACTCATTACCTTAAATAGTGAGTTCAAAACTCTTTTCAAATAAGTAGAATTAACTTTTAGTCAATTTCGAGTTAACTGCACTCATTTTATTTGATAAAGTTGACTGTTGGGTTTTACAGTGTACCTAAATCAAGTTATTGTTATTAAAATTTTTTAAGGAAAGAAAACCCGTCATAAAATTGGTTTTTATAAAATAATAACATGCAATAAAAATGACAAAAGAGGCCAAATGCAAATACATTCACTCATGTGACCTCATAAATCCTGATGTGTTTTTGTTTGTTAGTACAATTACCCCCAATATAAAAGAGTTTTTTTTCCCCCTCATATCACAACCTCTTTAAGTACAATCTCAGATAATGATTAAGTCTATTAAATGAATGGTAACCAGGTGCTCGGTAATTCTTGGTTATTTTCATGCGTGTTAAAAAAGGGTGAAAAAGAGTTTAAGAAAGTGGTAGACGGTGTCTTCATTTGATTGGCTAATTAACTCAGTGGAGGAGAAAGGTCCAATCTGTGTAAGTCTCCTCGTTAAACTCATTCTGTTTCTGATTGTACAAAAGAGCTTTTATCTCCTCCATTCCCCCGCTGCTTCTCCAGCTTAATTAATCATTTCCAGATGAGTTCACCACCCTGTGCTTTAACGTGACTGCAGGAGCAACATTCTTAAGTCTCTCCCCAATCAGCGTATGTGAAGCGTGAGAGTGAGAGTTAGAAGATAAATGAGGTTTTTTAGTTTATTTTTGGTTGCTGGAGGTTGGCTTGAAGGTGAGATCCTTTCGTGGACAAAATTACTCAATCAATTTGTATGGCTGGTAGGTTGAGTTAGCCTTGGACTGCTTATGTAATGGGGTTGAAAACTTGAGCCCCTTCTGTTCTGCACCATTAACATCACCATTTATCACCTTTAGCTGAAATCTTCATTCTCACTTTTCACTCTCTAAAACTGCTTTTGGCAATGTTTCGCGGATCTTATGTTGGTGTTTTTCAATGTATGATCGCGTTTCAGGCCATTAAATGGATTTTTACTTCAAGTCTGATCAATAGGCGGCTTAACTGGACCCAAGTGCTTTCTTAGGCTGTCAGTATCTTTAGAGGAAGGTGAAGTGATATTAGAAATCCAAATTTAGGCCTGTAAGGAAAATGTGAAGAGCAGGGGTTGACAACTAAATCTGTCTTATAATAAGATGTCGGATTATCATGGAGAATGGCAAAAATGGTTTCTTCAACAGAGGTAGATTTAAAAAAGTGCTTACTTCCATACATAAAGATTATACATTTAGGCACCAGTTCTCAATATTAAATATTAAAACACGTGAAGTTTTACAAACTAAAGCTGCGGTTCACACTTTTTCCCCAAAGACTTCCATTCATAAGTACGCGAATGCGTCAAACCGGAAACCTAGGGTCATGCATCAAGTTTCGCAGGTTGCTGCGGTGCAAAGTTCAAGCTTGGTGAACTCTAACCTGCGAAATCGCATCACTTGACTGCTATTCTTGAAGACCATTCGAGGAGCAAAACATGACCTCTCTGGACAGAAATTCAAAACATAAACCAGTCACTTGCTTTTTTAAATGTCTAATAATCTTGTTTATTGTAATCTCTGCCCCTTTTCGCAGCACCATACGACAGAATTTCGCACACATTAACTTTAGTGTGACCGCAGCTATAAGTAAGCCAATCAGAAAGCCCGTCTAGCGATACTCCCTTATCTTTGTTTTTTGAAAAATCCTCCCCCATCTCCTCCTTTTTCAGGGGAGCTCCTAAGAACTACCTGATCTCGTTCCCCCTTACATGCTCATTGACCAGGCTGGAGCCCTGAGCTCAATCTTCTCCGAGCTTAGGGTTCACTCTGGGGACAGCATGCCAAACCTATACCTATTATCATCAAACAATATCTAAGTGTGAACTCTTGGAATAATAATAATAATAATAATAATAGTAATAATAAGCATATTCTACATGATCAAGTCAACATTTGTCATCAAATTTGTCAGCAACCTTTTTCAATCCACTTTAAATGTTGATGATAGATAGATAGATGACGTTAAAATCTTGACACAGCTCTTTTGAATTCAATCAGTCTCAGTTTTTTTTTTCAGATGGACTGGAGGATGGTGAGATTGGATTTCTGTGTGGAACATTTGCATATACAAAAAACAAAAAACAAAAAAAAAAAACCTCACTGGATTGTTGCAATTACTAGCAAAACCAATATCTATAAATGACTGACTTCAAACCATTTTTGTTGATGAAAAAAATATTCATGGCCCAAGACTTTTGCACAGTACTGTATTATTTATACAAAAGTATCTAGCTGCAGACTTGCACATGCAATCTCAGACATGCACTCAATAGACCTAGTGATGTCACTGTGAGGGGTAGGGTTAGGGACACGCATTAAACACTTGTATACCCACTCTCTATTCATAGTAATCTATTTTCCTGACACCATAAATACTGAACAACTTTAAGGACAATGTTCAACTAGTTACAATGTCTTATTAAAGGATTTTTTTTTCATGAAAGGAAAAAGAACAGCCAATCAGAATCCTCCCGTCTTTAATGAGCTTGTGCATTTACTGCGCAATACTCTCTTCATTGGTTTACCTGCTAACTCCATTTTAAAATTACAATAAATTGAAAACTGCTGCTAGAATTATCTTACATCACCCCAATTTTACACAATCTCCACTGGCTTCCAGTACATTGCATTAAATTAAAAATTATCTTACCTTCAAATCACTACACGGCTTATCTTCGTCATACCTTTGTAATTTACTTCACTCCAACCCGGTCATTGCAATCATCTGACTCTGGCCTTCTTGTTGTCTCTCGACATTTTGCTTTTATAGGGAGGCAGATCATTCAGTGTTGTTGCACCAAAGCTCTGGAACTCTCCCACACTCCCTCCGCTGCATCAGTAATATTTCTAGGTTAAAGTAATTTCTTAAAACCCACTTATTTTCTGAATGTTACAATCATTGTGTTCTGTAGCTGTTGCTTGTCTTTATTTTTTTGCCATTCGTTCTTGTCTATGCTTTTTCTTTGATGTATTTTTAATCTGCTATTTTCTTTAACCTTTTGTTTTGTTTTTATTCTCCTACTTTATTTGTTAAGTGTCCTTGGGCACTGTAAAGGTGCTATATACAGGGTTCTTACAACTTTTTCAACTTCAAATTCCAGCCCTTTTCAAGCACTTTCAAGATGCATTTTTATATGTTTCCAGCACCTAACAACCACAGTTAATTATGTTTATATATGTTGTATGTACTTTTTTCACATTTAAATTCATTGTCCAATTAAAAAAAAAACACAATATGACATTTTAACTTCAATTGTTGAATACGTTAGAGCATAGATTGATTGGGATAGTGCACACAAAAATTATTAAAAAAAATAAAAAATAAAAAGTATGTTTTTAAGGTTGATCTCTTTAAACCTGAAGTTGATATCTCAAGAAATGAATTTACAGTAAGATTTTGCTTACGTGTAGTACTAAACTTACATGGCCAGTCAGTCACGATATTTCATGTGCACTGCTATTTTTTATTTTTTTTTTTTACAGTCATCGGTTTGGTGTTTCAGGTGCAAAGATGCAGTCTGGGTGAATGTCTCCTAAGTACTGTTGTAAAAAAAATAAATGAGTGAAAAGAAGAGAGAACCCAGTCCAGGAGACTCGAAACAAGCAGAATTCCTTTATTGAGACGTGTTGGTTAATCTGCAGTCATACAGCGTCTTTAAGATGTCCATGTGTCTGCAAGAGCCTACTAGAGGTCCGCAGTCTGCAAGTTCTTTCACAAGTCTCTCACAAGTCTCACACAAATCTATGATTTCATGGCTATATTGTGTTCTTAGGAGAAGGGGATATAGCTAAACAAAGCATGCAAATTAAGGCCCCGTTTACACTAGTGCGTTTTAGTTTTAAAACGGCGTTGTAGAATGAAAACGATCCGCGTCCACACTCGCGTTTTACCCAGTGTTTCTGAACAGCTCTCCGTCCACACCAAAACGCTGAAAACGCACATCACGTGACCACACACACACTCTCGGGCAAGCGCTCCAGCATTTCTACCCAGATGAGAGCTCTGCTTGTCGGACTGCTCATCAAGCATCTCCCGCTGGATCTAATCTCACTATATTTGCTAAATGTGATATTTCCTTCATGTTGTTGTCTTTATCTAACGACATAGGCCTTATTCCCTTACTTTGGTCATTGGAATCTATTAAGTTACTTGTTCACGGGTAACATGTTTTGGTTAAGCGCAAAGATAAGTTAATGATTAATCCAGGTACATTGACTGATCGCTTGCCTTTATTTCCTACAATGTATAAACTTATTGTATGTTATACTTTTATAATTATCGATTATTAAAACTGATATTCAGCAAAAGAGAGGGTGTTTCGTATTTTCACTGAAATTGAAAGGAGGCAGTTGTTATCGGCTCCATTTTGTTATAAATATCCACACAGTGAAGATGACGCTCATATATTCAGCACGGCGCCTCAACATTTCTGCTGTCTGTTAAGTTGCTAATATTAAAAAGAAAATAGGCAGTTCCTTAAATCATGTTTACATTTTATTGTTGAGAAAGTGAAACAACGTAGCCAAGGTGATGAAGTTATAAAGTACACTGTTCCCTTTGAAGATTTACCCGTGTCCTCGGTATGTTTTCCATATCAAACTGAGAAGGGGGAGACTGCAGCCTTGATCAAACTTGCGAAGTCTTAACTTACAAGAAGAGGATGCGAGACTGAACTGTATGTGGGCTACTTAATATTGAGGAAAAGCCCCAATCAGATAGGCGAATGTCTGCAGCCCCGCCTCCGTTTTCAGATGTCTCCGTCTTTCCCCATCCACACTGAGACGGAGCAGCAGCGTTTCAGAATGAAAACGGCCTCTCCAGCGTTTTCAAAACGCTCCGTTTTCGGCGCTCGAGAACTCCGGCGTAGTGTGGACGGATGGCGTAACCGTAGCAAAACTTATGCGTTTTCAAACTAAAACGCACTAGTGTAAACGGGGCCTAAGAGTTGTGGTCGGCAGGGTAAACTGCTTTTTCCGGCCTGATCTTATCATGTTCTGGAGACAAAACCTTCTGACCATTTGATTGAAAAGAGTAAACAATAGACACCCCATGCTGTGAAACTGATAATTGCATCACTTTGGCTTAACCTGTAGTCAGCAAGGCAAAGGTTAAATGACCCTCCTAGCTGGCATGTCAATGAAATAATATAATTAAAAACCAGAGAATATAACTTTTCAGTTATACGTAGATTATTGTTAATTTGAAGTTAGATGATATAAATTTATATTTCCACAGTACGTATGAAGCTAATAATTACCCAAAACTATCTGAACTTGAATTTTGTTCATTTGAATTATTAACAATTGTAAGTTATTAAAACTTATTATATGCTATTAAAATGTTTTGACTTAGAATTCCCTGAACTAAAAGATAAGTTTAGGGTATAGGTCAGAATCAGCTCTTTACCCCTTAAAACACTGAATGCTTAAATACAGGATGTTTGATTAACCAAAGACATGTAATTGAATTAAATATTTAAATTTTATTCAATGAAGCATGTATGTTTATTACTGAAAATAACTGACCCCGAAAGTCAATTTGCAGATGAACAAATGCCAGCAAACTCATGCAGAGCTGTGATTGGGCAAAATGCTTAGTCTGACTTTTCGGTGATCATCTACTCTTCCTGTTTTCTGAATTTCATCATCTTAAAAATTTTAAACTGTATTTTTATATACCCAATATCAGCAGTCTATGAACTCAAAACCAAAAAAAAAAAAAAAAGTTTGAATACATGTCTAAAAAAATGACTTAAAAATATTTAGTTGTCTTAAATTCAAGATGTTCAAGAATCAGGATAAGAAATTCAAGTTAAGGAATTCAAATTCAAAAAATCTTTAATAGCATGTAAAAATCAGTTTTATTAACATACAATTGTTAATAATTCAAGTGAACAGTTTAAATTCAGATTGTTTTGGCACATTATTAGCTCCATAAATAAGCACATATGGTGAACATTTTGTAATAAAAACTGGTCACACGGCAACAATTTATGCACTCGCACATATGCTCTTAAATATATTTTAAGGTCACACATAGATAAAGTTTGTGCGCATATGCAACCAAAATGGTCACAATTTCTAGCCCTGCAATTTCAAATTCAAGCAGGTCCAAGCACTTTGTCCAAAATCCAAGCACAAAACATTAAATTAAAAATCAAGCAATTCCCAGGATTTCCAGCACCCGTATTAACCCTCTATATAAAATATATATTTTATTGTCATTATTATTAATTATAATAAACAACTATATTGTGCATTGTTCTGGTATGACTACCTTGATGCTATTTTCTGGGCCCAAATTCTGGGTCAAATTGGTCCAAATTTTTCAATACCATGTTTTGCTATCCAGGATTAACTGATCTATCTTACTTTTATGACAGTTTTTAAAGGAACATTGGGTTGGATCACTGATCCAAATACCAAATTTTAGCATTACCAAATCCTGTTTACTTGAGCCTTAAATGGAACGTTTAGCCAACTGGCTTAGCAAAGAACAACAGGTAGGTAAAATGCCAGTGAACACAAACACCCATAGTTTGTTTTAATTAATGGTAAGAAACAGAAACACTGCAATCAACAAACACTTGTTGATTGCACAAAATTTTTTAGGTAGTTCTAATACAAAACTGCTTTAATATTGTTTTGTTGTTTACCACATCTCATTGGATGTGAAATGCTTCTTAAAGGTTTCAGATATAAAGGAATTTATATATCATCAGTGACCATTAAGTTTGTAATCATTCGCTTAAAAAATAAAACTTTCAATTTTATTTGGTTTATTTGGTTCGAAACAATCATAACTAAATCCAACCTTCTGATGGGATCAAGATATCCTGTTTTTTGGAGCAAAGAGATCTCAATCGGAGTTCAACGTTTTGGACAGGTTTGATCCAAATCAAATGTTAAGATTGGATTACATGGTCTGATCTTAATTTAAAAACCCTGTATTACATTTGAAAAACCCATTTCCAAGATTTGATCCACTTCGTGATCCACAAATTTTTTAAAAACTAGGCCCTGGAGCTGATTGTAGTTATTTATAAATTATAACATTTTTTTCCACACATGTAAACCATATATATAGCAAGGAAACAATATTCCCCATATTTAGCTTGATAAATATATTTGATTCATATTTCAAACGAACTGTAGCCATGTTAAAATTACCCGCACTGACTAAATGTTGAATATGAAACTAATTAACTGACTCGGACTAATCTTAAGAGTTTACTTAGTGATTAAAATGTTCATGTGCATGTGCTATTTTTGACTTCATGGTGAAAGGTTAATGAGGCACCTTGCTAATTAACGAGTATGTACTGTAGTGATAACAAATTTACACATGCTGTAGGTCAATGCTGTAACACTGCTACATGCAAGATTTTAAAACTTTGCTTATTTTTAATTAGAACAGGATTAACTCTGCTTAGATTTAACACTAGATGTAGGACATGGACTTCCTTTTTAAAGTGTAACAGAGTTTTTATTTAGATTTGCTAGAAAGAGGCATAAAAAATGTGTTTTCCCTTTGCTGCTTATTTTATTATCACTGATGCAGGAGCATAACAGAACATGCTGTCTGAAGGTAATAAATGAATGTCAAGTACAATCCTTTGCTCAGTTTATCGGAAGCCTTATTATAGATTCAGCCAGAATGAAACACTTGCTGGGAAAAATCATTTTAAACAGCCTGAACACGTTCCACCCCAAAAAAAGGCACGAACAAATGATTTACCAGAATGTCTCTCGCAACAAATTAAGAACACATACATATTTACATTTTTATGAAGTTGGAACCCTTCTGAAGTGCTGTAAATAAGATTGTAGTTAACAAGTGAGAGTCCTGTGAGCGTCTGTGTTCATTCTAGGGTGAAAATCAAATAGAAAGCCTTACTGACAGATATGAGACTTACATTGCACTTTCCAGAAACTCATGATAAAGCCATTGTGCCAACCTTTAATTAAAAAAAAAAAAAAACACATCTGGAACTTAATTAATCCTTTCACGACCAAGGTTTCCCTCAGGACATTCATAAATATCTGATTAATTTAATAAAAAGTAATTTAGCCCTCAAGTAAATTGTGCTTTATCAAATATACACTGTAAAAAATGTTACCTAGATCTAACTTATAAAAAGTGAGGCAAGTGGTTGCATCGGACGTTTTAGGTTGATTCAACTTCCAGCCTTTTTTAAGTATTTTAAACACTAAAACATTGCTTAAAACAAATGCAATAAAATTAAGTTGAGCCAACTAATATTTCTAAAATTACTCAAATCAGATAAACTTACTTTTTTTGTTAAACTTAACTTACTTATACATTGCTATATGTTGACTGTACTTATTTTAATTAAGTATTATGAACTTAATTATTTAAATAAAATTAACCATGCATATTTGATTTAAAATTAATTCAATTAACTTCTGGCTGTAACCTTAGAAAATAAATCTTCGTTTCTATATTGTAAGCACAATATACACTAGGAAAAACAGATAAACAGACTTTCCTGTCAATAACAATTAAATAAGAATGGGAAGATGGATTAAAGACCATAACATGTATTCAATATCAATCAATGTTCCTTTTAATAGTGACTACAAAATAGCCCATTAATGTGGCTACACGTACACAATACATAAATAAAAACATTAATAATACCAGATCCTATTGAGAAATCATCTAAGGCAACTCAGTGAGGAGATTTGCATATTTTGATGAAGATTTAGGATGCATAATGTCCAGCCCCACAAAGAGTCTCTGATATATGTCAAATGTATACAGTTTTGATGGATACTTGTCGAGGACATCGGTAAGTCCAAACAGGAGCCATCATGCATTTGACAGGTTTGGCAAACCTCTGACAGTCCTATGATAATCCAAACTGTGTTGGGCTGATGGCAAATTTTTCTTGTGGGCAGCTGCATGCACCTCTGATTCCTCACAACTCTATTGGTAGAGACAAAAAGAAACAGGAGTTTAGGTGGTTGATACCAAACAACATTAAATAGCTAAATACTGAATAGGAAATAACTACAAGTGAAGTTACAAAAGTGCAGTGAGAATGATGCATGGATGAAACACCTTAGTTTATCAGTTAAAAATTACCTTAGTAAGTTACCTTTAGTAAGTTTGGCAACTTATAAAGCATAAGAATGTGCATGCAATTTAGATATTAAAACTGTTTGAAAATGGCTATATGAAAATTATAGAATACAAATTCTATAATTTAATCGTCATCTTCATTTTGCACCAAACTTTGCACGTCATAATACAAATTCTATTAAATAAATAAATAAATACATTGCCATTTTACAAATTACATTAAGGTTTACATTAATTTTTTGCTAAAGCTACATTTAATTGACTTTTTCTATAAATTTAATGTGACTGGCAAATGACAGTTCAGTGATTTAGTGTTATCAGTTAGCTTTATTGAAAGACTGACAGATAATAAGAAACTGCATTAGGATATTTTTTTTTTTACTGTTTTTACTGTTGCACACATAAAAAAAATCTTCAGATATCAAATGTAGGTTAATTCTATGGAGCCCACTATTGTTTGCAATTTTACCAATGTTTTACTTACCTGCAAATAATTATAGCTGTAATTGTATCTAATGTTTTTCTTACCTGGATGTGAAGTTTGAAGATCCACAGGTAACAAAATCACTTTGGTATCTAAAGACCAAGAACATGCATTTTAGAATGAGGTGCATACAGTTTAAATGGTTCTGTAAACATCAGTAAATGTAATTTAAGTTAAAATAATTTGTAAATCTGTAATTTATTCACTATGCAGCATTAAAAAAAACTTATGGAATAAATCTCTAAAACACAAACTTTAAGTTGTACTTTCTCTTACGTTAAACACAAACTACTTAACTGTTGCATATGTTTCTGCATTTAATATCCATCCTTAATGTGCTGCTATAACTTAGGTGAGCTAACTTTAGCTAAGTTAGCGCTAACAAACTGAACCCCCACACCCCGACCGCCCACCAGTGACCTTGTTAATCGGTTCTGTAACGTTAGTTATACCTACTATTTGTTTTAAAACTACTTTCACTATTTTTCTCAATAATATCACTTTTAATCGTTAGCATAAACTAGCGTTGGTTAGCGTTAGCCAACTTAGCTTTCCATGTGAGAGCAGTCTAACCTAAGGCTACAGTACAATTTACAAAGCTAAAACCTCACCTGCCTAGCGAAGACAGCAGTTTTGCATGACTTTACAATTATCATTCGGCTACATTTGCAACTTACCGTGTTAATCAGATCCGCTGCTGGGAGCAGTTAATGTCGACCATTGCAGAAGCTGCGTCTGCCTGCTAAATCCCGGGCAATGAAAAAGGAGTCACGCCAAACTATTAAAATCACGTTTTATGAACACCTGCCCACATCGACAGCTGCTCTAATAAATTGTCTGTGTCAACTCACTTTTATAACATTTATTCTACACAATAACCACGTAAAAAAATCTACTCAAATAAATTGCATTAGTTTTATTCAAAATATACAGTTATATAAAAACTGATATATTTTAAGTAAAGAGGAAGCAAATTTTATTTTTTTGGTATAAAACAAATAAAATTAACTAGATTGCAATTATTTAAAGTAGATAGAACCAACTTTGTGAGTGTAGCACTTTTTACAGTGTAGTTCTCTTGATTTGTTTTTGTAATAGTTTTTTTTTATTATTTTACCAATTACTATTGTTCATTTGAGACTAATTAACTTACTTAGATGTGTATTTAATGTAATTGGTTTGATGTTAATTGTGCATGATATTTATTATGTATAATAATAATAACAACAACAACAACAACAACAACAACAATAATAATAATAATAATAATAATAATAATAAGATACTAAGGCATGCGCCGATCCCAGTATTAAGGATCAGGTCAATATGTTAAAATACCATGGACCGATACTACTTAACAGTAATTCACTATGTGGATGGGATTTGTTGTCCTACCTGACTTTAATGTGTTAATGGATTAGTTAATGTATTATATATTTATAGCTTAGTCCTTATAAACAATCAGTTTATAAAACACATTATTAACAAATTTATACTGAAGAATAAAACAAATACACAATATGATCCTTGCATAATGATCACAGCGAAACAAGCTAGTGCTCAATTTCATTATTACTTAAATGTCCATGCTTAATCAGTAATCCGTAAGGTCTATCGATTTACAGGGTTATCAACACTGTGTGTATATTTTTGGCCCTTCGTTAAAGATTTTTGTGTTCATCCTTGCTACAGGCAAAAAATAAAACCTTTTAAATGAACTGCTTTCACTGAAACCAAATGTAAGAACTCCGAATCGGTATTCGTTAAGTACACAAATTAAAATACTCATACTCATATCAATTGTAAAAAGTGGTATCGTTTCATCCCTAATAATAATAATAATAATAATAATAATAATAATAATAATAATAATAATAATGAGAGCCTACCACACTTTGCAATCTACTTTAAATGTAAAGCTTATTTACATTTAATAAATGGTATTGTTGATCTTTTCTGTAGTTTTGATACAAACAGAACTATTGAAATGTGGTATTTCTTGATGTATTAATGATTTGTTTGATGTTCTATATTAGAGATGTCCAAAGTAGTGCTTGTGGGCGAAGTTTGGCCCATTGTAACATTTGATTTGACCCACCATTCCATCTGAGAAGAGATTGAGAAGGATAGAGAGGGTTGGGGCGAATGGCTTCAAAAAGATCATGATTTCAAATTTGACGAAACCTTCTTTTGTTAGTTTGTTTTATTGCTGAGCTACAAAAAAAAAAAAAAAAAAATGCTAACTGAAATGAATTAAATGTTATAAATGAATCTGATTTTTTTTTTATCAGATAGAAGACTATGCAGAAGACATTGGTGAGTAAATCAAGGCAAATGAGATCGTTTTTAACTTTAATAAGTTAATTTTAAAATGTAAAACATATATGCTGTATTAGTCAATAAAAGCAATGTTTCTAGTTATTTTTGAATAAATTAGGAAATTATCCATGGCAACTAATTTTATATATTTAACTATATTTACAACTTGCCTCAATAAAGTTTGGTTTTTGGTTGTTGCTACATCAGATAGCCTACGGTTCGGCTGGAAGTTAATGAAAACTATTTATATTATTCATTAAATTTCCCATTAATTGTGTTTTATTACTACCCCCTACCCAACCCCAACCATCACAGTACTGTAAAAATATTAATTATTTTATACGGTGTCATAAAAAATACTGCTATACTGATGTGCATATCCACAGTTGTATTCTAACTAGACTTTACGTTTGTTTTTAGAACCTAATAAAAAAATTTGGGCACCCCTGATCTATATCTAATTAAGCACGTTTTAGTTTTTTACAGAAAAAAAAGATGTTTGCAGATTAAATGATCAGTGCACTGGTGCCCTCTGCTGGACTATAGCAACAAATCATTACTAAATCTTGAAAAATTATTAAAACCAAAAGTAGTAGGCCTATATGTGAACACTGAATGTATGTATTAAGGCTAATTCCATAGGCTATTAGTTTATTGCTTAAGATGAGCAACATACATAGCTACATAAATTGTTTTTAAAAACGTAGCAAAAAGTAATAACATCTGACAGCATTAAATTTGTTAGCTTTAAACTAATGTATTCATTAAAATCGAATCAGCAGAAACATCGTCGAAAAAAGCCTAAAATTGATATGAAACCTTTGATCGTGGACTGTAATTTGTTTTAAAAACTCATTATAAAAGGTGAACGAGAGGTAAAGAGATCTCACCCTGGTATAATCAGCGAGGTTAATGCTTAAATGTTTGGAGAATCGCTTGTAATATTGCTAAACAGTTGCTCATTAAGTTGTAATTAAGTCGGTTTCTATTTGAGGAGCTGAAGTGAACGTGAGGAGCAGGAATTTTCAGGACATTAGCAAGATTGCTATTCATCATCTTCAGCTGCGGGCAACACTTCATCAGCCGTATTGTATGATTGGCTCCTGACCCCCGCTCACTCACCTGATTGGCTGGAAGCTTCTATATGCTATATTCTGATGTGGCCTCTGGATTCAAGCCCAGTGACATTTGTGTGAGGCCTGGAGCTGCAGGGTGCAGTAAGAGCCACTGCCACAGGGCCACCATTAAACAAACTGCTGCAAATGTCATGTGGAGGAGCGGAGCTGAGCTGTGGTAAGGACACCCTCAAGAGTCCAGTCTGAGCCACTGACCTGCAAGTCAGAAATACAAATACATCCCATAATGATTCAAGTCACATGACAACAGATCAAACAATACAGTACTTGACAACTGTTTTATCAGACAGATATGTTATATATATAATAAACTTCTTATACTTCTTATCTTATATATAAATAAGACTATCTATCTATCTATCTATCTATCTATCTATCTGTCTGTCTGTCTGTCTGTTCCTCTGTCCGTCCGTCCATCCAGGCCATCTACTATTCCTATTCCCTACATTGATTATAATTAACTTCTATCTATCTATCTATCTATCTATCTATCTATCTATCTATCTATCTATCTATCTATCTATCTATCTATCTATCTATCTATCTATCTATCTATCTATCTATCTATCTATCTATCTATCTATCTATCTATCTATCTATCTATCTATCTATCTACTGTACATGTGGATTTTTCAGTGCCTTGCAAATATACAGAGCTTGCTTTCATTACACCCAATTACAAATCATATATCATACAATATATTCCCTGTGATATTTTTCTTATAACTGAGACACTTTTGTTGCAACATTATTTGGAAACTCCAGCCTCTAAAACATGACTGTAGGGAGCAATCGCTTTCTAAAATAAAGCATTTAGGAGCTAAATGACTGTTTGGATGTCAAATTATAGGATCGTTTGATAAAGATGGTTGTTCAAAAGTGTTTTCAGTTTATTGAGAGAAGCTTGCTTATATTTTTATAGAGCAGCAAGTGCTGTGATGAAAGGACTTCTGAGTATGACAATATAAAATATATTATATTCCAAAATAGTCAATTGTCCATCATTTTGTAAATTTATTTATACTAATTTTGACTTATAACTGGAACTTACATTTATTAATAAGAATTATCACACACATATACTGTACAAACATATATATCTTATATCTATATTTTATATGACACACACACACACACACACACACATTAATATATATATATATATATATATATATATATATATATATATATATATATATATATATATATATATATATACATACATATATATATATATATATATACAACCAATCAGTAAAGTTAGCAAGCAGGCCGATGTGCCTGTTAGTCTGATGGTTCTACATGCAATGAAAATAATCATATTTGTGAATATTTTATCAACAGGCAACAAAGCTCTGTTTCAAGCTCTGTATTACTCTAATTCAAAATACATAAAATATATGGTGCATTTTGTTTTTCATAGCTATTCCATTATATACACGAAAGTTAACTCAGAAGAAAAACAATCACACTAACAAGTACACAATGACCTCACAATTGGGCTGTAGCTGTTAATCACTAGTGCATTTTCCGGATAAACATCCCACAGTTATGTGTTCATTAATCATGTTGAGAATTAAGGAGAGCTGTGAAAATGAAGACTAAAAGTGTTCCAGGAAAGCCGAGCCTCAGTTAATGCATGAATAAGAGAAAAAGGTTCACAGCAATATTGAAGTGCTTGAATGTTCCAGTGTTTGTTCAATTAGCAGGAAGAGGAGGCTGCAGCAATTCTGGCAAATTACAACCAGCAACTCAGCAAAGTTTTTGGAAGATATTAGCTTGTTCATATTACACCCAAGTGGGTGTTTATTAATTCGCTAAACTTCTGCTTCCACAGAACAAAGCGTGGCTGCATCTACAGATATAATTGGCCTATATTTGTAAATAATGTTTTAGTGGTTGAAACATTTTGAGTGAGAAAGTGTTTATTTGATTTTTATAAAACAAGAAATTCCTACCCTTAATGGGAATTGGTCAATAGTTCCAACCTTTTATTCTATACAGATTCTGCAAGTATAAGATTTTGAAAGAACCTAAGTTATAAAAGTAATATGTTTTAATTTTTGAATGTGCCAGTATATTTTCATATATGATAATATATGAGTGTAAATATGTGCTGATTAACATAAAGATACAACATAAAAAGACATAACAAGGCATATGTGTAATTATTTTAACAATAACATCATGTAAGCATTTTATTTTTATATCTATTGCTACAGCATGGGAAAATGGGTGTGCTCATTTGTGTTGACTATCATAATATTTTTTAATTAAACCTTCTCCATTTAGAAAGCAATACACACATGGAAATATCCACATTCAAGCATTTTATAGTGGATTTAAATAGACCCTTTATGGCAGCTGCCATGACCAAAATACAATTTAGTTATTTAGTAGCCATTTCACAGTGCACTATTAGTCACATGCAGTCTCTGAAGCTGTGGGGATCTTTATTTTTTACTCATTTTGAGTCAGTGAATTGTTTACTGAGAACAGATCATTTGAATCAGTGAATTGTTGAATTATGACTAGATCATTTGATGTATTGTTGGTTGGAAACTTGCGTTGAATTATCAAGTATTTAACTGTAGACTCCCCTCTGAATGGATCATCAGAATCAGTAATATGCTAACAGTAGGCTCGCTCTGAATAAATCATTTGAATCAGTGAGATATTAACTGATTCACTCTGAATGGATCATTTGAACCAGTGAGATGTTAGCAGTATGCTTAACTCTTCTTTTAAAGGATCATTTGAATCAAATTGGTAAAAGTAGATGCACTCTGAATGGATCATTTGAGATAGTGAGATGTTAATACACTCACTCTAAATGGATAATTTGATGATGAGACGTTAACAGTAAACTTGAATCTTCTCTGAACGGATCATTTGATTCAATTAATTGCTAACAGTAGACTCTAAATAATTAATTGGAATCGGTGAGATGTTAATAGACTCACTCTGAATGTATCATTTGAATCAGTGAGATTTTAAAATAATAATAATAACAATAATAATAATAATAATAATAATAATAATAATAATAATAGACTCACTCTGAATTGATCATTTGAATCACTGAGATGTTTACAGTAGACTTGACTCTCGTCTGAATTGATCATTTAAATCAGTGAGATGTTTACAGACTTGACTCTCCTCTGAATGGATTATTTGAATCAGTGAGATGTTAACAGTAGATTTAAGTATGAATAGATCATTTAAATCATTGAGATGCTAACAGTAGACTCTCATCTCATTGGATTTTTTTGGATCAGTGAGATGTTAACAGTAGTATCTACTCAATGGATCGTTTGAATCAGTGTCAT
Source organism: Danio rerio (assembly GCF_052040795.2). Lineage (NCBI taxonomy): Eukaryota > Metazoa > Chordata > Actinopteri > Cypriniformes > Danionidae > Danio > Danio rerio. Next base: position 24,271,371 of record NC_141030.1, read on the forward strand.
GTTCGCAGTATGCTTGACTCTCCTCTGAACGGATCATTTGAATCAATTAATTGTTATCAGTAGACTCACTACTGAATAAATCTTTTGTATTGGTGAGATGTTAATAGACTCACTTTAAATGGATCATTTAAATCAGTGAGATGTTAACATTAGAATTGAATCTGAATGGAACATTTGTTGAGTTATGACTGGATCATTTAGTGAATTGTCCGTTTGAGACTCACATTACCTGAGTATTTAACTGTAGTCACTCCTCTGAATGGATCATCTGAATCAGAGAACTGGTAACAGTAGACTCACTCTGAATGAATAATTTTAATCAGTGAGATGTTCACAGTAGACTTAATCAGTGAGATGTTAATAATAGATTTAAATAAAAACAGATCATACTGTTGACAATTTCTTCAGTTCAAAATAACCTACTCATGAAGTGTAAATGAACAAAGGAGTACAGTATTTTCCGTTGGAAATTTGTAAGGTAAAAGTTTCCTAAACCTAAATTGAAAATACAGATATTTAAAAAAGTTTTTAGGTACAGAAATTAAATTCTGTTCAAATCAAAACTGTTCCACTTATTGTAAAACAGTGTGATATAGTGGGTTTCTTTAGAAGGTGATTTAAAAAGGTATTGGTGTGCCAAAATATACTTCAGGGAAGAACTGACAACAGTAGGATTAAATAGCTTAAGCTAGTAAAGAAGGTCATCTTTAAGTTGGGCACAGATCCCAAAAACAAGGTGGAATGAACACCGAAGAACAAAAAGCCGAAAGTCCAACAAGGCCCAATCAAAGCTCTGATCTAAACCCAATTGAGAATTCAAGGCAGTGTCTGAAAAAATAAGGTGCACAATCAGTGTCTGACTAACCTGAACAACCTTGAACAAATCTTTGCAGAATATCAGGCTAAAATCACACTTGGCTGAGGTGTGAAGTTGGTACATATTGAAGTAACAGTGCTGCAAACTGATTTTTTTTTTTAATTTATAAAAACAATGTGGGAGGTGATAGCCCTTTTTAAAAGTTGAAGGCACAATAATAGTTTGTTTAAAGGAAAAGGGTGGCCAAGATATTACTGTGTTAGGAGTATTTTCTTAGTCTGATTCTGCAATTTGTTTATGGTTTCTAGTTGTATAGGGTAAAGCAGATTGCATGTTTATCTGTGATGCAGATAAAAGCTGAAACACTGTACAAAATAATATAATGTGTTTGTTTTTTTGTAAATACCGAAATATATTGAACACATACATTAATTAATTACATAATTGTAACACTATCCCCTTATACCCCACCAAGAAAAAAAATGTTTGGATTGCATTTCTTAACTCCTTATGTCGCTGGTAAACACATTTAAAGCATTTTTTCAATTAATCCCATGATTTCTAAAATATAATCAGCCTCAACCAAATGGTTGGCATGTCGGTTTATGGTAAAAGTACTGGAGTTAATACATTTACTATGGAAAAAAAAATGAAGTGTAAGACCAATTTATTTTAAAAAATATTAAAAATAAAACATTTTTGAATACCAAATCATCTTTATTTTATTAAGTATGCCATAAAATGTTTCAGATTCTTGTTTAACATGTTTTCTGTTTTTTTTTTCAATAAAACCAAAATCAAGTATAGTAGTGCAACAGGATTATGTTTGATTTTATTAGATTTATTTACTTTTATATTTTTTTTTACTTCAATGTATAAATCATTAAATATTATTTTATTGTGAAAATGTTAAATGGTATTTATGGTATTAAATTATTTAGTATTATTTATTATTACTTTTGTTGTTGTTGCTGTTAACAACATATTTTAACTTGACATTTTATTTATACAGAAGAATATTTGTTGAAATTATTATTAGTTGTTTTTATTGAATTTTTTTCCCTTTATTTATTTACTTTATTTTAATAAGGCTATTTATTTATTTATTTATTTATCATTCATTCATTTTCTTTTCAGCTTAGTCTCTTTATTAATCAGGGGTCGCCACAGCAGAATGAACCGCCAACTTATCCAGCATATGTTTTACGCAGCTGATGCCCTTCCCTTAAGGTTTAACTTGCACTGTATTTCAGTTTTTAGATTAGCATTAAGCGTATGCTTACTACAGTATACATGTATTATGTTAATATATATATGGTTGAAGTCAGAATTATTAGCCCCCCTTTGATTTTTTTTTCTTTTTTTAAATATTTCCCAAATGATGTTTAACAGAGCCAGGAAATTTTCAGTTTGTCTGATAATATTTTTTCTTCTGGAGAAAGTCTTGTTTATTTTATTTTGGCTAGATAAAAAAGCTGTTATTAATTTTTAAAACATAATTTCAAGCACAAAATTATTAGCCATTTTAAGCTATACATTTTTTCCAATAGTCTACAGAACAAACCATCATTGTACAATAACTTACCTAATTACCCTAATCTGCCTAATTAACCTAGTTAAGCCTTTAAATGTCACTTTAAGCTGAATACTAGTATCTTGAAAAATATCTAGTGAAATGTTATTTACTGCCATCATGGCAAAAAAAAAAAAAAAAAATTATCAGTTATTAGAAATGAGTTCTTAAAACTATTATGTTTAGAAACAAGCTGAAAAAAATCTCTCCGTTAAACAGAAATTGGGGGAAAAAAATAAACGGGGACAAATAATTCAGGGGGGCTAATAATTCTGACTTCAACTGTAAAATAGTAAACATAGGAACATTTCAATGTAAATGTATAAAAAATAAAATAAATATAAAATAGCAATAAACATAAATAATACTTCAATAACAAAAAACAACACAGACTTTTTTGTGCATTGTTTACAGCTAAGCAGTATGAAATTGCTTTTCTTTTTAATATTCAGAATACTGTAGCAACATGAAAGTGAGTGTCCTTCAGATATGTTTTTTTTTTGTTGTTGTTTTATATATTGTTTATATATTGTTGTGTTGTTAATATATTTTAACTTGCCATTTTTTATTTATTCAGCAGATTATTTATTTAAATATTTTTTTATTAAATTGATTCATTTTTATTTGTCAAAACCTAGTGCTCTTGTAATTGATTGTAAAGCAAACAATAATTGTTTTTATCTTATTTTTCTCCTGACCAAAATTAAAAAGTTTAAACCATGACTTTTGTGATCCGTTTACAGCTAGAAAAAATTAAGAGGTACTGGTATAAATAATCTATACACTTAAATAATTAATAGTATATATTTAACTGTATATAAAAATAAAGCTTAATAAAAAAATCAATACAAATAATACTTCCATAACAATAAAATCATTTTCCAAAATCTGATCAAAAATCTTTTTCCCAAAATATTACATAAATATGGGTGAAGCAGTGGCGCAGTAGTGCTGTTGCCTCACAGCAAGAAGGTCACTGGGTCTCTGGTTCAGTCCACGGCTCAGGAGTTTGCATGTTCTCCCTGCGTTCGTGTGGGTTTCCTCCAGGTGCTCTGGTTTCCCCCACAGTCCAAAGACATGCGATACAGGTTAATTGGGTTGGCTCAATTATCTGTAATGTATGTGAATGTGAATGAATGTGTTTTCCAGAGATGGGTTGTGGCTGGAAGGGCATCAACTGAGTAAATATGTGCTGGATAAGTTGGTGGTTCATTCCGCTGTGGCGACCCCAGTTTAATAAAGGGACTAAGCCGACAAGAATATGAATGAATGAATCACATAAATATGTCCTAAATCATATCAAATGCATCATAGATTTCCTCAACGTCCGCTTTACAAACACCAGCTAATAATCGTGTGATCATCTTAAGATAATTCTGCTAATCAGAATGAGACAGAAGTACGGTCTCATTAGTCCTTTGAGCTCCGGCAATTTGCAGCTGCATTCGCTCATCTTCCAAATATCACCCAGCAGCTGCAGACTACAGTGGGTGACCTTTCCCCCTTTCTGCAAAACCCCAGAGCATCACCATTCTGACATTTCCAGCGTTCGAGAGGACGGAGGCGTTCATGCTGTCTTATTCCAACAGAGGCCTTTGTGATATTTAGACAGGGAATGAGAACGCCTTGATCTCTGACAGATGAATGTGAGGACAGGGACCATTAAAGGTTTTAATACACTGCTATGACCTGCTTAATTAAATCCATGTCTGTCAGAAAGCCATGCTCTGTGTGCAACTTAGACACGAGTGTTTCTTTCTTTATTTTATTAATCGCTTTCAAGGTGGTTTTGGAGTATTTTAGGGCTATCTAGAGATTTATACATTCTTTTTTATGCTATGGTAAGATCAATATACTTCTACTTTATAGAACAATATAATACACAAGAACAAAAGTACAAGATATAAATCAATACGATGATAACAAGAAAAACCAAAGAAAGGGGAAAAGGAGTGAAAATGAGCAAAAACTTTTAACCTAAACACTGTTGAGAATTTTAAAGGAATATTTTAAGGCAAAAGTTTTCATACTTTTTACATTTTTGTTATGATTTTTATTGATTCTATTGTACAGAATAAATGCACAGGAAACATTAAAGTACAATATAATAAACAAGCAAAATTACAACTGAAATATTAGTACAAAGATAACGAAAGCAAAAAGGATCTTTAGGGATAATTTAAACAACCAAACTTTGGCTACTGCAAGGTCATATTGAGATTCATAAGTTTTATGACATTTTTTGCACTAATTTACACATAAAAATGCTAAAATTATAACACTCTTCAAATAAAAAATATTTGCTCGTCCAAACAAAGTATTTGGGCAGAGGTGCTCAAACTTTTTTCTTATGAAGGGCCAAAAACCAAACTTGATTAAGGGTGGTGGGCTGAAGGTAAACTGTTTTACGTTAAAGCAGTAGTCACCAAACTTGTTCCTGGAGGGCCGGTGTCCTGCAGATTTTAGCTCCAACCCTAATCAAACACACCTGAACAAGCTCATCAAGCTCTTACTACAGAAGGTATACTAGAAACACCCAGGCAGGTGTGTTGAGACAAGTTGGAGCTAAACCCTGCAGGGACACCGGCCTCCAGAACCGAGATTGGTGACCCCTGCATTAAAGTAATACAATTAAACTTCCTAATTTAAAAATATTTAGAAATATATAAAACATATACTTTAATTGTATCAATAATTATACATATTTTTACATTTTATAACATACTTCTTATAATAAAACCATAAACAATCTCATTTATAACACAATGGAGTTCATTATTTTTTTTAATTTACAAAAAGAATACATTTTACTTGAAAGTGGAATATATATGTGTCAAAATAGTGTTTTTAAAAAATGCCACACACTGTCAACAACCAAAAAAGTGTTTTAGGTTTTTCTACCCTTGACCCTTAAATCTGGTAAGTTAACATTTAATTAAAACATTTAATTTAATTTTTTGTAGCTCAGGAATTAAATAAATTAACAAAAGGTCTGATTGAGGGATTCACCCCAACCTTCGTCATCATTTATCATCTCTTCTCTGATTGATCGGTGGGTCAAATCAAAGGTTAAATGGGTCAATTTTGGCCAGTGGGCCCTAGCTTGGGCATCTCTATTCTATGGGGAGAAATGCATTTGTAAGTAAGGGTCTATTGTGAAATTTTACAAGTTTAACCTATACAGTTGAAGTCAGAATTATTAGCTCTCCTTTGAATTATTTTTTCTTTTTTAAATATTTCCACGATGTTTAACAGAGCAAGGAAATGTTCATAGTATGTCTGATAATATTTTTTCCTCTGGAGAAAGTCTTATTTGTTTTATTTTGGCTAGAGTAAAAGCAGTTTTTATTAAAAAAAAGAAAAAAAAAGAAAAAACATTTTAAGGTCAAAATTATTAGCCCCTTTAAGCTATATATTTTTTAATAGTCTACAGACTTGCCTAATTACCCTATTCTGCTTAGTTAACCTAGTTAAGCCTTTAAATGTCACTTCCATCATTTAAGCTGTAAAGAAGTGTCTTGAAAAACATCTAGTCAAATATTATTTAGTGTCATAATGGCAAAGATAAAAATAAAACAGCTATTAGAAATGAGTTATTAAAACTATTATGTTTAGAAATGTGCTTAAAAAAATATCTCCTTTAAACAGAAGTTGGGGAAAAAATAAAGGGGCCGGGGCTAATAATTCAGGGGGGCTAATAAGTCTGACTTCAAATGTATACTATAACTTTAAAGTTTATGCTATTTTAATAGGATTTAAAAAAAAAAGACGTCAGCCATTTGCTTGAATATATTTGGGAGATAAAATAAATCCACTGAACAAATCTCTATCAACACCAGGATACTTGAATTTTCAGTTATAAACACACCTGCAGTTCCATCATGAATCGCTTGATGGCAGTGTAAGCAGGTTGACCGTGTGAGGGCAGAAATCCTGTTGCTCCTCCATTTGCATTGAGCATTTTGACTGCATCAAGTGCGTCTGACAACTTAAAGATTTACACGGCAATCAGCATGAAATAAATCACTCCAGGTCAGAAAACCGCAGCGCATATTGCCTATATTGCTTATAGTAGTAGTGCTTAGCAGAAAAACTGTAATACAAACGTTTAATCTTATTTAACAGTGATCTTCATATCCGAAAACGGGGGATAAACCGCGTGAGCTCTGGCAGGCTATAGGTATGAGATTATTAAAGATTAATAACACCATATTAAGGGGGAAATTGGTGGAAAGTGTCGCGTGGAAGTTTGTTTTACAAAATAATTTATCATATTTTGAAGTTGCTCGTGTGTGGGCGTGACAAAATATAACTGCCTTTATTTATCGAAGGTGTCACACTTAGCAGCTTTGGTTAAAGCTATGTTTCTTTTATAAAATACACTCATATAGTTCCCTAGCAACAAGAGCTGATGGCAACCGCAGTGCAGTAAATATTTGAGTATATTTTCCCTCTCTTTGCCTAAAAGACACTCGCTTTCATGTTGCTATTCTGAATACAAATAAGAGAGGCAATTTCATACTGTTTAGCTGTAAACAATACACCGAGTCTGTTTGTTTTTTTGGGACAGCACATTTTATGGGTTCAACTTACACTGTATTTCAGTTTTTAGATAAGCATTAACTCCCAGCTATGCTTAATAGTGTACATTGACTCGGAGTTGACTTATAGGGTGGCATTATCTTATCTTATGATATCTTAAAAGTGACAGAAGTGGATTATTATTATTATTATTATTAATAATTTGATATATTGACATGATGGTCTAATAGGCATACAATACTTAACATGTGCATTTACACAAGTGATTTTATTTAAACAGTATACTAAATGCAAGGTGTCTAAATAACATTTAAAACAATGTCAAAATACAAAGGCAGTTGTTATACTGCCATTCTGTGTTACAGATATATTTTGAAATAAAATAACAGTTATTTTGATTAATATGTACTTAAGATATTGAATAAAACATAGAATAAAATCTTAGCTAAAATAGCTAAATCATTTAATTTCTTCCTTGAGACATTTTTTCCTCATTAATGTACACACAGCACCCCATAATGACAGAAAAACACAGAATTTTTGAAATTTTTGCAGATTTATTTTAAAAGTAAAACTGAAATGTCACATAGTCCTAAGTATTCAGATCCTTTGCTGAGACACTCATATATTTAACTAGCATTTCTTCTGATCATCCTTGAGATGGTTCCACACCTTAATTTGAGTCCAAACTGTGTTTGCTTATACTGACTTGATTAGGAAAGTAACACACCTGTCCATATAAGACCTCACAACTCACAATGCATGTCATAGCAAATGAGAATCATGAGGTCAAAGGAACTGCAGAGACAGAATTGTGGCAAGGCAGATCTCGCAAAGGTTACAAAAAAATTCTGCTGCATTTAAAGGGTCACGAAACACCAAAACTCATTTTTTGAGCTGTTGACAGTCATATATGTGTCCCATGCTGCTAAAAACACTATATAATATATTAACATATATTTCACTAAAAGGTGAAAATTGGTTGTTTTTGCGTTATTTCGAGTAAATTCGTACTTCCGGTTTGAAACTAATTTTTGAAGCTGCGTCATGGCCATGAGATCTTAGCGTGTATTCCAGTGTGTAGACTGGACGTCTGTACCTGGGAGTGCCTTATTACGTCTCTGAGTGTGCTGCATTAATGCATGAGTAGGGCCAGACGGAATCTGCGGATGTTTTTTGCCATTTCTGCGGAGAATTTTGGTAAAAATCTGCAGATTTCTGCGGAATTATTTTGGAAGTATCCAGCAGTGTATCAAAACTAAAACCTTAACATATGAAATAAAAAGTAATCAATTACTGAATAAAAACTGAATCAATTTAGCTTTACACATTTAAAAATCTGCAAAATTCTGCGCGCGCAGATTCCGTGTGGGCCTATATAAGTAAGACTTGGTTCAAACCAATCAGCGCGCTCTTTTGTGCATCTTCATTAATATGCATGAAGACCTTTTTACCTGAAGACATTTTTACCTGTTACAGTGTTCTGACGGCAGAGAGACGCCACGTTATGTTGCTAAAACAAGCGTGCAGTGTTGCTTTTATAATTTGCTGCAATGAAGGTTTTGTTTTCATTTTCCCTCTATGAGAGCGCAGCTGGACTCACGTGTGGATTACAGTGCACGTGACGCTCGACAACAATACGTGTCTAAGGAAATTTTTTTTACCTGTGAGCTTTTCTTATCAGGAAATGGTGAAATCCGGATTTGCTGCTCGTCTCCTCTTAATAAAGGCTCTAATTTGGTGTTGATTGTCCTGTCTCTACAGATTTGTTAAGTGAGCGACCAGTGCTCTTTGTTTATTCAGACGGCAAATTTATGTTGAACTAAGTATTACACCAAGTGTAAATATGTTAGCACCACAATCAAACTTACCGTTGTGTAGGATTTTCAACGCATTTTGTGACAGGAATAACACACACGGCTTTCTGACGCAACCTGCCATGTGCATCTAAGTTTCCGGGAAATGCTGAGGGTTTTTTTCTCTCATTCGCTGTGTGGTAACAAACATTGCATGAAAAATACACGCTTAGAGCAGTTCCTTGAATCGAATATCTTATTTGTCACGAGAGGCATGAATGAATTCCCTGAATGAAAGGACCAAACTGCAGTTAAAATCCACCATTTAATAATTTGTCAAATAATTCGATTACTGATGTCCATGTAAACACAGTTACTGTCTTTCTCCCCTGTGTGTGTGTTTTGACTCTGTGAAAATCAGTGCGCGCCCAAACGGACACTCCTATTTTTATGCACATTTTTTACAGACCCTCCCTCTTTTGCTCCTGACACTCCCTCCAAACAGAGCTGGACACGCCCACTTTCCTGACTTTTTCCAAAGTAGAGGTGTGAAAACACCCTGCTGAAACAAGGGGGTTTCATGGTCTTTTAAGGTTCCTAAAGCAGGTCACACACCGGATGCATTGCTCGGCGCCGTGACATGGTGCGCACATGACAGTTAAAAGTATCGCACACGCACACATTCGCATGATATTTAACATGAAACTATTTAGATGGTGCTCTGTGGCGCAGCAGAAATATGAACAGTGTTCAGAGTCGTGGCTGGGTGGTGTGTGTACCCTGATAGAAACCTATGTTTAGTATTCTGAAATGCATGACGCTGCATGGCGTGATGCTCTTTCTGGTGTGCGAGCACAGTGGCCGCTCTAATCCTCAAATGGAAGATGTTCGGGTCAACCAGAACTCTTCTTAGAGCTGGGCCGGCCATCTGGCCAAACTGAGCTATCAGTAAGAGAAAAACCCAAGGATCACTGTGGCTAAGCTTCAGAGATGCATTCGGAAGATGGGAGAAAGATGTAGAAAGTCAACCATCACTGCAACCCTCGATCAGTTGGGGCTTTATGGCTTGGCAAATGAAAGCCTAAATGTTTGCTAAAAACATCTGAAGAACTCCAAGATGGTGAGAGATAAAAATCTCTGGTCTGATGACTTTTTGGCCTTAATTTTAAGTAGTATGTGTGAAAAAAAAAACAGGCACCCCTCATCATCTGTCCAATACAGTCCCAACAGTGAAGCATGGTGGCAGCATCATGCTGTGAATGTGTTTTTTAGCTGCAGGGACAGGATGACCGGTTGCAATCGGGGGAAATATGAATGCAGCCAAGTACAGGGATAACCTCCAGAGTGGTCAGGACCTCAGAGTGGGCCAAAGGTTAATCTTGGACAAGGACACTAAACACACAGCTAAAATGATAAAGGGGGACTTCGCAACAACTCTTTGACTGTTCTTGAATGGTCCAGCCAGAGTTCTGATTTAAACCCAATTGAGCATCTTTAGAGAGACCTAAAATGGCTGTTCACCAACGTGTACATCCAACCTGACAAAACTGGAGAGGATTTGCATGGAGGAATGACAGAGGATCCCCAAATCAAGGTGTGAAAACTTGTGGCATCTTTGCCAAAAAGACTTATGGCTGTAACAGATAAAAAGGTGCTTGAACTAAATACTAAGCAAAGGGTCTGAATGTGATAGTTCAGTATTTCTTTTTTAATGAATGTGCAAAAATGTCAACAATTCTGTGTTCTTTTCTGTTAAAATGTGGTGCTGTGTGTACATTAATGAGAAGTATTTAAATGATTTCAGCAAATGGCTGCAATATAACAATATAAGAGTAAAACATTGTAATACTTTTCTGAATAATTTCTGTACCCACTATGTTTTTTCCCCACAGTGCTAAGATGGGATTGAAAGGGCATGCGCTGCATAAAAACATATGCCAGAGTATTTGGCGGTTCTTTCCACTTACTGTGGCGATCCCTGGTCTAATCTGAAGGAAAGTAAGTGAGTGTTTCTAATAACAAAGTTATACATTTAATAAACCTTGTGAGCAGCCATGTATGAGGTGTTTTAGAGGTTATATGCAATTTTACAAAAGAACTATGGATTCAGACTATTTAGATGATCGAGTCAACTTTTTGTCTTAGTGTCTGCTAGTTTATTACCTTTGGGAATACTTGAAAAATTATTAAAACTCTTTGGTCATTTTTGAGTAATTCAATGATTATGCTAAGCTAATAGTGCTTCTGCAAGACCCTGAGATCAGCTGAATAGATTTTAAAGAATTGGTTTAAAGCACTCAACCGTTTAACTCTAGGGAGTTGTAAAATGAGCCTCTTTTTAAAGAAGTGGAGCGTTTTAAAGATTGAAGAAGAAATTTTTAAAGACTGATATATATATATTTTTTTCTTATGCCGCAGGTGACCTGTAACTGTGAACTAATTTTAAGTTATTTTTGTGAAATGCTACTTTTCTGGAATTGCAGAACAACCACCTCATATACTGTAAGTGTTAAAATGTATTTGTGTTATATGGGATTTTTTTTTTTTGCAAAATTAGCATGTTTCCATTGGATGTATTCTAAATTTTCTGTTTCATGTTGCACAGATTAAAGGGTAATCGAAAAGTATTTGATCTCTTGTGATTTCTCTCTCCTCTGTGCTATTATATATCCTTAACACACTTCACATTCCCACATAATAAACTATTTAATTAAAAATGTAATAAACATGTATTAAATGCTTCTAATGCATACAATGTCTCAAAATCCTGTCTGTAAGCAGCTCACTTGTTTTTGAGCACATATGCGAAAAGTAATGACACATGTGCACATCTCTTTCACATACCAACAAATTAAATATTAAACATACATTCATCAGAAGAGCAGGTCTTTCTTGGCAAGAGAGTAATCAAAATTGCACCAAGCAGTAGATGTTAGTCTGCCGAGGTTATTGACTGCCTCACGAGGTGTGTAGAAATGATGAAATGGTTCAATGTATGTAGCATTTCAACCATTTCAAGAGCAAAGTAATGACGCAGAGAATATATAAGGCACGCTCTGTGCAAGATCTGAACACCACGGTGAATAGAAACAGAAGAGTTGAATGAGCACTGGGCCGGACTTCCCACAATTACTCCCCATGGGGGCTGCTTGTACGGCAAAACAGCCTGTTAGTTTCTGAAGCACACTAGATTTTATTCCCCAGCCTGACTGCTGGTCTTCCATTGCTGCGAGATCCAACAGTTTACTCAATTTTCAACTTTTACACCAAAGCGTCGCTTCCCTCACTCAGGGAAATGCATGCTTACCTTCATTCAGCAGCGTAAAGAGGACAAAACGGCGACAAATTACAGAGAGGGACATTAACGCTGACGAACACAACATGACAAGAAAATGGTAGAGACTTGCGCCTCCCAGCTCTCTTTCTCGCCCAAAGAGATTTAAATAATAAAAACCGTCGGCCTGTGAACAAACAGGATAATTATGGCCTGCAGTCTTCCTGTCGCTGGTCAGGCACGGCAGAGCAGAAAGAAACACGTTATTACCACTCAAAGCTTTCTGCCAAGGAATTAGGCAACATCAATGTTTCATGTAGTCGCCCGGTTTGGAAAGAGACTGAAAAATCGACACATTTTGACCAGGCTTTTCTGTGTGCTGTTTTTCTCCCACTGTGAAAGGAAACGTGGGGTCTGAAAATCCCAAATAGACTGGAGAAATTTTTGCACTTGTAAAGAGAGATTACGAGTTGGAGTAAATTGCATGTGAAACTGGCTTGGATTTGTACATGCAAAGCGCTTGAAGTTCACGGCGGGTAAATTACAATAAAAGATAAAAGGCAAATATTGATGTCATGAAATTAAAGCAGTCATTCCATACTGTAGTGTGTCTAAGTAGAGAAAAACTAAAATTATAATAATAAAAAAATGCTTTAAATAAAAAAAAAATTAATCGAAACCTACAAATGCCATTTGTTAGAAGTATTTTACTTCAATAAAGCCTTTTTCTTCCTTTATTCTACCTGACAGATGTAATTAAAGTGGCTTTGACCATCATAATCTATTTCAAAACACAAACTTTTTTCCCTCTTAGGCTTTTAATTAGTTATACATTTATAAAATCCAAATCTTAAAATAACGTTTATTCACTTTTTTATTTATACACCTACAAAGTCTCCAAAAATCCAAGCAAATAATTCTGTTCTGTTATTTCTGTCTGTTCTTCCCGCCATCGGTGAACAGCGCTTCCATTTCTGAAGCTGATCGCAGGCCTTTCTGTTAAGCAGGGGAAGACAATAACCAATCATAGAGACCTCGCCTGTCAACGCTCAAAAAGCAAGCAGGATAATATTTACATTAGTTTATTTGCTATAAATGCTCATGTTGTTTTTTGTGCATGTATTAGAGTTTTGTTTAATACATTCAGAAAGAGTGTTTTCTTTGAGCAGGTCAAATTAAGGGTACAGTTCATATATCTTACTACTGTATTAAAGAACAAAGTTGTATTATAAAATAATATATAAATACAAATATATTTTTAGATTTTAGTAAAAAAAAATATTGTGCTGTGAAGAAAAAATCTAATTAGGTATGGAAAACATCGTCAATGATAATCGTAACCGAACCAAACCGTGAGACCAGTGTAGATTCACACCCACTCGTTACAATTATAGACCTTTTTCTTGGCTGCTGCATGGAGGGCGCCATACTGACCAGAGTCTTTCGGTAGAATGTTTAGAACTTCCGTTTACATCGTTTACAACCGGTAATTTGCGATCCGAAAATGGGTTTCAACAGCGGATTGAGTGGAATCTGTTAGATCTGTGGCTCTAGAGAAAAACAGTATTGTAAGCCATGCTTCTTTTCATTCTGCTTAATCACGTGCCCCCAAAAATGATATTTAAAGTAAACAAAACAATATGATGTCTTTTGACTGCTTTCTTTAATAACTACATTATAAAATACTTGTACTTTTACTGACGCATTTCTAAAAACAGTTCACGGAGAGAGAAAAGTCAGATTGCCTACACTGTTTGTTATCTTTATTTTTCAAAAGCAGACATGTTTGTTGTCATTGTGAGTGTATAAAACAATAAAAACTAGACACCTAACAGATTCAATTGATGTATTGATCTTTTCTGTACAATCAAAACTGGAAGTGTAATTTACGTTCATTTCAGGGTTATGAGGTGAAAACTTGTCAGAACACGTATACGTGGTCTCCGACCCCTAGGGGTTAAAGAGCACTTCAACTTCTATTCAAGTCGCTTTTTTGATAGAGCACTTGTACTTTTACTTAAGTCTGCGTCTCTAGTACTTTATACATGTCTGATGACCACTCCCCGCCACATGACATACGGATCCAATGCGATCAATTTTCACCAAGTAATGCAACCCACCTTTAGTCCAGTTTTAGTTGGAAATTCATGAAGAAAACGTAAAGCACTGTAGCCTTTCAGTTCTCGTAAACCTTTGATCGAAAACACCATTTTTATTGAAACCATAAGCAGCAAAACCCCCCGTCATCACTATGCCATCATTACTTCATCAAGGAAAATAAATAAAAAGATTATTCTAATGCACAAATTGTGCTGTTATTCATGTACGAAATTTAGTGATTCTTATTTATGTAGTACGATAAGCAGTCTTATTATATTGTTATTATATTATATTGTATATATTATTGTTTTTTGTTTTTTTTTGAGACACTATATATTACTGTTCTTTATGTCATTCAAAACCTGAACATTTAAGAACAAAAATTTATATATTTAAACCTGTCTTACTTTTGGACCTCCTAATTTTTGACTGCCATTAAATGTAAGATTGGTCCCAGTTGAATTCAATTTTATTATTCAATCTGCCAGGTGAAGTTAAATCTATAAAATGTGTAAAAAAATTTAACTAGGTAAAATTACTTTAAAATGTTATATGTCAAGACATACTTCTCTAAACAATAAACCAAAGAAAGATGTTTGAGAAATCATTGCAGAATGCATTTCCATATATTGCAAATCATGCGTCCAAAAAGTGCAATATATAGATCCAGGAAGTTATTCTGTAATTGTAAAACGATGTTACATTTCAGCTGTCATGCAGTAAAAGGTGAAGCTTTTATAAATGATTTAGAAAATACTGACAGTTTTCAGACAGGTTTTCTCAACACTCCCTGTCTGCTGTTGGTCAGCCAAACAGATAGATCCACCCCAAACTCATGCCAATGGCAGAGGCTTTGTTCCCATGTTGGGATGTTAAAACAAAGCATTGTTCTGTCAGCTTGTTTCCAGTTTTCAGTAGATTCAGACTAAGAATGGCTTACGATTATCTCTGCATATTAAATCTGAGATGGGGGAAAGAGTCTTAACATTTTAATGATTAAATTACACCTCAACCTTTATTATGGCTCGTTACTAAAATGTTTCTAACATCAGATTCACTTGCCTGAATTAGCTAATTAGCTCTATAACAGCTTGAGATACTAATGTTGATAATGATCTTAATAATATTTGTCTTGGTATTATTATTGTTTTTTATTAGTTAAATGAGAAAAAGATAATTAACGGAGGAAAAAGAAATAGCAGAACAATGAACATGGCAAGCTAATGAACCACGGCAAAAAAATAAACCATTTGTACCTCTGAACATTAACCACTGCATTGATCTTACCTGCATAATGCATTAACAACGACCTCTGATTATTTATGAGTGCAGAGTGCAGGTATGGTAAATGACACTATGAGTTAGAGGAATTGATTTATGAAACTATACAAACAGCACACATAAGCTCACATTACAGTAATGGCAATGAATGACAATGTACAGTATAACCAATGAACAAGAATATTAAGCAAAAAAGTGTAATGAAACATTGTGTTTGAGACTTTGGTGTCTGGTATATGGTATTAAAGTAATTAAAACACCTACAGACAAAGACAAAATTGTTGGTACCTTTAAAATAAACATTATTTTATATATTCTTTTATTTTTTTAACAACATTTTTCTCCATTATGATACCTAGTAGGGCTAAACAATATATCATTTCAGCATCGATAGCAATGTGCACATTCGCAAGAGTCACAGGATCTGCAATATTGAGTTGGGATTGTAAAGTTTAGGATTGTATAGTTGTATAGTTACATATATTTATTTTGAATTGTGGCTCAACTCCTATATATATAGTTATATACAGCTAGAATAAAAGCAGTTTTTATTTTTTATGAAACCTTTTAAGGTCAAAATTATTAGCCCCTTTAAGCTAGATTTTTTCTCGATAGTCTACAGAACAAACCCTCGTTATACAATAACATTCCTAATTACCCTAACCTGCCTAGTTAACCTAATTAACCTAGTTAAGCCTTTAACTGTCACTTTAAGCTGATAAAATAGAAGTACTTTCAAAATTATCTAGTCAAATATTATGTACTGTCATCATGGAAAACAAAAGATGATAAAGCAGTTATAAGAAATGAGTTATTAAAACTATGATGTTTAGAAATGTGTTGAAAAAATCTTTTCTCCGTTAAACAGAAATTGGGAAAAAAAATAAACAAGCGGTCTAATAATTTACGGGGGCTAATAATTCTGACTTGAACTGTATATGGAGTTACTGCAGAGTTTAACCTTAATGAGGTAAAAGTTTATCGTTTGCACATATTTGAAAGCACAAAAAGCATTCAGACACAACATTTTATTAAAAATATTTTTATTCAACTGTTTAAACAGTAAAGTCTTTGCAGTGTTATTTTAGGTTTGGCTTTTTTCACTTTCTGCACCTGAATGTGATTTGACTATACCCTAAAAACCATAAATCACGGTTTATTACACTTTTATTGACCTTATTCTTTAATGCGGAAGTGCGCTTGTTTTTGTGATTGTTTTAAAACTTCCAACATATTTGCCTATGGGAGAAATGACTTGGAATAATAAACGAAAATAAGAAGAAGAAGAAAAAAAAATCAGTCAAACTACTTTCTCTACAAACAAGTGTTTGCATGAATATACAGACAAAGCAGAATCATATAATAAGAAAATATTAGTTTGCAACATCAAGCAGCAGCATCAAGCTGTTTTTAATGTCTAAAAATAAATGGAAGTGAATGAGACTGGAAGTCTCAAGCCAAAAAAGATGAAAAAATTCAAATGGCTCATACGTGCTCATACGCGGAGAATAAGGTGAATATTTGTAAATTACATTTCAAGCATTATTTGTTCCCCTACAAAATCATGCAAAAAGATTGAAAATTAATCCATTGTTTCCAAATTCTACTTATCTGGTGAAATTGTATTTATATTGCAATATATATTGCATAAAAACAAAATATCACAATGTCCAATTTTTCAGATTTCATGTAGCCCTAATACCCGGCCAATTTTACATAGTAAAAACATAAAAAACGCTCATCACAAAAGACCCATTTTTATTTAAAAGTATCTTTTGACAATCCACAGCATTATACCACTGACCCCATTTCCCTTCATTCAACAACTGCACAAGTCGAAACCCCTTCAAAGAACATCCCATCCTTTCCTAATCAAAGCACTGTCTGTGAAACCAACTCTTCCATGAAGCAAAACAAGCAGCAAACCATCCACCTCTGCTTTAGTCTCTCTTGCTAAAATCACAATCACACACATACGCACACACACACTCTGTGCCTGTTCCTGCTCTAAATAGTTCAATCAGAAGCGTTCGTGGGCGACACTATGGGACCCGTCCGCCTGGGCCTCGGGTCTCCATCCAGCAGATGAGCCTGCCAGCGGCTCCGAGCAAACAGGCAGATGGTGTATAAGCGGACAGATCCGCTCTCCATCAGCGCCGGTGCTCTGACGGCTGAGACTGTGTCGCCGACTGTACCTCTGGTCCCACTTTGTTACGCCACCGTCCCTTATGACAGCCAAACATGCTCTGCCTTAACCGTACAGACATCTGCTGAGTCTCTGCAGTCCAGACCTGCGTTCATTCCCAATGCATTCCCACAGTCTAAAGCAGGATTGTGGAGCTTTTTATATTGAAGCCGGTTGTTAGCATTGTGGTGGATTTTGCTTTTCCTGAAAAATCTTGGGTTATAGGGTAAATTTTGTTTATGATTATATAAGACATATATCCTTATTTATAATCAGACTACAGAAAATAGAGGAATAATTATGTATCACAGTCAAAAATAATAACCAATAATATTTTTTAAACTGAAAATGGCTCACTGTTAAATGCAGAGGTGTGGCCAGAAATGTGGAAGTGATCAAATAGGGTAGACGTCAGTAACTAACCTTAAAGAAGACCTATTATGCCTCTTTTTACAAGATATAAAATAGGTCTCTGATGTAGTGTGTATGTGACATTTCAGCTTAAAAATAGCCCACAAATATTTTTTAATAACTCTTTGAAACTGTCCCTTTTAGGCTTTGATCCAAATTGTGTTGACTGTCGCTTTAAAATCAAATGAGATTGTGCTTTCAGCCCTCTTTTCAAGAGTGGGTGGAGCTACAAATGCTATTGTGTCAGCATAGCTGCAGTTTCAAAAACAGGATGAACATAATCTCTGTGAAAAACTGAAAATGTCAAAAGAGCTGGCTCAGAAAGAAATAGTAATATTAATAATACATTTTTATTTATATAGCGCCTTTACAATAAATGTAACAAAAATAGATAGTACAAAAAGACATTGAAAGAAACAGTAATCAAGTAAAGACAACATTAGATAAAAAGATAAACTACGCTGAAACTTTTTTTTCAACATTTCTCAACATAAACTCAACATTTATAATGCCTCCTAATCGCTGACATTATCTTCGGCAGGAACAACTCGAAAACTCTAATGGCGGATGACTGCTTCTCACTCAGGGCTGCTTAGGCTAATATGGGAGAGGTTGTCACTAATGGTCACTATTGTTTCTTCAGACTGTTTTTTTTTAAGTGAGACTATAAAATATAGATTTCATTTGTACCATTGGAGGCTGGCGATATTTACATTGTTGTCACGCAACTGTGCTGAAACCTTATAAAAGTGATATTTGCATAATAGGTCCCATATCATCATGGGAGCCATATAATGAAAATGTGGATATACCTAGACATAGCTAATAAAAGTCAATAGAAAATGGCATACCATGAGCCTCAAACACCATTGTTTCCTCATTATTGTGTTAAACCCATGAGTGTGATGCTGCGTTCACACCAGACGCAGATAAAGCATCAAGCACGAGTGATTTACATGTTAAGTCAATGCAAAGATGGCACGTGAATCACTCAAGTTGGAAAATCTGATCTTCAGCGGACATTCGCAGCACATTAACCAATCAGGAGCTTGCTCTTGTAGGGGAGTAATTATGATGTAGCGCCTATTGTTGGTGTCCTGTGCTAAAATCACCTTGCCGACATTGGACAACAGTTCATCAAATTGAGCCTGGCTCAATTGGAAGCCCCACTGAAAGCTTCCGTCATCCAGGTATAGTTTCTGGGAGTTGATGAACTCAAAGCTCCAAACAAATCAATGCTGTTTATCAGCCTTCCTAAAGCACATAAACACAGCTATTCTCTCAATAAAATCCATGTTAGCCATTTAACAACAAACCTAGAGTCACCGGACAGACAGAAGCCCTATCCATGATGCAAATCTGCATCTATTGTAAAGTGAATTTGAACGTGAATGAAGCGAGTAAACTCAAAAGGTTTACACGTCTATGTACATGCCAATAGCGAGATTTATTCTGGTGTGAACACAGCTTAAAATCAGAAGACTATGACTTTGCTCGCGGGATCATTAATATGCACACCCAAGGCTGCATTTGATTGGCCACAACATTTTCTAGTGTGATTACAACTATGATCATTTTCCCCTTATTTTTATCTAAACCTATATTAAACTTAATATATATATAGAACTCTTATTTTAAAAATGAAAGAGACAGGGAGTGTAGAAGCCATTTGGCTGTGCCATGTTCATGTCCAATGTGCGATGGGCTTTAAGGAGCAGGTATTAGCCAGCTATCTGTTTACAGTGCATCAGAACACAAAATGCGGGATATATTTTTAATTTATTCAGCACTTCTTTTTAGTTCAACTTGTATATTGTGAAATTTACCACATACGTTTGTAATGAGGCAATATTATAAGTAAATGTGCCACCATCTGCCCTATCCCAGACGCCCACATACAACTTTCTCTGAAGGCATATAGTCTGTTTCAGGATGTTTATGGTACGTTTTTGGAATTTGAGCAAGTCTGGAACATTGCTGTCTATGGAAGATGAGGAAACTTTCAGATTTCACCTAAAATATCTTAATTTGTGTTCTGAAGACAAACAAAGGTTTCTGGGGTTTGGAACAACATGAAGGTAAACAATTAAAAACTATTTTAATTTTTGGGTGAGGCACATCATTTCACAACATATGAAATCATATGTGCAGGTTTATGGGTCTTTGTAGAGGCTGTAGTTTGCATTGTGGTGGAGTTTGTTTCATTGAAATGTCTAGTTTAATTTGGGGTGATTTATTTCTTAAAAGTTATTTTCTTTTTTATATTAACCCAGTTAACACTCCTGCCACACATGTTATATTCATAGTTAATTAGTACTAACATGATGTAGAATGCAGTTTTATGACTCTAAAATTCAAGATACTGGGGCAAAAATGAACCCGAATGAGGATTTTGTCACATATTTATACATGATAGACTTGAGCAGCAAGGTCAATACCAAACAAGAGCCTTTTTTGTTCTGTATCACGAGTGAAAATGTGATATTGATCTTATACAACAGCTCTGTAAATAAGAAATTGATATTTTTGACAAAATATTTCCTGTTTTTTGTCAATTTTGCTAACAGAACGATCAAGAAACAGCAGGAAAGCGACCAGCACAGTGATAATTCTTTTCTGAATGAGTTATGAATGAATAGACTGAACCAATGATTCAATTGCGCATTTTAGAAAATTCTCGAATGAATCAGCTGTTTGAATGAATCAAATGAAAACCGACTCTCTTACATAAATGACTCATTGAGACATTTACCAGTGTCTTTGTTTGCAGAATCATTCCATTAAAAATGATTTCTGCTGAGTCAGGACCTGCATTCATTCCCTCACCAATGCAGTCTTCAGCAGGATTGTGGGGGCTTTGTAAAGGCGGTAGTTAGGATTGTAGAGGGTTTTGTTAGTTTGAAATTCCTGAAAGGCAGGAGGCTTAATTTGGGGTAAATTATTTCTGAAAGGCACAATAAAGCTAAATATCGCATACGTTCAGGCAAATCGAGAAGTGTGCAGCTTCCAAAAGGGCGCCAGGTCCTTCATATTCAGCTGGAAGCTTTGCAGAGAAATTGTGTTAAGGCCTTACTTTGAATTTAAATGAATATTGCATGCTCTTTTTCAAATGTCATCTTCCTTGCATGCCAAGTTTACACTTTCCATTGCATATTTAGCCAGGGGAATGCATAAGGACCTTTCAATCAAGGAAAGGCACCTTCCTCTAGACTTTGTATTAATTATGAAAATGCATTCAGGGCAAGGCCATCCAGATGTCTAGTGGCAATTGGAATTTAAAAGCTTTTTTTGGCTTGTTATTTTGGTCTCTAGACTCTGGGAAATCCCAGATGCATCACTGGGGATTGCGCTCACAGTCCAATTAGCATTTCCAGCAATTACAGCAAAGAAGGCCATGGTCATTTCGGAGGCAAGAAACTTACAGAGTTTTCAGGGCACTTTAGGCAGGAACACAGGATGGGAGAGATTAAAGATGAACAAGGAGTAAACAGGAGGAAGTCGAGAAGACAAGACAGAAGAGAAGGACGTGCAAGGTCTCTGAGCTCCAGACAAAAATAAAAGCTACGAGAAAAGCTACTGGCTTCTAAAATGAAATTATGGATTGGCTCTATAAAGACAAAAAAAAAAGAAAGGAAAAAAATTGTTGACAAAAATAACAGTCAAATGTATTTATTGTAAAAACTGTATGAACATTACGTTAGGTTTCTGGTTCAAAACTAACAATGGCTCTCAGTTAAATGTAGCAGTGAGGCAAAAGATTTTTAAGTGAGCAGACCTATAGGCAAATTAAGTGGACTTCAGAAACCTTAAGATGAAGTACATAATTTTAGCATAACAAAAACATATGGAAAAATAAGAGTCTAAAATATAAGCCTAAATTGTGTAATTGTAGTATATTTAGTAGTATATACTGTAGTTTTTGAAAATGACCTTCCATGCAGTGTGTAACACAGCTCTAATTGAATGAAACCATCCAGCTGAGGTTTAAATCACAAAGTGCAACTTTTTTTTAAACTTGAGTGAATGAATCATGTTGTGCTCGGATCTTTTGCCTGAACGCGTCAATGTTGATATGAGACATCACCAAATATGTTGTGCCGGATCCGGTAAAACAAGAACGCGCCTTTCTCTTTAGACATAAGCGGAGCGTGGGGGAATCACAGGACTGATCGTGACACAAAGATGATGATCACTGACAGAGGGAGATTTGGATGTGTTTATATAGTGCTAATAAAGTTAATATAGGGAATAAATTGTTAAAGTTCATTTTCACAACAATACCTCAGTATAGCCCACCTAGTGCTGTATTTGTTTCTGTCATTTTACTGATGATTGATACAATATCCTACCCTGCAACCCGGGATTCACCGGCCATTTGTTATTAAGGATCAGCAAAGACTATGGGACTTTGTCAGCAACTGTTGCAGTTCATATGGACCAGTTTCTTCTTCCTCAGGATCATAACATGTAAGTTTAATTAAAATTATTGCATCGTTCTCTGTAGTTTGCAAAATATATATTTAGTTGTGTGTTGTAAAGTAATCACTCTGTGTGGCTTGTATTCCCTTATCTATTATAGATCAGTGCTGTTACTGTATCTCTATGTATTAAATCAGTATGGAGCTATTTACATAATGCGTCCAAAACCATGTACCCATGCTTCTTCCAATACTGATTTAAAGTTAAATGAGTCTCTGAACTCGTGATCATCTGCCGTTTGTCTTTGTGGCCACCATCAGCTGTTACTACACATACGTGCAAAATAGTTAAACTTTTTTCACTGTGTGGACTAATACTGAATGTGTGTAGTAATTATTACTTGGGGTTAGGGTCAAGAGAAAAGTAATATGCTGTCGTTAACTGCATTGCTTTAATGCATTCCTGCATTGGGCTCACATGTTTTGCGACTTCATAACCGTGGTGGGCATTTCTCTCTGTCTTGCTCTGAATCAAGTCGACCAATCAATACAGACTGGGTCATTGGACCAATAACAACAGATTAGCCTCACACAAAGGAGGGGTTTTAGAACAAATGAATTGCTGAACGAATCGCATGGCAGTCGTTGGGATAATTAGGTAAAAATAAATGCATATTATAAGACAATGAAAGTGTTTTTGACCTTGCATGCATATCAGAATGTTGTTGGAGACCCCCAAACCCACAATATGACCTTTTATAATGCATAATAAGCGCACTTTGAGCATCTTCCTAAACATATGTATTTTGAATTCTACATCAAAAATTTCTCAACTTA
Source organism: Danio rerio (assembly GCF_052040795.2). Taxonomy (NCBI): domain Eukaryota; kingdom Metazoa; phylum Chordata; class Actinopteri; order Cypriniformes; family Danionidae; genus Danio; species Danio rerio. The sequence continues at coordinate 24,294,605 of NC_141030.1, forward strand.
AAGAATACGAGCATTGTTATTTTAGATGCAAACAATACCAGGTACTTTAACATTGTGTTTTAGTTCAAAGCTTCAAGAAACATTGGGCCGTTATCAACCTTAACATGCTACGTTAACGTGAGACTCTTATCGGGCGATAAAAAAACATTGTTAATCTATTTTCAAAGTTGGGTTGGGAGCTGGGTCTATTCTACGCAAGTTATGATGACATTCACCTTGATATTTTAGCGCGAATGTATACCTGGCTGCTGAGCCATGTGACAAAAAAGTGCCCTTCTGAATCAAATCAGTAGGATGCCCTTCTGGATCTTTCACTTACTTCAAAGACACTACTGACTACATTTACATGGACATCTGTAATCTAGTTATTTGTCTTAATAGAAAATAATATAATTAAGGTGTTTACGTGAAGTGCTTTCATGTAAGAGTCCTGTAATTTTGGGTGACTTGCAGTTCGGCAGTTTCACTATCACTCATGAACATTTCATTCATGTCCCATGTCAAACTGAATTATTAGACGCAAATAGTAAGGACTGGTGAGAGTGTAATGGAATTTATTAACGTACACTGTATTGAAAGAAAAAACTTCAGAATTCGCGATGTGTGTGTGTGCGTGGTACTTTACTGACAGCTGCGTGTGTGGATCTTGTCGGAAAATATGGCGAAAAGTCCTACATGAAGGTAATAGTTTGATTGTGGTGTTTACTTCAATAATGCTGCTAATATATGCATACTCCACATCTTAATTTCATTTCTGTTTAGTTCAGTTATGACTTTAGTCGGATTAAGGTAATAAAAAAAAATCTCTGTTTCGAGCTTAGGCCTACAGTTCAAAATTCATGTTTAACGGAAAAAACAGTACACCTTATTGAACATCATTTATTTTCATTATCATAGTAGAACAGTTTCTCATGCAGTTTGTGATGCATTTTGGAAACCAGAGATGAGCCCCTGGTCTATTGTGCCACCGGACTTACTTTTAGTCAATATTTTGGTAGCACACATATTCTGAATGCCTTTGGGAGAATTCAAATGAGCCATTTTAATCTAGATTAATTCCAAGATTACAGTGAGATTAATCTAGATTGAAAAATTGAAATATGCTCACCTATAGTTTTTATTTTATTTCAGATTTACAGTTGAACAGCATTTCTCACAAAGTAAAAAGCCAATTATAATGATTGGCCTGAAAAATACAGTATTTTTGTGAATTCAGGACAACAGAGATGTTACATCACTGTCATTGGTACACAAAACATCTTTTATGTTAACATTGTCATCATATTGTAACTTTTTTCTGACTTTTAATAAAAGATTTGAGTCATTTGTTTGCAAAGTCCCACACTGCATGTGTTTATGTTCTTAAAAAAAAAAAAAAAAAAAAAAACACTGCTGCGCACATATCAGAGAAATAAAAAAACTCCAAACAAAAGCCAGATTTTAAATGAAAGTCACATTTTTTGGACCATTTTAGGTGCAGACTGAAGCGCTGTGATCTTCCAGTCTCTCTTTTTCAAACACAAAAGCCTCAGACTAAAAGAAAACATCCAAAGGACAGAAAGCAACACTGAAAAACAACAAACATCAAAACTCACGCCACTGTTCAGAAACTTCTTGCATTGCTGATAGTGAGGGAAAAAGGCCCTTTTTTTGTTTAGACATTTAGACATTTCAAACCCACAATTAAACCAACACAGTGTAGCATAAAATAAAGCAAGCCTTGTGTGATTTCATAATTCACAATAAAGTTTTCTCAGTGCTTGGAAGGCAATCTAACTTTGCCTGCATGTTTGACAGGCATACAGTAAGTAGATGCTTCTTGGCAATATTAAAATCTAGGTCAGGCGGCACATGCAATCATCTCACAATATACAGAAATATAACATCATGCCCTGACAACAACGTGCAATGAAAGCAAGAGTGCGCGGCTTTATGGAGCTGCTTGGTGTTTCGGTCACATATAATAGCACTGCTGATGAAGGCCTGAATGAAAGGCTATAATCAAGCGCATATGGAGGACTCCAGACGTATGAGCTTTGCATTGAGTTTCTCCACTCGTATAATGCTGAAAGCACACTTCAAATCAATAAAACTCACCGCAGCGGCCAATGAAACGGCTATGAGAGTGTCAGGAGTGTGGCAGATCAACAAAAGGATGAGGGAGAAATTGGTCGTGTTACAAAAGAGGCTTCAGCTGACCATTGAAAGAGAAAAGTGAATATTATAAGATAAAGATAGAGAGAAGAAAGGCTTTACCTAAAATATGAGTTTTTGAACAGGCGTCACTGTGAAAAGTGATTAGTTGACTTTGCTTTAAAAAGATGGCTAAACCTGATGCTTTTAAAGTGATTGGCTGACCTAACTCAAAAAAGTAAACTCGTCTAAATTAAAATTCATATTTTCTATAGCAGTGTTTCTCAACCACGTTCCTGGAGGACCACCAACACTACATGTTTTGAATGTCTCTTTTGTCACATCCATTAAGTCTTTCAGTCTCTGCTAATGAGCTGGGACCTCATGTATCAATGCTACGTACGCACAAAAGCTTTGCGTACGCCAGGTTTCCCGCTCATGTTTGGATTTGGTAACGATGAAATGAATGTGAGAATGTGCATTGGTCCATGCCAACTTCATGTCTGGCGTATGTGTATTTCTTGTGTGTGTGTGTGTGTTAGTTTTAATTCCATTGGCGACTCCAAGAGGCAATTATGTTAAATTGCACACTGCAAAGTATTGCTCCAGCACATGTGAAAAACATTGCTATTGATTTATTATTGATAAAATGGGTAAATTGACACAATATATATTCACAATATACTGTCAACCCATGATTTATTGATCCTCACAAAGAGCAATGGTTGGAATGAGGCTCCAAGGTGGCAGGTGAGTGATGGATTTAAAGATATTATTCCAACTAAGTTTGATTTAATTTAATTTTATTTTATTTAGCGTAATTATTTAACTGCATATCAGGAGACTGTGGTTATCCATTAAAGATGTGGCTGTTAAACCCCCTCAACAAGTGCACAAATACATTGATGCCCATTCTCGCACTCTGTCAGTTGTGGAGCAGGTGATTTGGCAGCTGAAATGCAGGTGGTGCTGCCTTGATAAGAGCGGAGGGTTGCTGCTATACCACCCTAACAAAATGTTCCTCTAATACATGTGTCTCCCACAAACACGGATACTACTCCAGACAGTAAAGTGTCGCCCCTAATTGAGGCAACTCTCTCCTCAAAGCGTGTTAGTTCAACATCCCGTTTTCCCGCCTGTTCGGTCCACACTTTGACGGTGCGCCACTGTTCTCCTCTTAACCTGCACCTTTACATCGGACCATTTCTTTTTTCATTTGTTCACAGTGCGATGTTCAGACCCCACTGCGTTCATTGCGTCAACTAAACTCTCCCACTCTATTTTTTTCTTCTTTTCTTAATTCTGGAGAACAAACTTGCAAGTAACAGTTTTTCTTCTGTCTACCCCTGATAAGTGCTCCTCCAATTCACATTCTGTAAAGTTTCTCCTCTTGCTTGCTTTTTCCATTGCTTTTTTGTTTGGTATTGCCAAAGTGGAATCATTACCATATTTATACAGGGAAGGAGGCAGGGAGAGGTTTTGCACTTGTGCACGTGCGCTCAATTTCACGTTAATTTGGATGTACAAAGAGAATATGCGTGGGATTCCGCATATGCAGTGTTTCATACATCTGATTTTACTGCGTACGCACATTTACAGCTTTGTCTGTACGCAATGTTTTGGAATTAATTCAATGCAAGTCTTTGTATATGAGCCCCTGGGGATCTGAATAAGGGTGTTTTTGGTTAAGGAGACATTGAAAATGTGCAGAGCTGGTGGTCTAAACGGAAGTCTATTGGGAGAAAAGTGCAGTGTGACCACGATATATGGCGACCCAGTGGCGTAGTAGGTAGTGCTGTCACAGAAAAAAGGTTGCTGGGTCGCAGGTTCGAGGAGTTTGCATGTTCTCTCTGCGTTCACGTTGGTTACCTCTGGGTGCTCCGGGTTCCCCCACAGTCCAAAGACATGCGGTACAGGTGAGTTGTGTAAGCTAAATTGTCTGTAGTGTATGAGTGTGTGTGTGTAAATGTGTTTCCCAGAAATGGGTTGCAGCTGGAAGGGCATCCGCCAGGCCCGGATTGGCTAATCGGGAGGACCGGGAGAATTCCCGGTGGGCCGGTCCGTTTTTTGGCCGCGAGGGCCGGTGTCCCTAGCTCCAGAATCTGTTGCTCTCAGCAGTCACACTTTATAAATTAATTTATTTACTTACTTGACTACAGTCTTCTTATTCATTATTTTCCCGCAGCTCTGCTCTTTTTATATATAACCAGCCTACAGGTTAATGATGATATTACTCAGATGAGTCAGTTCTTCATATACAACTGTTGTGGTCCAGTGATTAGCACGTTAGATTACGACGCCGCCGACTCGGGTTTGATCCTTGTCTGAGTATGTTTTTTTTATTTTATTATATTTTTATTGTTAAGACATTTAATACTGTTAGGGTTTTTAAACATTTAAAGTTCTAAAGCAGCTGTTTTCTCAAAAAAAAAAAAAAAAAAAAAACGTGATAGTGTAATTAGAAACTGAATTGGAAATGACCTTATTTTATATAGTCAGTTGTGAACTGAGGTGGGCCGGTCTAAGGCTTGAAACTCCAGGGCTGAAAAAGAGTCCCACTCCGGCCCTGGCATCCGCTGTGTAAAAATGTGCTGGAAAAGTTGGCGGCTCATTCCGCTGTGGCGACCCCGGATTAATAAAGGGACTAAGCCGACAAGAAAATAATGAATGAATGATAAAATATACAAGTTTAATAAGTCTATTGATAATAATATTCATTTTCAAAATAGTGTACTTATTTTTGCTGAGATATGTATGTACATAATTTCAAGTTAAAACAGATTCAACATGTCACTTTTAAGGCTTTACTCACTTTTTTAAAGTAAAATAATCTCTTTTTAAATTGGACTGGGTATAAGTGTATTTTATTGTAGCCAGTGTATACTTATTTTGCATAGCAAAATAAAACCCAAATTCCGTTCTTTTTATTTACAATTTATATTGCATCACCTCTTAATGTACTTGATTATTTTATTGTGTAGTTGATTGTCATTATTGTAGAAAAATATTTCTTATATATAAAAGTCTTTTAAAGTTTTTTTTTTTTTTAAACTTTTATAAATTTATAAAAGAAAATGAATCAATGAATATATATAATGCGGGGTTGCCACAGCGGAATAAACTGCCAACCTATCTATCTGTTTTACACATCAGATGCCCTTTACACCGCAACCAATCACATCTATATTTAATTTGTTTGTAGTCTACAATGATTAAGGCCATTAAAAAGCCTTAAGGTTTTTCAATAAAAAATACAGTTTGTGTCAGTAAACCCATTTTTGGATGTCAAAGATAATTTAAGATATGACTAATGATGATAATAACAGCAATGATGACAGTAAAGTTAAATAAGAAACTGCCGCATGTCACTTCTGTTTTGCGTTCTCTTTGTTCAGTTTTCCTGCCACTCATCATTTCCATTGACTTTAATTCCCTCCAGCTGTTCCCTATTTAGTTGATCTCCACTCCCTTGTGCATTTAAGTCCCTCTGTTGCTAAGTTCAGTGTCTGGTATTATTTTTGTAAGCTACTTGCTTGTGCTTGTTCCTGCCTGCTATAGTGGATTAGCCTTTTTTGTATGTTTTATAAAAAATATTTAATTCATTTTTCCTTCATCCAATTCTTCTCGCAGCTTACATAATACAAATTAAATTGTATTACAATATAATTACAGTATTATTATTAAAAAAAATCATAAAATAATTAAATTCATAAAATAATACAGTTTTGTGTGGAGCCATGATGTTCACCGCTATATATAAATAAATTAGTTCATATTATTGATAATCATCATAAATAAATAAAATATTGATAATATGGGTCTGTCCTAGTAATATTTATGAATATCATTTTTAGTGAAAAGTAGTATAGCCCCTTTCACACACACAGACCTTTCCGGAAATTAAATTTTCCAAAAAGTGATCATGTGTGAATAGGCCCTTTTTGAAAATACCGTTAAATTCGATCTCGCAATTTTCTGGAAAGAGAATTTGTAATATTAGCGGTGATTCGGCGGAATTCTGCTCTCTGTGAACACAGAAGGAAATTGCAGGAAAGAGCACGTTCACGATTAAAACACGCTGACGTGAGATGTCTGCTCCAGCCAATTAGAACATTCAGACACATTCACATCTGTGCTGTTGTTTTTCAAGTCACATTTAGCTGCTAGCTGTTAGATAACGTTTCTTTGCTAATTTTTAATGCCAACTTTGTAAAAAATTATAGATAAAACGCTTAAGATAAACTTATTGTAATGCTTATAAAGTTGTTCACAATACTTATCCACCCACAAAACTTGAAATGTAGTCAAATATGTAAACATTAAGCTGCGGTTTGCACTTCTGCCTTTGGATGTCTCTGGGACAAAGCAGCTGCATGAATGCTAAAGCTTTAAATGAAAGTGAAACCATCAACAAAAGCCTTACCCCCGTCAAGCGCAGCCATTTAGAGCTCATTACTGGTTAATGATGTCAGAATTTGCCGGTATTTTGGAATGAATGTGTGAATGGTCCTTTCCGGATAAAATTGCAGACCTTCTTTGCTGTGTGAACATTGCGTGCACACATAGGGCTCAACTTGTGCAGTGCACATGCTTTTTTTAGTCTTGGATATAAAATGTCCTTCCAAAAGGATCTGAAGTGCCCCAGCGACACACACACACACACACACACACACACACACACACACACAGCTCAAAAAATACGTTTTAAAATCTATTTTAAGATTGTGTCATGTCCTCATATGATGTCCAGTCCAAAATATGGATCCCAAAGCAAAAAAGTTGTAGACTGTTTGTGGGCACAAAACATAGCTTCAACATATCAAACGCCCAGCATGAAAAAGTAAAGCACAGGCGCAGCTTTAAAACACTTTCTTCTAGAAAAGTTGCAGGGAGCGACGGTGCGCCTTGAGGGAAAACCACTGCGGGAATAATAGAGCTCTGCCATTGAAGACACGAACAAAGAGGAGGGTTTGATGCGAGACGTCACAGGTAAAGACAGCAAAATGAAGGGCAGGACGGAGATGAGAGACTGAGGGAAGGATGGGACTAGAAGGTCAGACAGAGCGAACAAAAAGAAACGGGTCTGATTCAAGAGAGAGACGTAAATAACAAGACTGACAGCTGAATGGAGGCTCTTTTTTTTGTGCCGGGACTGTATTTATAAGCATGTGCAGCTGTGAAGTTCACTCTAAGTGCTGACAAGAGGCCGTGAAAACACAGTATACCTGAGAGAGAAAGCATCGCGAGGGCTGTGAAGTGCTGTTAGGGGAGGAACGTTGGGAATATGTTGACATATAGCTGATGGGACAACGCTAAATGTGTTGATAGTGTGAAGGAATTGCTGAGGTCTTTTGCGAAAAAAGAGACATCTGTATACACTCCATTCAACAACCTCACACCTGCACTCGCAAACACACACAAAACACACCAGCCAGAGTGCTTTCTGCAAGTACAAATATACACAGTCTCAGATATAGTGTCAAATAATTAGCATATCGCCACATCACAGTTTATGGCACTTTGTTAGAATAAGACTGTGATCTCTATTAATCTGCGGCTAAATACAGTTTGTCACTTTAAAAGGTGTCGAATGGTTGAATAAGATTTTGCTATTTTTTTCTTTGGAAAAAAACATGCAGTAAAGGCAGATTTTATAGACAGGGATTCTTTATTAAAATTGTATCAAATATATTTTCTCCAAAAATAAAGTTGTGTTAAAGAATAATGTTTACGTACAGTGCTCAGAATATATAAGTACACCCCTCACAAATCTATCTTTTAAATTCATATTTTTAGGGAAGCGTTACAATATTATATTTGTGCATATACATAAGAGTAGTCAGTGCTGAAGCCACATCTGGAGCTTATTTAACAAAATAACATATGATAATGGTCCAAAAACTAGTACAGCCAAATTTATGTTATAAAAAAAATAAATAAATACAAATGGGAAAAAATGAAAAATAAAAAGAAGCAATAAAATTTAAAAATTTTGTTGAATTTTAGTAGGTTTAGTAGTTATTTTTTATTTTTATATTTTGCTTGAATTTAATTGTATTTTCTTTTACTTTCCAACAGGTTGGGATTGGCTAATCGGGAGGACCGGGAGAATTCCTGGTGGGCCGGACTGTTTTTTGGGCGTGAGGGCCGGTGTCCTTAGCTGCTTGCACTCTCAGCAGTCACACATTTTTCATTCATTTATTTATTTGACCATAGCCTCACTCTTTTTATTCATTATTTTGCTGCAGCTCCGCTCGTTTTATTTGTTTTTTCGCAGGCCTGTGAGTAAAATGCAGCCTGTAGGTTAATTCTAGCGTAACTATCATTCAACCCCAAACAGTGGCACCTTAGTGAATATAAGAATTCGAATAATGAATTAATATTAATGAATATTACACCTGCTCAATGAAAATCAGATGTTTCACTACATTACTAAATCTGACATAACTTGATCAGAAATCTAAAAAGGGGAGAAAAGGATTATCAATAGACAATAATACTGTGGAGTTGTGGTCCAGTGGTCAGCACATTGCATTATGATGCAGCCGACCTGAATTTGAAACTCACCTAATTTAAATTTTTTTTATTTTTTGTTAAGACATATAATACTGTTAGGGTTGTGGAACATTTGAAGTTTTAAAGCAGCTGTTTTCTTGAAAAAGAAGTGATAGTGTCATTGGAAACTGAATTGGAAATTACCTTCATTTAATATAGTCAGTAGTGAACTGAGGTAGGCCGGTCTAAAGGCTGATTTAAACTTCTGCATTGACGCATAGCCTTACGCCGTGGCCACCAGCGTCACTGATGCGCACCTCTCAAAAAATGTAACTACACGTCGCAACGACACATAGCGCAAGCTCTGTAATTGGTCAGATGGGTAGCACTGACGAGTCTGGGCGGGACCGATAGCTGCGCAAGCCTGATGGAGTGATTGTTTACAAGTGTGGAGTTCCATGAAGGAGCTCCGGATGGAAAGTTTTGTTTTGTGTTTACCTCTTGGTTAAAGTTGTTGCACGTCCGCCGGTTCCTGCCTCAAAACGAGCAAGTTTGAGCTACTTGTACATTAAGGAAGCGTTCAGAAAAAAACAAAACATCAGCGAAGAAACTCGACACAGTGGAACATAAACACCTCGCTGCCAGCTAGCGTTTCAAAAGTGTTATTGCAGAAAAACAGAAATGCTGATCACTTCATGCAGAAGTATAAACCAGGCTTAAGGCTTGAAACTCCAGGGCTGAAAAGGAGTCCCACTATGGCCCTGATTTCTTAATATGTTTTTGACTAAAATATTATTTTTATAAATATATCTGGTTAATAATTATGTTTTGTTTAAATGCACCAAAATACATTTCCTGTATTTATTGAGAAATGAATAAAAATATTCATTTTCAAAATGGGGTGTACTCAATTATGCTGAGCACTGTAAATTTATGAATTAAATGGATGGATTACCCCAAAACAAAAATCATGTCGTCATTGACTCACCCTCGACTAGTTCCAAACCATTTTTTTTGTTCTGTTGAAGACAAAAGAAAGCATTTTGAAGAATGTTGTAAACCTTCATCCATTGACCTTCGTAGTATTTTTTTTGGAACAAGTAAAGTGAGAGTAAATAATGACTGAAGTTTCATTATGGGTGACCCCCCCCCATTAAACAACCCAGGGTCATTATGGATATATATATCCATATATAGTTACAATATATATATATATATATATATATATATATATATATATATATATATATATATATATATATATATATATATATATATATTTCTGGAGAGTGCGAAATACGTCCAAGGAGGTATTTTTTTTGCAGTTTTTGTTTTTGCGAATCCATCAGAGGGTGCTGTGTACGCTTTTCAGATTTCAAATTTCTCTGATTAGTGCCATTTGCGACCGTTCCCCCCACCCACCTCCTTCCCTAAACCCAACCCAAAAGAAAAGCCGCCTGATTTGTACTGCATTTTCAGATCTTATCACATTTTCACACTATTATTTACTTGTTTATTTTATTTTTTTTGCATTTTTTTTTACCTACTTTCTGTAACCGTTCTTCACCAGACTCGAACCCCGTCATCACGGTCAACTACACTCTGCGTCTCAAGTCTGCCATTGTACATGGTGAGCCACTGGGCAAACTAGTAACTACAGAAAAGCCTTCCACACGGAGGTAAGCAGTCAGCTGCAAGTGCAAATAAATAAATGAATAAATAAAAAAACCTCTGGCTGTATAATTTGTGCTCTCCAGAAATGTATATAGGAGTACAAATCCACACGTGTTGCCTTTAAAGGTGCAAGGAATTACATTTGCCAAATAACCTGTCGGTTCGCACTTGTATATTTCAGTTATTTATTTTATTTATCTTTTAGAAAATACTTCATTTCTCTAAGGCACTTCACTTCAAACTTCAGCATTCTCTAACAAGTTTTGTTACTCCAACAAACAAACTTTAACTTCTTCCAACAAACTTTGCATTCCTTCTGAATGTGTTCCCTCAGGAACCTTTCTTTCATTTGCAAAACATTTGTGTTTTCTTGTTAGGCCCTGTTCACACAGTAACAGATTTAGGTCAATCCACAATCATGCAATATTGTGCCATAAACAAACTTTTTTGATAATGAGTTACAGAGTGGAAATATCTTAAAACACTGCCCCGCGAGTAGCCATGTGCACAGGATAAACACTACGTTTTGAAATCAATAAGGTCACAGAACCACGTGAACAGGAGCACTTGACCCTGCACTTAACAACTGATAACATCGGCAGCTGAGCTGTGTTTGTGCTGTGGAGTTCACTATTTTAACAAAACCTGGTAATACTGTTTTAACTGGACGACAAGCAGAGAACTGTATACAATTACATACTTCAGATATTACTAGATATATGAGAGATCTCGTTATTATCATTATGTCTGTACTGTATGCTGAAGAAGGACTTCATGTGCATCCTCGCTTCATTCTAATATGACTTTACTGTATTCTGTGGCTCAGTCTGTATTTGTTTACAGAACAAAATAAAGGTTTGGCATACATATTACAACACTTTATACTAGTTTCCATCTAGATGCAGACATTTCTTATATAATAGGGAACCTACTGTATGATGCAAAAATCACTTTTATAAGAAGTTAAAACACAATTGTCTGACAGTAGTGTGTGAATATATCCAGCCTCTAATGGTAAAGATTTATTAAATATTATTTTGTATAACCACACTTTATGATGATATCTCTATAAAAATGATACCTAATTTTATGCGCATTTTAGACATGTGTATGAAAAATCGGTTGATGGAAACGCCAAAGTGCGAATAAATTTGTAAAATGTACAGAAACAATGTATGCACATAACTGAGTAGGATAAACTTATTTTTTTCAATAAGAAAAGATACAGATAAACTACGTTGGAAACACTTTTACAGAACAAATTCCAGTATGCGCATTAAAAAAACTCATATGATTTTGTTATAAGAGATCATGTGATGATAAAAATGTGTGAATGGACAAACCAGTAGGCTGAGCACATTGTAAAACATCTGAAATGTTGTGGTCATTCTAAAACACTTTATCTATATCAGTATTGGTGTTATTAAATTATTAATTGCCTCCAGAATTGACCCTTCGCTAAGCCACATCCAAAAACCGCCACCCACCAATCGTGGCTTAGCAACTGTAGCTACGCGCAGGAGCTCTGTCCAGCTTACAGGCGAGGGAAACAGAACAGAGCATTGTGCATATGGATTGTGCAAATCTGATACCCGGTGTCCTAAAATTTTGGACAGGGTGGTGGAATTTTTTCCTTTTTTAAAACCTAAAACCCAAGGGGAAAAATGCCAGCATGGATCAAACTGTGTGAAGCTTGGTTTATACTTCTGCGTCAAGTGACCGGCGTAACCAACGGTGCATGTAGATGTGCATTTATAGTTCTGCATTAACACTTCCAAGACACTAGTTGGCAGTGAGGTGTTCATGTGTCTCTGTGTCGAGTTTCTTCGCCTGTGTTTTGTTCTTTCTGAATGCTTCTGGGATGTACAAGTGGCTCAAACTCGCTCATTTTAAGGCAGGAACTGGCGGACGTGCAACAAATTTAACTATGAGGTAAACACAAAACAAAACTTTCCATCAGGAGCTCCTTCGCGGGACTCCACACTTGTAAACAATCGCTCCATTGGGCTCGCGCCCGTCGCACGGCTCTCGGCCCCGCCCAGACTCATCCAAGTGGTGCTCACTGCAGAGCCATTTGGGCAGAGCGGGGGCCTCATGTATCAACGCTGCGTACGCACAAAAACTTTGCGTACGCCAGGTTTCACACTCAGAATCGATCACGTTTGGATTTACTAACAATGAACTGAACGTGGGAATGTGCGCAGCTTCACGGCAGCTTTCTGGCAGGCGTATGCACATTTTTTGTGCGTGTCTGTTTTATTTCCATTGGCGACTCCTAGAGGCAGTTGTGTTAAATTCTTCTCTACAAAGTGTCTGATCCTTGCAATGGCAGCTGTATGAGACGGGTTCAGCAGGTATATAAGGTTTCCATACCATACATTTGACCAGCTAAACATTAAAGCACAATTTGCAGCAGTCGCCTGTTTCCCCAATGTAATCTGAGCGATCTACTGCACGCACATTGCTATAAAGACACTATCTGAAGATGAATTTGCATGCGTGAATCAGAAACATTTCCATTCAATAAATGTGCAAATAAAATATGATGCTTATTGATATGAACTTATTGATGATTCCTACTTGTCTTTCTCGTGATAAATAGTTGGCAAAATCTGATATGTAGCGGGGGAAAAAACAAGCCGAGCGGGGGAAAAAATTCGAGCCGAGTTCATGCTCGAACCTATCAATTCATGATCTCATGCGTCTTACGAGCGCGCCACTGAGACTGTTAAGTGTCCCGCAACATTTTACAGATATAAACCACACTATTTCTTTTTTTTAATGCACTCAGTGCGATGTTCAGACCCAACTGTGTTGACCCTGTTGACCGCATCAGCTAAACTCTCCCACTCTATTTTTTTCTTTTGTTGTTAATTCCGGAGAACAAACTTGCAAATAACACCGCTTTTCTCCGGTCTACCTCTGAAAGCAGCACCTCCAATTCACATTCTGTTCAAAGTTTCTCTTTTTGCTTGCTTTTGACATTGCTTTTTCGTTGGGTTTTGCCATTAGCATAATCATTAGCATATTCATACGGGGGAGGAGGCAGGGAGGGGTTTTTGTGCTCGTGCATGTTGCGCTCAGTTTCACGTTCATTCAGATGTAAAAAAGAATATGCGTGAGATTCGGCATTTACAGCTGTGAGGTACGCAATGTTTTAGTAAGATTTCCACGCAAGTCTTCGTACATGAGGCCCCTGAGCTCCAGCGAGGAGGAGCATGAGCTCTCGCTCCTCCTTTCTTGCACTTCTTCTACGAGTGATGTCACTGGGGGTGGGGTTAGGGGTGGGGTTGGTGTACGCATTAAAACAGCTTATAGGAGGAGGAGCGAGAGCTCATGCTCCCCCTCGCTTTAGCTCAGCTCTGCTCAAATGGCTCTGCAGTGAGCACTGTCTCGACTCGTCAGCGCTACCAGGGCTGTGCGTAAGCGCCGTAGCATACACGTGTGCTTGAAGCGGAAGTATAAACCAGCCTTGGGGGGCGCTAAAGGTTGGAGTTAAGTTCGTTTTGTTTTCAAGATTTCTAACACATTCAGTAATAGACCGAAAGCCATAACTCACCCACTGAGTAATTTATACTGTAAGCCTCGATGTCCATGTCAGAGCTACAGTCCACTGATATTTTCGTCTGTCTTTCAGAGTTTTAGTATTTAGTGTTTAGTATTGGTGACGATGATATAGCAGGCTAGTCTGCTTTTATATTTGGTGTCTGATTAATATTTGCTGGTACGGAAAATCTATCTGTTCACTTCTGCTATTTATACTTTAACTTGCATTTTAATTAATTTATTTATTCCACTTAACTGCAAATTAGAATAGAAACGGTATAAAGAGCACACAAACATACGTACAGACAGTGATAGGTGTACATCGTTATGGGTAAATTATGCTAATATTTGACAAAAATCCATAAATTTTCCCTTTCGGGCTGTTCTTTTTATGAATGAATGATGTGGAAGCTCTGTCCATGCATGTTTCCTTGTTGGTAAGTAACGCTATATTTCATTGCGCAACAATTAATCCATCAGGCTTTTTGGCAAAAATAGAAAAATCACGGTTTAATTTGTTATTATTGTATTATTTTTATATTTTACCTCTCCTGCTGAGCATGAACTAAGCTGTTGAATGGTTAGCGTATGTGGCGGCTAGGCTAAGCTAGCTTCAACTTTGATTCAGTTATTTTCTAATCGTTGCCTATTATGTTGTGAATATACCCCTGTAATGCATACAGCAGTCCTTTTTATGTCTGGCTTTCTCAGATATCTCACCTGTTCGCCAAATATGGCTAATTATATCCCTGGCAATGTCTGACACCAGAGCATACACATTGTCATAGACGTTGCAGTCACGAAAGCTTGACAGGCGTAGCAACAGTAACTAAGGAGGGCGGGGCTTAGCAAAGGGTCAATTGACAAGTGTCTGTGCTCTGTGTCTCATAGCTTCCAACACCACCATGCGTTCATTGCATGTCAGCATCAGCATCTTCTGAAACACAATTTATTTATTAAATAAGGAAAAGAGTGACGCAGGTTCTCCTACAACAGCAAATTCCGTTTTTAAAGTTGATATTTAGCGCCATTTAATCAGGAAAGGACGATTTTGTTTTCTTTGACTCTTTGGATGGAAACACTGCTTCATTCGCGTATCTTTTATGTGATATTCCTGTCTTGCACATAAATTTAATTTGCATTTTTGGATGGAAACATAATTAATGTCAGCCACTAAGACACATTATACATGTAGAGTTTATGCAAAAATGAACACAGTAGTCCCTATAGATTGCCTTTTTCTGAGCCATTTTTTTGACATTTTTAGTTTCAGAGAGAACTGTAGTCATGTTTTGAATATGCAGCTACGCTGATGCATAGCCATTTATACTCCAGCCCCTTTTTAAAAAATATATATCTGAGTACCCAATCTCATTTGAGTTAAAGGCGGCAGTTACCAAAATAGCACAACTTGAAACAAAGCCTTGAAGAGGCAGTTTTAAAGAGATATTTGTAAGATATTTTGAGCTGAAACAACACATACACGCTCTATGGACATCAGAGACTTATTTTACATCTTGTAAAAATGAACAAAATAGGTCCATTTTAGGGTGTCATGGTGGCGCAGTGGGTATCACGATTGTCTCAAAACAAGATCGCTGGTTAGAGCCTCGGCTGGCCCAATTGGCATTTCTGTGTGGAGTTTGCATGTTCTCCCCAAGTTGGTGTGGGTTTCCTCTGGGTGCTCCAGTTTCCTCTACAAGCCCAAAGACATGCGCTATAGGTGAATTGGGTAAGCTAAATTATCTGTAGTGTATGTGTGTGAATGAGTGTGTATGGATGTTTCCCTGTGATGGGTTGCATCTGGAAGGGCACCTGCTGCGTAAAACCTATGCTGGATAAATTGGCGGTTCATTTCACTGCGGCAACCTCCGATTAATAAAGGGACTAAGCCGAAACGAGAATGAATGAATGAAGCTCCCCTTTAAAACGATTCATGTATGGATGTGAAACTTTTACAGCAACTGCCCTGTGGACTGCCTACTGTAGCCTAATGATGATGATACACTTAGCAACTTTTAGAGCAATGTTGCCTGGCAACATTTAAATGATTACAATGGGCAACCAAGTGAGA
This sequence comes from Danio rerio, assembly GCF_052040795.2. Lineage (NCBI taxonomy): Eukaryota > Metazoa > Chordata > Actinopteri > Cypriniformes > Danionidae > Danio > Danio rerio. Next base: position 24,310,527 of record NC_141030.1, read on the forward strand.
CACAGTGCAAATAATGAATGTAATCAGATCCAGGAACAATTTTGATCTTTATTTGACAATAGGAAATCAGCTGAGCAACATCGTTTAGCAATGTTTCTGTCAACATTGCTCAAAAAGTTGACCTCTTTATTATCAGTATTAAAGTACTGTAATGAAAAAAAACTTAACTACCTTCAAATATATTTGCACCTGCATGATGAACTGTTTTCTTCCCCTACAAAAACTTTGTATTTCTCCTCTTTATGAATGGCAGTGGTTTTCAGTTTTGGTCCTCGTGCCCCCTCGACCTGCACATTTTGTATATTTTTCTTACTTAACACACCTGTAGTTTAGTAGCTGTAGTTTTCTGCCAGAACATCACTAAGCAGACTGAAGGGTTGATTTGAGGCCATCTGCCCTAAAAAGACAGCAAAACCTCAGTGATACACACAACATTACATAGTCCTCCCCCTCAGCCCATCAACTCATTTCCACACAAACTCCGTTTCTCCATTTTCAGCTCATGTCCTGCACATTTTTATTCAGGCAGAAGAAGGAAGAGGTTTTATAATTGTTTGCTATGCACACATTTCCTAAGTGTGTGCCCCTCTGCCAGACTCGGAGGAGGCGGGTGATCCCGCGAGGCCCACCAGGCGGACGGGTCCACAAGGACCAAGGAAAGAGAAATGCACAACACTATAAATACATTCATGGCAAGAGTGTTCTCTTAAAAAAAAAGACTATTCTGTGCTCTTCGTTGCTGTCGCATATTTATATTCACATTCACAGAGTTCATAATATTCTTGTGATGTGAGTCTGTGATGTTGATATATGGTTGCTGCTTCAATGCAAATTGAAGCCAAAGGTGGAAACTGTTTTCTACGAATGCTCTTGGTATTTGAGTTGAAATGAGCAAAAAAAAAAAAAAAAAAAAAAAAAAAACACATGGTATATATGTGGGGGCAATGTCTTGCTTACTTCTACGGCTGTTTGTTCCTGCTTTGGAAACACACAAAGAAGTCAATTAGACAAGTAAAGCGCATTACACTGCATTAATTTTCCCTGCATATGGAAATCAGACAGAAAATTGATTCATTATTCTGTGTTGAAAGCAATTATAAAGTTTACACTGCTCGCATTAGAGAGGCTGGAAGGTTGTTGACAGCTTAGACACAGAGTGGGCTTTTGGTTTGATAATTGCTCATTAAACGTGGAGGTGGTGTTGAGTTTTGAAACGGTCACGTGACTCATATCTAACCCCATCTCCGACTGCAGACAATTAACAAAGGCTAACAAAGTGACGAGAAACAGTATTAGCCGCAGACGTTTCGCCGCGTTATGCGCTCCTCATCATCTCTCAGTCATTTGCCGGTTGACATTTTGACACGGGGAGCACACAATAGAAGTAAAATGAAAGTTTTATCTCGGATTGGCTTCTACATTTTTTCCCTAATTGATTATTGGGTATTTCGAAACTGTCGCACGTAGAAGAGACGTGATCGGGAAGGCTAAACAGTGCTAATTTTTACATTCAAACCAGAGCATGCTCTGTAGCAAATCACTCGTTAAATATATTTGCAGAAATAATACATTAATTACAAAAGGCACATATTGTAGATTTGTCTTATACATATCTCGCATGTTCAGAAAAGATGTCTTTGCACATTCAAAACATTCAAAATGACTAAAGTTGTAGGTTAATAAAAACAATAAATGTTTTTTTTATTTGTTTAAAACAAAGAAAAAAAAACAGCATGCATGCAAACATGAAACATCAAACACACAGTAGTAGTTCTTTACATTGTTTTATTCCACTGAGCTGCTTTTCTATTGTTTTTTTATGTATACTTGCAGATGATAGATGTTTGACCTTTGCAATTGTACCAAGCATCTTTTGTAGCATTTCATGAATGATATAGCATTGTTAAAGCACATGCTGTGTGAATAACCACTAAAGATTAGCTCTATGTTTGATCAGTTCATAACTGATGCATTGTCAACATGTCCATTTTCAGCATTCAGATCAATGATTTCAATATAAAATTGGCAGCAGAACACAGCTTAGCCACACACAACTTATAATCAATGTAAAAAGAGTGATTTGTTCTTGAATGGGGTATATGCATAGACTTTTAATTTCAGTCAGCCAGCTCCAGGGCTTCCTGTCATCTGATACAAAATCGCTGCATTTTAGATCGGATTTGTTTAAAAACAGTGATCTTCACTGCCTGGCTGAGATACGATATAAAGTGGGTATCAGACCAAATAAGAAGCACTACATTAAATTATATTTTTCCCCACCATTTCTTTAAAATATTAATTTGACCCCAGTATTTTCAATAGAGTTTCTGCGCTAGCCTGCTGTTAATGATGTCGCATGCGAATCAATGGTCTTTTGTCTCTTTTTACGCTTTAACAACCAAATGGATGCTTAAGTCTATTTTCTCATCAATGCTGTAAAAGGAACCTTATGAATTTGAAAATAGTCACATGAAGCTTTTACCAGAAATTCATCATTGGCTGAAAAACACTAGCTGTGCATTTAGCACATTGGAGATTACTACTGGTACTTAAGCTCTTGATTTTTGTTTGGTGTTAATTTTTATTATTGTTCCTATCATAGTGTTTTATATTTTATATATGTTATTTATTTTATATTTTCTGAATTTATTTCAGTTTTTATTTGGTGTTAGTTTATTTAGTTAGGTTTTTTACTGCTTCCACTTTAAACTAAAATGAGAAATGTTACTTTTACAAGTAGCTGAGATAGGTTACTTAAGCGTTTTAGTTTTATTTCAGTTAATGTTTATGCTTTGTTTTTTGTTTTAGTTGAAGTGATGGTTCTTGCATAGCTTTTATATTTCAGAAGAATATTAAAAAATATTTTTACTGAAATTCTGGGTCCTTGGTAATTCATAAACTGCAAATCAAGTGCACTTTGACTTAAGTAAAAAAAAAAAAAAAAAAAACTTCTGACAATACCAACATTATATTGAGGTATTATGAAGAGAAACACTCTGTCTAAGAAGCTGCATTTTTTAGCTGTTGACTTTTACTTTATGAATCACCAAGGACCAGCTAAAAAATTCTTCATTATTTGTTCAACCAAAACAAAAAATTATCCATCTTCATCTTGAATAGCCAAAGGTTTAAATAACCACAAACAGGGCTGACTATGATTTTAATAACAATAACTCTTACTCTAGTTCATTTCATTTATAGTGTTCATATTGCAATCTAAAGAAAGAAAACCCCTCTTTTTAATGCTATAAAATTGTAAATGGCAAAGTTTCAGACAGATTCAGGATTCAAATTCAATCACCAAGAGTCCAAAAGTCCATCTACCATCAATGGGCTTTTTGGACAGCTAGCGTTTTTCAGCCAATACACTTCCAGTGCAAGGATAATGGGACTACTTTCAATTGAACAAAGTTTCTTTTACACCATCAATGTTGCAATGTAATTACCATAAATTCAGTTAAATAGACTTAAGCATTCGTTTAGTTGTTCAAAAACAAAACGAGACCATGAAACCACTAGCACCGTCAGTGTCAGCAGGTGACCAAAGAAACTCAATTGAAAATACTGGGCTAAAAAAATGGTCATACTTTAAAGACATGGCAAAGGGAAAATGGAATTTAATGCAGTGCTTTTTGTCCAGTCTGACACCCTCTTCATAAAGTATATCAATCAGGCAGTGAAGATCACTGATTTTTATTGAAATCTTAAATGTTGCAATTTGGTAATGGAAAGTAGTTCACTGGAAGCCCTGGGGCTGGCTGGCTGAAATGTAAGTCTGTGTGCATATACCCCGTTGTTTAGTGAAATATGAATTACAACTCTGACAGAAGCCACTTTTAAACTTGGGAGAATGAAACCTGAACTTGATGTGAAATCTATGTTTTGATATTTGGAAACCTGTTCTAATACTAATCTGTCCTTGTAAATATACTGAGTCATATCAGCAGCATCTGTTATTGGGCTGCTGTTTTTGTTTTCATAACAAAATCGCCGATAATGAATTTGGAGAAAAATGCCACTTCTCTCTTTCCTATACTGCTTGCAGTCAATGGCCAAATAATGAGGCTGACCTTCTATGCTGTGCGAGAATATGACCTTGTGCCTTGTTATTTGAGTGAGAGCGTTCGTAATGCTCGTACAGCTCATTAGGAGCTTAAGTGAAGTAAAGATCACTCCCTGATTGGATAACGTTCAATATGCCATCTCTGATTAAACTGAAACAAATTATCACGTCACTGAGCTCCGGCACTGCTGCATTTGTGCCACTCTTTGAGGAACTGACATTTGATAAACGGTTGTAGATCGCTTTAAAAATGTCTAAATCGATTGCATCAGTCACAATAATTGGAACAAGAGCAAATCACAAACTCATAAGCTACATTTCCTGGGGTGAACTTCTCGCATGTTGGAAATGTTAGCATGTTTCTTATAATGTAAAAGATGAGCTGTGTTTTTTTATTGACCAACTGTTGGTTGTGCCTCAGAGGCTTGTGAATCTTATCAGTGAAAGTCTTCTTCGCAGAGGGAGAAGAAAGTTACAAATATGCAAATATTTTGAGTTGGACAGATACTACTTATTGATCTGAACTGTGCTAAAGCAGCCTATATAGTATCTAAACTGGTTAATTGCTTTTCTTGTAATATAAAATTAATGAAGATCTCTGCGGAATGGATATTAACACATCGTTATCAGCCGTAATTCTGAGAAAATATGTGCGGTTGCTTCTAAAAGGCTGATTAAGATGTAAATACATTCACGCAGCTATTTTATCTCCTTTCTCTGTGTCGCAGAATGATGGAAATTCATGGATTGTTTCAGAGTTTAAGAATTCACTGAAGATATTTATAGGAAAAGCAATAGCTAAAAAGCTGGAGTGTTCAGATAGCCTTGCAACTTGAAAACTTGGAAATGTTTTTGTATTTAACATATTTGGATGTTCTCGATCCTTAAAGCACACTTTGCTCCTGACTCTATATTAATTCATAAACACATAATCATTTCTTTAAATTAAATTTATGAATTTGCATTTGAGAACAACCAAGGGTGTTTTCACACCTGCATTATTTAGCTTGGTTAAATTGCACTAGAGTTCGTTTTCCCTATGGGTGCGGTTCGTTTGGGAAGCTGTGAATTTAGCAATCGCACTCGAGTGCGCACCAAAAGGGGACCAAAGTAAACCTTGAAAAGGTGGTCTCAGTATACTTTCAAACAAACCCTGATCTGAACTAAAACAGACCCAACTGCAAAAAATATTGTGCCTTTTTGGACTAACTTTTTTGACAGCGCTTTACCAACAATTTTAAACAGAGAGAGAGAGAGAGAGAGATAGAGAGAGAGAAAGAGAGAGAGACAGAGAGAGAGAGAGAGAGCAGAAAATAAAACATTGCCTGATGGATTGATGGTAATATTTCCAGAAGATGACCATGTCGCAGTTTAGTGACCTGCGATGTGCCTTTGCCGTTTACAATGTATAAAACACTGTTTTCCAGCCGCAGCCACACTTCATTCTCAATGTATAGTTTGTCTAAAGTTTATAAATACAAACTATATAGTATACTGACCAGGGATACAATCAGCCAGCGGAGTCGTCCTCCATAGTAAAAGGCGACATTTTGTGTCTGCCAGTTTGTTTATTTGCGGGAATTCCATTGGCATTTAATTCTGACCAATCGAAAAGCACTTCAGGAAATGTGTTCAATGACATCTGGCCAATAAGTGATGTGGATTTTGTCACATGACAGCATTTTGTTTTTTTACAACTGGTTCCAGCCAAAGCAAACATTCATTCATTTATTTTTGTTTGGGCTCAGTCCCTTTATTAATCTGATTAACCAAAACAAAATGAACCTCCAACTTGTCCAGCGTATGTTTTGCGCAGCAGATGCCCTTCCAGCTGCAACCCATCACTTTGAAATATTCACACACACTCATTCACATTCATTCACTACAGACAATTTAGCTTACCCAATTCACCTATAGCTCATGTCTTTGGACTGTGCGGGAAACTTGAGCACCCAGAGGAAACCCACGCAAACACAGGGAGAAGAGGCAAACTGCACACAGAAATGCCAGCTGACCCAGCCGAGGCTCAAACCAGCAAACTTCTTACTGTAAGGCGATTGTGCTACCCACTGCGCTGCCATGACTCCCCACCAAGCAATCAGTGTGCTGTAAAAAGGACCCAAAAATGGCAGAAAAAAGCTACAATGTATCATTTGTTGCCCTTGGTTGGGACCCAATGAACCGAACCACAGATGTGAAAGCACCCTAGATTGACTCCATTAATCCATTAGAGCAGTTACTGAATCCATATCAACTTTTTTTTCTTTTAATACAATGTTGTTAATAGATTGGGATTGGTAGATGAACAGTGTAAGGTGTGCTATTATTGTCCAGTATATAAAGTAATTCCAGGCTGGTCTTGAGTGAAATAGAGTTCTGTTTGACTATGACTAATGATTTAGAGTTTCAGATTTTTTGGGAAAAGCAACAGCAAAAAAACTGGAGTGTTCAGACATCCTTGCAACTTGGAAACGTCCTTGTATTTAGCATATTTGGATGTTCTTGATCATTAAAACACACTTCACTCCTGACTATATAATACACACATAATCATTTCTTGGTCACACTTTATAGTAAGGTTCATTAGTTAATGTTAATTAATACATTTACTAACATGAACAAACAATGAACAATACGTCTACTACTGTATTTGTCCATGTTAGTTAACGTTACAGTAGTTCATTGTTAGTTCATGTTAACTCATGGTGCATTAACTAATGTTAACAAGCATGGACTTGGATGTTATTAATGCATTAGTAAATGTTCACTTATGATTAATAAACGCTGTACATGTGTTGTTTATGATTAGTTTATGTTAGTAAATGCATTAACTAATAACCCTAATTGTAAAGTGTTACCCATTTCTTTAAATAAAATTTATGAATTAGCATTTGGGAACAACTAAATTAACTCAATTATTCTATCAAAAAAGTTACTGAATCCAAAGTTTTATTTTTCTTTTAATACATTGTTGTCAAATGATTGATTGTGATTGGCTGATGAACAGTGTAAGGTGTGCTATTATTGTTTAGTAAATGAGTTAATTCCAGGCAAGTCTTGACTGCAATGCAGTCCTGTTTGACTATGACTAATGATTCTGTTACTTAAAGAGTTCTTTTACAGCCCAAAACAGCAAAAGAACAAAAACTCACAAAGACATGGAGCAAGCAAACAGGCTAAAATGATTAAAAGTGATGACATTTGGCATGTGCAATGGAGGCTTAGGATTGCATAAGAAATTATTCCTACACATAAGAGTGCTCCATAGACAAATCCTAGTAGATGTCTTAACATAAATAATTAAATAAATGCCTCAATGTTGTTTTAAGTGTGGTAACTGCAGTAAAAGAAGAGTAATTGATCATGGGTGTGTGATATTTGTCCTCCATGATTAGTTGTATTAACAATACCTGAATAAAAATAAACAAAATAAAGCACAAAAATGTATCTTGAGAGTGCAAAAGCATTTACTGTGTGATGTTGCCTGTTAAAATGAACTTGTAATTTTGATGATTGAATATAATTTAAGTTATGAAAGCAAAACAATTATAATTATTTTTTTTTTCATAAGACATAATGTAGTTTACTTTTGTCACACAAACACACAAGTCCAATCTCAAATTTGATATAAATTTTCCTCTGCAGTTCATGAAGGAATGAAACAAATCTGTTGCTGAATGTATCAAATGTGTCAATGACTCAGTTATTGATTCAGAAAGAATCAGCTGTTTTGAATGAATCATTTGAATGAATGTCGAGCCACAAATAATGTTAAAGCAAACAAAGTGAGACTGAAATATAACCATGTTTATCAAAACAAATTAAATTCAACAAACAAAACAAAAAATAATGAAAGAATTCAACAAAACCAAAATAAACAAACATAAAAACAAAATTACTTACAAGACAAACAAACGAAATGAAACAACAAACAAAACAAAAAAAGTCTGATATAAAGACAAAATTTTTTACAAAAAACAAATTTAAGTCAAAAAACTGTTTTAGCAAAATAAATAAATAAATAAAATAAAAAACTGACAAATTGTAAAATACTTACGTTTTCTTGTGACATCAGGTTGACTAAAACCCAGAAATGGTCATTGTTTCATTATCCTAAGTCCTATGGGTTTGTTGTTAAATGTACAAAATAAGGTGTTTATTTAATGGTATCTACATTTTTTGTGAGTTTTTTGCAGCATTAAATATCAGCTGTTATTTGTCTTAAAACAAAATGTATAAAGGCTTGTACACACCGGGACGCTTTTCGTTTGCGTTTATCATCAGCGTTTTGAGACATTTTCCAGATTCAAACCCAATCAATTTTTACTGACGTCAAGCAGAAGAGTACGCAAAACCACTCCATGACGTTAGATGGCGCTACACAACTTTAGCTTCTGACACCCGCTTGTAACAAAGAAAAACACAAAGTTGAAAGGCTTGCTGTTATGGATGGTTCAAGTGACAGCTCCAGCTTTAGCAACGAAGAAGTGATTATTGTTCACCAGAGCAATAAGCAGCTCCACGTTCATATCGCCTCTTGGCATCTTCTTCAATGTGCGCTCGCATTGACAGTTTTTCGAGTTTTTTTGAGCACCTCCAAGTGCTGTTTACTGTAACGTCAGCAGCTCATGCACGTGAGCAAAAGTGCCAATCTGATTGGTAGAGAAGGTTTTTTTGATGTGCGTCAAAACAAAAACAAAAAAAATGAGCATGAGGCATTTTTTTTTTAAATGATGCTTTTGTGGCTGGCGTTTTGTGCGTTGGTGTGCACGAACACATCAACGCCCTTTATTTAGCCACGAGACGTTAAACGTTTATGGAAAACGCGAGCAAAAAACGTCTTGGTGTGCACGGGCCTTAAAAACCACTACCCAATAGGAAAAATTAAATAAACCAGAGTGATAACATCTTAAAGGTTGGTCTAACAAAATACATACTCTATTAAGAAATGTGTATCATTTTAGTATTTTGAAAAATTATAGATTTCTAAAAGTACAGTTTCTTGCCTACAGACCCTTTCCGGATTTTTTTTTAACCCTTGTGCACTATTTAAATTTACTACCCTTATGTTCGGGATAAAAACATCCACTGAATTAAACTGCTGTAAAAATGCATCTGATTAATATATTTTTTTCCAATAATCTTGCATAAATCTGTAAATCAACCTTAGCCCTGATCAAAACTACTAAATTGTTTAGAAAATTAGTAAATTTTAACTCTTTAATTGGCTAATTTACAAATAATGTCACTGATTTGGTGGAAAAAACACAAAATTATATATTTTTTTATATAAAAAGTAATTGTGCAACTGATGACCAACAGTAAAAATTAAAAAGTTTAGTCTCTCCAACAGGGAAAACCACCAACAATCAAAAATGCATGATCATATTGTGGCATGATTTTGTAATAAAAAATGTGGTTATAATGGAAGTCAATTGGACAAAAACAGCCACCAACAGGAAATTAGGGAGAAAAAATGAAAATCAATTCAAAACAATGCATCAAAGGCAATGTTGTTTCACATGTTCAAGACTGTGATAAAAGACAAAAAAAAAAGTTTACAATTACTTTTTAGATAGAAAATATGTCATTTTTTGTCTTTTTTACTAAATCAGTGAGATCATTTATGAGTTTAGCAATAAAACAGTTTAAAGCTTGTAATTTTCAAAGCAGTTTAGTTGATCAGGACTGAGGATGATGAACAGATTTTTGCAAAAACTTTGAAAAAAAAATCTGATGCATTTTCACAGCACTTAAATTCAGTGGATGTTTTCATTGCGAACATAACAAAAGGGTTGTAAATTTGCCCAGAGTGTGTTGTTAAGATTTTTTTTAAAAATTCAAAGCATTTTCTCAAAACGTGTCAAAATAATGATCTGTCACCCAAAATAATTCTGCTAGCTGAAACACAGAAAAAGTTATGGGCAAATTAAGACGTAAAATCCCCCCATAATGGATGAAAGCATCCCCAACAGCACATAAGGGTTAAAATTCCTCAACAATTAAGTTTGTCACGACTCCCTCTTCACAGTCAAACTCAACTTTAGAAAGCAAGTACAAACAGTGTTCTTCTTCTTAGACACAACAATTGTGCAGAGCCCATTTCTCGCAGCTGTAATAAAATGCAAATAGAACAAAACTGCAACACGATGTTGTATCCAAAGTTAAGTGACAGTTCTTTTCTTTGATGCGTTTGAAAGTGGCACTGCGAACACTTTATATTTTCCTACCAAACGGCATCCAACGCATTCACTAGCCTTTATTGCTAATTTAAGTCAGCATTCATGGAAATGATGGTGTTGTATAACACATTTACCTGAGGCTTCTGTTAGACATCAAAGTGTTTTTTTGTTTTTTTTTGGCACCTTAACAGTAGTGAGTCACTGTAAAAAATGAATGTTAAACACAGCCACTGAAAATGCGTTCCACCCCAAAAGCCCTCCTCCTCCATCCTGTTTAATGATTGTATTTCTGCTACTGATTAAACATGATTTTTATTGGGAGATCTGTGCCCTAATGCAATTAACTTCTCACTAGCTAACACCACCAAGTGAATATCATTACATTACCTGGAACAATTAGGCTTGTTGATACACAGACAAGACAGAACAAAATGTCTCAAAAAGCTATTTATGATTTCCCACAAGAACAGGAGAAATGGGTACTAATAAAAGGTAAATTAACATTAATCCATTTTCCAGATGCACAGTACAGCAGAATAGAAAGAGAAAGAGTGCTTAACATCAGCAACCTTGAAAAACTGTCTTTGCCGATGAGAATCTCCATACATAAACACCTTTTTATACTGTCAGGGAATTAAAAATGTCATTTTAATGAACTGCTATAGATGCATTTATCAACATTTGTTAAAAGAAGCCTTCATATTCAGTGGAATGTTTGTATCATATCTGAGAAATGTGATCTTGCATTAGAAAGACAAAAATTACAACACTTTATTAACTAATTAACACATTACACACACACACACACACACACACACACACACACACACACACACACACACACACACACACACACACACACACACACACATATATACACTGTATATATATATATATATATATGAAAATAATACTAATAACTAAACAGGCAAACAAAACAATTAAAGCAAAAGACAAAGTAAAATGAAGATGCAAGACAAAAAATAAAAACCAAGCAAATAACAAACAAAAATCTAAATTAAATAAAACAAAACAGCAATGAAATATGAAACCAATGGCACAAATGAAAAACAAACCAAGCAAAAATAAAAAAACACAAGGATAACAATTAAAACAAATTGAAAAAAAGCTAAACTAATCAAAACAACAAACAAAAACAAAACAAAATATAAAGAAAATAAAAAGAAATGAAACAAACCTAATAAACCAAACAAGAAAAAAAACTAAATGACAAATAAAGACAAATGAAAAAAATAAAATAACAACAAACAAAATATGAAACAAAAAGGAAAAACAAGACAAACAAAACTAAATTTAATAAAACAACAACCAAAAACAAAAAGTAAAGAACCAAAGTAAAGAAACAAATGAAACAAACCTAGTTAACAAAACAAACACTAAATAACAAATAAAAAGACAAGCAAAACTAGCAAAATGACAACAAACTAAATATGAAACCAAAAGGTAAAACAAGACAAACAAAACTAAACAAAACAACAACTAAAAACAAACAAAGCACATAAAAAACAAAATAAAAAACAAACAACAAAACTACAGAAACAAATAAAAATGCCACTAAATAAATGAAACGAAACCCTTCCCCAAAAAAACCTAACATAACAAACTAAAGCAATAATAATAATAATAATAATAAAGCAAACTAAAACGACATTTGATTTTGAGCAGATGTTCATGTGATTGCTATCCTAAAACATGCTGCCACTTCACAGGAATACCCACAGTGACCATACGAAGATCCAGCTCTGCCCAGAGGGTAGAATAATACTTACTGTAATGAACTAGGTTTATTAATGCCTAGCTAGGGGAACATTCAGAGTGAAATAAACTCAGAGAGCTCATCACAGCTGTCGTTTTCAGTTAACGTGAAGAGAATCACTTAATGCTGATTTATTTCACTTACCATTGTAAAGATACGACAAAAAATGCAGTCAATCAAGCATGTTTTAACACCACAGTGAAAAAACAAAGATCAGCTGGCAAACGCTAACCACACAAAATAAAACAGCACGGAAATCAAATGCTTTTATGAATACAACATAGATCCTCCAGCAATTTAGGATGGACTTGCAACAAAATAGAAGCGAAAAACAAAGTCACAGCGGGTTCATCGTCAATTAGCAGTGCATTTCAGCTATTAAAAAAGTTTTACATTTAGCCCTTTGTGAGGTTTCAAAGCAACACGAGGCAGGCTCCACAGAGACCCAATAACCGGTTCTCACATAAAAGATTCTTCATTCACAACTCTGGAATTAAGCTAAATTTAAGGTGTCATTGATAATAACTAGAAAAACTATGACGGAAGGTGGCAAACATAGAGAGAAACTGCAAAGCAAAGACAAAGAGCTGCTATTTGCAAGTCATTTGAATTCAAGGTCAATGCACTATAGATGTATAACTGAATGAGAAAATGTACAGAGCTGCATATACTTATATGAAAATAGCATGATGTCACTTTACGTTAAGTCTGAAAATAGTACAGCTTTCACTGGGACTGGGAAATTATTATAAATGCATCCACATTCATTTGGTCTTTCACATTCGTATTCATGAGGATATTAATGTTGAATAATAGCTATTAAAAAGTTGTTTACTGATAAAATAATAATAAATAAATTACTAATAATAAAAATATTTACATACAAAACAAACTTTTATATGTGTGATTAAGTTGGCATGCAGCGTACAAAAGCAGAATATAGGCCAAAAAAAAGTGCCAACGTCTTACACTATCAATTAAGGCTGCATGGTACAGTATATAATTTTAGCATCAATATAGCAATGTGTTTGTCCGCAATAGTCTCATCGCAGGATATGCAGTGTTGAGTTAGGATTATAGATAACAATTGATGAGATTTGTTTAGTCATTGCAAAGTATAACCTTGACAGATTGAACAAACAAATGAATTTCTAAATTCAGTTCTAATTTCCAGTAAATGAACAAAGGAACAATAATACGGTGCAGTCTATTTCAGGTTCTCAAAATAGCAACATGCCAACGATGTGCCTTAAAATATCTTTATTTTAGACCAGCATGCCCATGAGTCCACAAAGTGGCACAAATGATATTGCTATTTAAACAACGTGGTGAACATCTGGAAAATTAGGGTTGCACTGGTCTGAAGATAGCAACAAATTGCGCCAAACACTTCTTGTGCCTTATTGCGCCGAGTGCATTATAGGGCCCTAAATCTTTGACTTTTTTCTTTGCTCTGTCGTAATTATTCTTGCTTGGAATTTGATTATTAACTTTAGATATGATTCACACCCTTACAAAATAACCCGAGTCCATCTAAATTTACAAGCTATACAGTCCATCTAAATCTACAAGCTGTACAAGTCATCTGGTAAAATTGTAGTCATATTGCAGAAAAACTAAGTATCGCAATGTAATTTTTTTCCAATATCGTATAGTAGGGTTGGGCATCTAAGCTATAATGCCTATCCGATATGCATCTCGATACAAAGAATACGATCCGATATATTAGCGATACATTTATGACATATTGCGATGCGACACGATACGATTCACACCCATATCACGATACAATGCGATAATTCAGCACTAACTAATTAAATCAAGTTTATGAGATTATGTGAAAGAGGATGCTGTGCCATTGAATGAGTTTGATTATTTATTAACCAAGCAAAACCAAGACTTTTTTTACAAACTGGCTTTTCTCTCAGAGCCAGAGTGTCAGTTTACAGTAGAGGGCCATTTTAGAACCTATAACACATATTATTTAAGTATTTTCAAGATAAACAGAATGTATAAGTGCAATATATATTAAAATATATATATATATTTGCACTCTTTCAACATAAAGGTTGAGCATTGCACAACAAGCATTGTGATTTAACTTTTCAACTATGAAAACAAGTTTTACAAAGATATATTTTGCCACTGAATATTCAAAACTTAAGGTCGTGAACTAGCAGTGATATGCTGCTTTGAAACATCACTGTCACTGTAAACAACAGGCTAATAAAAATATAACAAACCAGCAATCTTCTTGCTGTGAGGTGGTCAAACTACCCACTGTGCCACCGTGACACCCGTTATTTTTATCATTATTATTATTAATATTATTATTATAATTAAATAAAAATTAACAGGAGAAGGTGTTTAAAACCGCCTAGTGCGGCAGTATAGAGAGGGCGGCGTCCGCAACACCCAGTTATATCCGCGCATAGGGTGGCAGAATAGAGGTCCGCGACACCCGCGCGTCCTCAGTTATATCCGCGCATAGGGCGGAAGAATAGAGGTCCGTACGGAACCCCGGAAGGGACGTAGTGGAGGAGAAAAAAATTGGCTGGGTGAAAAAAAAAATGGGTGAAAGGAAAAAATGGGTGGGAGGAAAATATATATTTCTAAGTTTTTGCGTTCTCTCGCAAAGTTTTGCGTTCCCTCGCAAAGATGTTTTGCGTTATCTCGCAAAGATGTTTTGCGTTCCCTCGCAAAGATATTTTGCGTTCCCTCGCAAAGATGTTTTGCGTTCTCTCGCAAAACTGTTTCTCCACAAACACTTCCTGTTCACTTCACTCACGTAAACCCTCCCGTTTTTGCTGAAATTCTCCCATATTTTACCATTCTATCCCACTTTCTTTACATTACTGTGCGCTGATTGTCGCCTTTCACTTTGCAACCTTTGAACCAGTGAATGCATGTACAGTATAAGCGCTGACTGACAGACGCGCTCCATACAATAAAAACTGATCCCAGATCAGCGTCTGTACGCGCCATTTAAAGGGACACTTCTGTTATCAAACAAGTGCGCAGCAAATGAATCTCATGTTTTGTTTAGTTTGATAACAGAGGTGTCTCTGTAAGAATGCACAGATCTATAATGAAAGCAGTCCATTACTTTAGAAACTGTTTGTGCTCATTTAAGAGAAAATAAGCTGTTAAAAATAAAACATGCAGGACGGAGATGTTTCATATTAGTGTATTTGTCTGTTTAAACATACACCCGCTCCTCTGTAAATGGCGTGTACAGACGCTGATCTGGGATCAGTTTATTGTACGAAGCGCGTCTGTCAGTCAGCGCTTATACATGCATTCACTGGTTCATAGGTAGCATACGCACAGTAATGTAAAGAAAGTGGGGTAGAATGGTAAAATACGGGAGAATTTCGGCAAAAACGGGAGGGTTTACGTGAGTGCAGTGAACAGGAAGTGTTTGTGGAGAAACAGTTTTGCGAGAGAACGCAAAACATCTTTGCGAGATAACGCAAAACATCTTTGCGAGGGAACGCAAAACATCTTTGCGAGATAACACAAAACATCTTTGCGAGATAACGCAAAACATCTTTGCGAGGGAACGCAAAACATCTTTGCGAGGGAACGCAAAACTTTGCGAGAGAACGCAAAAAACTTAGAAATATATATTTTCCTCCCACCCATTTTTTTTTCTTTCACCCATTATTTTTTTTTCACCCACCCATTTTTTTTCTCCCCCACTACGTCCCTTCCGGGGTTCCGTAGGTCCGCGACACCCGCGCGTCCTCAG
This sequence comes from Danio rerio, assembly GCF_052040795.2. Classification (NCBI taxonomy): domain Eukaryota; kingdom Metazoa; phylum Chordata; class Actinopteri; order Cypriniformes; family Danionidae; genus Danio; species Danio rerio. Next base: position 24,326,300 of record NC_141030.1, read on the forward strand.
TTATATCCGCGCATAAGGCGGCAGAATAGAGGTCCGCGACACGTCTTCATTTTCATAACCGGTCACTTTCGTTTTCACATTGGGGTTGAGGGCGGCGTGATCGTCCTCTGCCTAGAGCGGCAGTTCAGCTTGCTCCGGCCCTGCAGATGAACAATGCAATAACATCCGTTATTGGCATAGAGCGCACAAAACTTTTGCGCATGGAAAAAAAACTTGCAATGCTTTTCTCACCACTTTTGGAGCTGGTAGTTACAGTTTTACGGCACATTTTGCAAATTGCATCTGTCCTGTCAAGTCGTCCATCCTTAAATCCATAATGTTGCCATACTTTAGATTTAAAACTCAGTGGGGAATAAAATGTTTGTTTTGCTTTTCGCGCTTTCTGAGGGCACACCACTAGCTTCATCCGCACACCTGATACACTGAGTTGTAGTGTGAGTGTACACATCCGCAAATCCGTTGCTAAGGCTTACTTTATGTAGGTCGATTAAATTATGCGCCAAAAACAGGTTGACAACACTTGTTAATAAATAAAAAATACATTCTATATTAAAAAAATAAGCTGTATCTCGGAAAAACCGATGCATCTCGCAAAAACCGATGCATCTCGATTTGCTTCCAAAATTTCATTCATCCTCTGCTGCTCAACCAATGCACTCGCATCGTGCACGCGCATGACCGCGTATCGATACATATCGATTAATCTTCCCATCCCTATCGTATATATCCAAAATATATACAATTTACAAGCCTTGGCTACATAACAGAAGCTTTGTTAACAAAGAACACACACACACACACACACACACACACACACACACACACACACACACACACACACACACACACACATATATATATATGATATTTGATGAAATGTTGCAGTTTTGCCATGTTTCAGTAGGGACATTTTTGTTCTGAAGGTCCTAATTTTTTTTGTATCTAGTGTTAACTATAGATTTTAAAAGGGTGAAATATTTTAATACAATTGAATATCAAAAATGTATGTTGTTGGCATTAACACTGCAAAAATATTGACAAAAAATAAAACGAAAAAGACCAATAAGTCCATTAAGGATGCTTAAGGGTTAAAGCATGATAGATTCTTAGAAAGCAACACTCAAATCATGATGGTTTCATGTGGTTTTGAAAAACTTTTACAGCAATTTCAAAAGAAAAAAAGAAAAGAAAAAAGTTTTCAGTTGATTGACTTTGAGGGACAGACTTACTGAAAGGGGTAAATCAGCATGAGACTGTGATGTCATAAAATTGCTGATGAAAGTGGAAAGTTCTACTGAAAAGGTAAGTTAAAGAACACAGACCCAGCAGGTCATTTCCGTAACTAATGCGGTCTACCAAGAATAGCTCAAAAGAAAGAAAGAAAAAAAAAATGGTTGGAAACAAGCAGATTAAGTGTCAGGTTCAGTATGTGTAATCTACTAACAACATGGGCAAAATTGGTTAAGGCGGGTCTTATATTCGAAGAGTTATAAGCAGAAATAAGTTGAAACAATCCTTATGTCTGTGGTCTACTATTATTTTTGTAAAGATTGGAAATTTACCTAATGAATGTTTACTCATTATGTACTCTTCCACAAGTGGTTCCAAACCTTAACATATTTTTTATTCTGTTGAACACTAAAGAACATAGTTTGAAGTAAGCTGAAAACTGATTTACTTCCATGTTAGGGAAAACAAATACTATCGAAGTCAATGGTTACAGATTTTCAGCTTTCATCCAAGTATTTATTATTATAAAACTTTTAATTCTGTAAAAACAGACACTTTTTCCAGGATTTGTGGGAAAAAGAGATTCTCCAGGAACAAAACGAAACAAAACAAAACAAAAAAACTATTTGCAAAGTCTTGTATGTCTTAATGATAACATATTACTACAGGCCAGGGTGTAGGAAAAATAAATAAATAAATAGATAGATAAATCAAATGAAATCAAATGAAATCAAATAAAAAATTCAAAGGGATAAAACAGAAAGCTGATTTGTCAGCATCATTAGTCTAGCCTTCAGCTTAATAAATAATTAATTAGCTTATTTGTTTATTATCATCACAGTAAAAACAGTTGTGCTCCTTTTTTTGTTAAAACTGATATATGTTTCTGAGATTAATAGAAAGAAAATATTAATTTGAAAAATCACACAAATTTGTGACTACACTTTTGAAAAATTAAAGCTGTCAGTGCTGTTAAAAAAAAACAAAACTTAATCTAACCCTTTGAACAGTATGAAAAACACTGTTGAAAGTTATTGTTATGAAATATAGCAATAACAAAAAAGTAACATCGTTGACATTTTATATAATATTAAGCAAGAGATAATATACATCCAGCTGTTCTCACAGAATAAAGCTCTTCAGGCTTATACATGATCTGATAAGCCTGTCTGGCTTTATTCTGTGAAAACAACTTCCTGGATGTACATTATCCAGCTTGTTACACAGCTACTTACCAGAAAATGTCACATTGCTGCAACTTACCAGAAAATGTCACATTGCTGCAATAATTTACTAGCTCTTTAATTAATTGTTAAGCTTTCACAATAAAAAGGAAATCTTAACAAATGGCTGGATGCATCCTACATTATCCTGTTATTATTACTATTATTATTATTATTAATCAATTGCAAGATGGCGGCAACTGTTCTGGCAACTGAATAATAATGAGGAACAAATAAGCATAATGGTCACGATGATAAGTAGTTCCTAAATGTACCTCCATGAGACAAGACGAGACACTAGTTTGAGTTCACGAGAATGAGACGAGATGAGGTTTTATACTATTATTTGGAATGCTCAATGATGAAATATGCATTCATTCATTCATTCATTCATTCATTTTCTTTTCGACTTAGTCTCTTTATTAATCTGGGGTCACCACTGCGGAATGAACCACACAATGCAAAACAATTTAGTTGCTTTTTAAAATACACTTATAATGAATGTTATTTTATTTCTATTTTAACGATTTATGTCACAAAGTACATGCAAACACTGCAAAATATTTGGCTATAAACTCTACTGACTGGACCAACTTTGAGCTTCTGGATGCAAGTATGGACTGATAGGAGAGAGTAGTTTTATTGGAATTTGATACCGCATGCTGAATAAAACTTTACTTTTTTTTCTGAATGGCATAAATGATGACGTGTGTGTGCGCACCATACCTGCCAACACTCCCGTTTTTCTCGCGAGTCTCCCGTATTTCAAATCCATGTCTTCCCTCCTGTTTTTGTTATTTCTCCCTGAAAACTCTATTCTGGGGGAAATTTCGAGAATGTTTTGATACAGTCTGTAAAACCACGGGGTCGCCAAATTTGGTTTAGTATCCGATCGCAGCGGCCCCCTGAAACCTGGTCCATAGTACAGTTACTAACGCCACAATACAGTTACTAAGCTGGTTCTGAACTGTGTTAACTCAAACTGCCACCCCAACTCCCACCCCCCGCCCCTGTTCTTCCGTAATTTCAGAGGCAAATGTTGGCAGGTCTGGTGGACACACTCAAAGGAGAGATGTGTGTCTGTGATGCTTTACTGACTTGGTAGGTGCAGAAAATAGTGTTAAACAGCTGTGTGTGTGGCTTATCCTGTCACAAAATGCGGCTAAAATGCAAAATATTTAACATCTTAATTTGATTTGTGTTTACAACGATTATCACTTTAAGTATATCTTAAGTAGTTGCAGCTCCATCAAAACATCACAACTCACAAGACAACTTTTCTTCTCGACGAGAAATCTCATGGCGATTTAATGTTGCAAGATCTCATAGCTCGAGATTTTGTTACACCCCTAGGGAATAACATAGCATTGAATATTGTGATTGACCAATATGATTTAAGGATTCCAAGGGGCCATGAAATACATGTAAATAATATACATTTTACAGATGTTTATATTATGGTAATGACATTATTTTTGCTTTTTTTAATACATTTTACCAAATAATGAAATGGTCAAGATGCTCCAGGATTGACCAGCCCAGTCACCAGACATGAACATTATTGCGCATGTCTGGGGTAAGATGAAGGAGGAGGCATTGAAGATGAATCTAAAGAATCTTGATGAACTCTGGTAGTCCTGCAATTCATTCCAGATGACTTTATTAATAAGTTATTTGAGTCATTACAGAGATTTATGGATGCAGTCGATCGAGCTCATGTGAGTCATACACAATATTAATTCTTTTTCCACTGCACCAAGACTTTATATTTGTAACGAATGCTCAGACAAAGATGGATCCATGTGCAGTACGTTTATTGTATAAATGAGATATAACAAGAAGAAGTATATACTCAAGTGTATAGCAGTAGAGTACGGTGTCGCAGACAGGTGTCTAGAAATCGGCATCGGTTAACAGGCTGGGATCGGGGCTGGCAGCAGAGAATCAGAGTCCAAAAGCAGGCAATAGTTCAGGGCAGGCGGCAATATAAATACAGGGTCAATAAACAGTCCGGGTTGGCAACAAGAAGTAATCAGAGTCAGGGAAAACGCTCAGAAATGTCTGCAGGGCAAAACAAGACTTCGCACTGAAGCAGCGTGAGAGTGCTGCTTATATGTGTGTGTGGAATGTGATTGAAGATGTGCGTCAGGTGTGTCTGAAATCAGTGTAGATGGATGACGTAATGTCAATAGTCCGGTGATGATGACCTCTGCTGGTTAGTGAAGGGAATAGCTGGGACCGAGCCGGTGACAGAGCCCCCCTCCTGCGAACGGCTCCTGACGTGAGGATGATAACGACGTCGGGGTCTTCCACGGGGGCGAGGGGCCGGCATTTCCGGATGATCCTGATGAAATTTCTGTAGAAGGTTGGGGTCCAGAATGTCCGCTCTGTTGACCCAGGATCTTTCCTCCGGACCGTACCCCTCCCAGTCTACCAGATATTGTAGTGTCCCGCCCCGACGTCTGGAGTTCAGGATGTCGTGTACCTGATAAGTTTCTTCACCGTCAATGACAATGGGTGGGGAGCCCTGCGCACCGTCTGCCAACTCCCTCTCCTCCTCCACAGGACCAGCAGCCGGTTTGAGAAGTGATACATGAAATGTGGGAGAAATACGGTAATTATTGGGCAATTCTAGGCGAAAAGATACTGGTGTAATCTGTTTATTGATTTTGAAAGGACCCACGTACCTGGGGCTGAGTTTCTTGCATGGTAATTTCATGCGGAGGTCCCGGGTTGATAACCATACCCATTGTCCTGGTGTATATGTTGGTGCTGGGCGTCGACGGCGATCTGCTTGCTCTCTAAATCTCCTTATGGCTCGTGATAAGTGTGTGTGAGCGGCGTTCCAGGTATCTTCACTGCGCTGAAGCCAGTCATTGACAGCGGGTAGTTCAGTGGGTTCGCCAGACCATGGGAATAGTGGGGGTTGGAACCCGAGTACACACTGGAAAGGAGTCAATCCCGTAGCAGCCTTACGTAACGAGTTCTGAGCGTACTCAGCCCATATCAAATACTTGCTCCAGTCGGCTTGATTTTGGTGGCAGTAGGTGCGTAGAAAGCGTGTAATTTCCTGATTGAGCCTCTCGGTTTGTCCGTTGGATTGTGGGTGGTATCCTGAAGTTAAACTGATGTTGATGTTGAGACTTTTAAAGAAAGCCATCCATACTCTGGATGTGAACTGGGGTCCTCTGTCTGACACAATATCCTCCGGTAACCCATAAAATCGAAAGACATTATTACATAGGAGTTCAGCCGTTTCTAGAGAGGTGGGAAGTTTGGGAATGGGAATGAGTCTGCACGCCTTGGAAAATCTATCAATTATGGTTAGAATAGTGGTATTGCCTTGAGATGTGGGGAGATCCGTTATAAAATCGATAGCTATATGGGACCATGGTCTGCGGGGGGTGGGTAAGGGTTGTAATAATCCGGCCGGTAGCTTTCGGGAGTGCTTGTGCATATTACATAGACGGCAATTGTTGAGAAATCTTGTGATGTCCGTCAGCATGTTGGGCCACCAAAATTTATTCTGTACCAGTTCCATTGTTCCGCTTATACCTGGGTGCCCGGAGCTGGGGTTGTTGTGTATTTCACCGATCAATCGTGTCCGCAAGGTTGTAGGAACGAAAGTTTTCTCTGCGGGGCAATTCGGTGGGCGTGGTTCCTGCGTTTGAGCCTGAGCGATCTCAGTAGTGATATCCCACAAGATAGGTGACAGTACCAAGGATTTCTCTAAGATAGTTTCCTCCTTCTGCTCCACCACCTCCTCTTCAAATATTCTGGATAATGCGTCTGCCTTAACGTTCTTTGAGCCCGGAATATATGTTACCGTAAAGTCGAATCGGGTAAAGAATAGTGCCCATCGAGCCTGTCTGGGATTGAGTCTTTTAGCAGAGTGTATGTATTCAAGATTCTTGTGATCCGTTATTACTGTGAATTTGTGTTTAGCGCCCTCCAGCCAGTGTCTCCACTCCTCCATCGCAGCTTTCATGGCGAGAAGTTCCCGATTGCCCACATCATAGTTCTGTTCCGCGGAGTTAAGCTTACGGGAAAAGAATGCACATGGATGAGATTTGGATGGAGAACCCTGTTTCTGGGATAATATTGCGCCGATGCCCGTGTTGGATGCGTCAATTTCCACGATGAAGGGTAACTCAGGATTAGGATGATGAAGGATGGGAGCGGTGGCGAAGCGGTGTTTCAATTTGGCAAATGCCCTCTCAGCCGTGTCGTTCCATTTGATAATTGATCCTTTCCCTCTGGTCAAACTGGTGAGTGGGGAAGCAACCAAACTGAAGTTTCGAATGAAACGTCTATATAAATTTGCGAAGCCAAGAAATCTTTGGAGCTCTTTAATGGTTCTGGGTTTGGGCCATTTTAATACTGCTTGCACCTTCTGCTCATCCATGGCCACACCCTCAGTGCCAATAATGTATCCTAGGAAGGAGATGGATGTTTGGTGGAATTCACACTTCTCTAGTTTTGCATATAATCGGTGTTCGATTAGTCGTTGAAGCACTGCCCTTACGTGACTGATGTGTTCTTCTAGGGATTCAGAATAGATCAGGATGTCATCGATATAGACAATGACCCAGCGATTAAGCATGTCTCGGAAGACGTCATTAATAAATGCTTGGAACACAGAGGGACTGTTTGCTAGTCCGAAGGGCATGACCAAGTATTCATAATGGCCGCTACTAGTAGAGAACGCAGTTTTCCACTCATGGTTCTTCTTTATTCTAATCAAATTGTAAGCACTACGGAGATCGAGCTTGGTAAAGTATTTGGCAGTGCGTAATAATTCTAGAGCTGCCGGGACTAGAGGCAGAGGGTACCTGTACTTGACTGTAATTGCATTGAGCCCCCGGTAGTCGATACATGGGCGTAGTCCACCGTCCTTCTTCTCCACGAAGAAGAAACCGGCTGATGCAGGTGACGTAGAATGACGAATAAATCCCTTCTTGAGTTCCTCCTCAATGTATGCGTTCATGGTTTCGGTTTCAGTTTGGGATAAAGGGAATATTCTTCCCCGTGGGGGGGTCGTTCCGGGCAAAAGCTCAATTGCACAGTCATACTCACGGTGCGGTGGTAACTCGGTGGCCTTTTGCTCGTTGAATGCTTCGGTCAGGTCGTGATATTCTTCAGGAATTTCCGAACGGGGAATAATTTTCTCTGTGGTTGTAATGGAGCTGACTTGTAAGGGTGATACAGTTTGTAAGCAATCTTGTAGGCATTCCTTGTCCCAACTTATGATCTCACCCTTCCGCCAGGAAATAAGAGGGTTATGTTTCTTTAACCACGGCAGACCCAGGATCACGGAATAACGAGGAGAATTAATAATTAGTAATTTGATGGATTCACAGTGGAGGGAACCTGTTCTGAGTGAGAGATTGGATGTAGAGTGAATTATTCTTCCTGTCCCTAGGGGGCGCCCGTCTACCGCCGTGACTGAAATGGGAGAAGAACAAGAGAATAAGGGGATGTTGTGGTCATCAGCAAACGTCTTATCCATAAAATTACCGGCGGCTCCTGAATCGATCATAGCGGTTAAATTAATTACAGTACCATTGACAGTCAGGGAAATGGGAACTTCTATGCATTGGTTATTTATAGAGGAACAGAGAGCTGAACTCACCGGGAGCGATCTGGAGGAGGGTCTCACTGGACACCGGGCCTTAATATGTCCTGGCAGGCCACAGTACATGCAGAGATTGAACTGGAATCGGCGTTCCCGTTCTTCGGAGGTTAGTGGAGTGTGACCAATTTGCATGGGTTCCGGAGGGTTGCTTGAGGGTAATCTGGGTCTTAGGCTGAGGGGTGACAAAGAGTGAAGTGGTTTACGAGCTCGTATGAGGTTGTCCAGGCGTATAGAAAGTTCAATGAATTGATCCAATGTTTTTCCCTCATCACGACAGGCTAGTTCAGTTTGCAACTCTGGGTTGAGACCTTTACGATATAGTGTCTTTAATGTATCATCCAGCCATCCAGTCTGGGCGGCCAGTGTGCGGAAGTGAAGAGCGAAGTCGGCGGCAGTTTGGTTGCCTTGTTGAATAGTTAACAACTCCTCACCAGCGCTGCGACCTCCCTCAGGATGTTCGAACACAGTGCGAAATTTTTGCAAAAAGCTTGCAAAAGTGGCGAACGTAGGGGTGCTTGGTTGCCAGATGGCGGTGGCCCACTCCAGGGCTTTGTCGGTGAGTAGCGAACAGACAAACGCTATCTTGCTCTTCTCTGTTGTGTACATATATGGCTGCTGGGAAATAAATAGCTGACACTGTAGTAGGAATCCTTTACATTTAGCTGGATTACCTCCATATTTCTCAGGAAGAGCCAATCGTGGGTTTTGTGCAGCACTGGGGTTTTCGCCGGGAGGAGCGTTGAAAGCAAAGCTTTCCATTGGTGACTGTGCAGAGATGTTCAGACCTTGTAATGCCTTCACCAATTCCTCCGTGAGCTGAGTGAGGTGAGTGAGTTGTTGTTGATGAACCGAGAGTGTTTGGGCTTGAGCTTGAAGTTCCGTAGAAAACTTTTGCATGGCTGCGGGATCCGATGTTGGCGAAGTCTTCTGTAACGAATGCTCAGACAAAGATGGATCCATGTGCAGTACGTTTATTGTATAAATGAGATATAACAAGAAGAAGTATATACTCAAGTGTATAGCAGTAGAGTACGGTGTCGCAGACAGGTGTCTAGAAATCGGCATCGGTTAACAGGCTGGGATCGGGGCTGGCAGCAGAGAATCAGAGTCCAAAAGCAGGCAATAGTTCAGGGCAGGCGGCAATATAAATACAGGGTCAATAAACAGTCCGGGTTGGCAACAAGAAGTAATCAGAGTCAGGGAAAACGCTCAGAAATGTCTGCAGGGCAAAACAAGACTTCGCACTGAAGCAGCGTGAGAGTGCTGCTTATATGTGTGTGTGGAATGTGATTGAAGATGTGCGTCAGGTGTGTCTGAAATCAGTGTAGATGGATGACGTAATGTCAATAGTCCGGTGATGATGACCTCTGCTGGTTAGTGAAGGGAATAGCTGGGACCGAGCCGGTGACAATATTCTATACTGTACATTATTTCTGGTAAGTGACAAGACTTTTGTCTTAGCAAATTCAGAACCTACTGTCCTAATTAAATAATTAAAAATCAAGCCATGATCACATTTTATTTTGGTAAACTAAGTGTAATCTATAGAGGCCATTGCCTTTTATATAAACCTCCTCTGATACCAAGTAATCAACTAGAAGTCAAGTTTTTATGTGTTGTTCCTAAAATTTGGATAGGTAACAAGACTTTTTTGCCAGGTACTTATATCTTTCTCCAGGCATTAAAGACCTTCATGAGGTGATCCAAATTTTTGTTTTACACAAAAAAGTAAATAAATAAAAAACAAAAAACATTTTGTCACTATTTGCTCCTATTTTCTTCTGTTCAGTTATTTTGAAAAATGTTAAGAGACTCCTGGCCATTGAGCTCTATAGGAGGTAAAAAGTACTATGGAAGTCAATCGCTACTGTTTTCCAACATTTCTCAAAATATTTTAATTTTGTGCTAAACAGAAGAAAGAAACGAAAACATGTCAAGTGAGATATATATAAAACACTCTTTTAGAAAAATCATTTCACAGCTGCCTTAATGATTAGGGTTAGACGTCTCTGCGAAGCATGCACATAAAACATATAAATAATTTATACAGGGGATAATTCAATTAAAACCATCATAATGAAAATCCCATTCTCCCAACAGAACTTCATATGTCTGCTCTAAATCTAGCACCAAAAGGCAACTGTAAATAATGAACCACCTGCACCACGATGAACAACACTTGAAAGTGTGAAGTAGCTTAATCTGTGTGTATATAAATATATACATTTTGAAACGACTGGCGTCTGGAAATCTTAATATAGCCGGAATAAGAATGAGGCAGTGGGCGGTAGTTCTGTAGGTGTGTGTGAGCTAATCCTAATTAGTCTATGAAGCGGAGGAGTTTGGTAATAATTACCTGCTGCCGAGATTGTAGACTTGTTATGATCTTGACTGCATTCATTTTAGTGATTATTACTTCTGAAGGGATTGCGGTTTTTAAATGCTCTGTGCTGCGGTAAGCGTTTGACTGTAATTAGTACTGTGTTACTACAACTATAATATCATTGTAATCATGGCTTTAACGTGGAATAACAGGGTATCTGATTGAGCCGTAAGAACAGGTTTGTTATAAAATGAAGCTTTGAACACTAGTAAATAAACTCAAAGTCAAAGAACTCATGGCAGTCAAAGTTAAAGAACTTATGGCAGTATACGGCAACAAATCTTTTAATTAGCAGTATCGCATAGTGTGTTATTCATGGGTGTTATTAATTTATTAATGCTTGTGAATGGCATTTTGGAGCATTAATCTCAGCTCTGACAACTTCTGACATTAAAAAGATTATTTAGAGACACATTTAGTAGTTTAAAACTATTCTGGGCTGATCTTGCAAATTACTATTCAAAAAGGAGATTCATTTTCAAGCAATGACTGCATTACATTGATTGTTCAGTGATTTTAATGGCTTCGTTGTGGTTTTGTAAAAATAGCCTTAGAAAAATTATTATTTAAGGAGTTGTGGTTTTGTGGTTGTTCACTGAACAACCACAAAATAGTAATTAGTGGTCATTTTAAACATTGTCACTAGGGCAGCACAATATATAGTTTCAGCAACGATATCGCAATGTTGGCATCCGCAACAGTAACATCACAAGATATGCAATATCCAGTCTGAATTATAGTTGACCAGGAGCTACAGAGTTGTATTTAATCACTGTATTTATATTAATATGTACTGTATGTATCTATGCAACATTTATATTAATTTATGCAGTGCTTAATTTGTGAATTGCTAGGTCCTGGAACAGATCGTGGTAACGGACCTGGCATGTTACCCGAATACGGAGAGCTGTCTCGCCAGAAGTGTAGAGTGGGGGTGCGGTGGATGTCGGAGGAGTGTCGCGGACAAAAATGAGCAGGTCGGGGTGTCGTCAGATGAAAGTGAAGAGGGTTGGGGAGTCGCGCAAGAAAGTGAAAGTGAACAGCGGACGAGGTAGGAGAACGGTTGAGGAGGGGGATCGGTAAAATGAGGTGCCGTATCAGATTTCTGAGGTGCTGGATCTGGGTCTGGTGTGTTCCGGCACAAATTTAGCCCTGTCTTACTTGGATTTTTTGTCTTGTTTCTAGTCGGAATATCATTTCATAGTGAAAACAAGATTATTTCACTTACTGGCAAATTATTTCCTTGAAACTTCTTAATTTTCACTTATTTTTTCTACACTGAAAGCTAAACAATATTTTACTTGGTCTAAGAATTTTTAATTGATTTTGGACTAGAAACAAGACAAAACAAAGAAAAGCATTTTTTTTTGCATTTTGATTGTTCAGTTTTTGTACACAAATATTGTTAGACTCCAGTGGTGTAAATTAACTAATTGCAAATACTCAAATTATGGTAATTGAGTACTTTTTCTCAGAAATTGTAATTTACTGAGTAGTTTTAAAAATGTGCACTTTAACTTTCCCCTGAGTACATTTTTACTGCTGTATCGGTACTTTTACTCCACTACTTTCCTTCAACCTGCAGTCACTACTTAATTTTTTTCTTGTCTATGGGGATTAGAAATATCGGTCCTGTGATTTCTGTCCAATCAAATTGCACATACAGTAGATGGTAAATCGCCTCATAATGAACTCCTTGAAGACATGTGATTTATAATTTTGGAAGTTTGGAAGGTTTGGAAGCATTAAAAGTGTCCAAGAAGATGTCTTAAGTCTTTACACACATTGAGACTTTTTAGATGCATTTCATTGATGAGAAAATGATGGATGTTTATTGTATGATGACCAAAATGGCCTTAAACACTCAGCAAGCACAAGACGTCAACATGTTGCTAGATTGATGTTGTAGCTCAATGCGTGGGGACATTGTGTTTTGTTTGGAAATGAAAATCAGTTTGATGTCAAAACTTAACATCAGGCCAACGTCAATGCCCAACATCCAACCTAAAATCAACCAAACATCAACATCTTATGCTGTTACAGATTGACGTTGTGTAGATGTTACCACTATGACATCTATCAGACTTTGAATTTTGGTTGCCATACCTGATGAATAAATGTCAGTATCTGACATCAATTTGATGTTGGTTTAAGATGTTGGATCGATGTTGGATTTTGGTCACTTTCCAACACAACCAAAAATCAACCAAATATTAATGTCATTTAACATTGTTATTGGTGATCAAAATAACGTTGTCCTTAGACACTGGCTAGACATTGAATTTTGGTCACCTGATGTCAACTGACGTTTTTTTCAGTGCATCTTGAACAAAATTTTTTTCTGTTTACAATCTTATTTTATTCCATTCAATACAAGTTCTTTGGAAGGTATCTATTGTCACCATCTAATCCAGTGGTGGCCAACCCTGTTCCTGGAGAGCCACCTTCCTGCAGATTTCAGTTGCAACTCATATCAAACACGCCTGTAATTATCATGCGGTGTTCAGGTCCTAATAAATTGGTTCAGGTGTGTTTGATATGGGAAGCAACTGAAATCTGCTGGAAGGTGGCTCTCTAGGAACAGGGTTGGCCACCCCTGATCTAATCGTATAACAATTAAACCTGCATTAATTTAACAATCGTTATTAATGGGCAACCACAGACAGCCCAAAGTGAGAGGCAGCCGTCCATTATTAGAGTTTCTGTTCCATACCAGCCAAAGATAATGTCACCGACTAAGAAGCATTATGAATGTGGTGTTTTATGATGCACTTCTGAGCTACTTCTTTTGACATTTTTAGTCTACACAGTGATAACCATTTTGAATCTACCTCTACTTGAGCACATAGGCGTTTGTAGCTTATAAAACTTACCAACACAACGTAAAATCAACCAAATGTCATTGTCATTTCATTTGTTATTTGTGATAGCTTTTTATAGTGTAATACTCACTACTCTTAAGTACTTTCAAAAGGGCTACTTTTTACTCATACTTTGAGTAATATTTACAACAGATACTTTTACTCTACTTGCACTACATTTTTAAGCAAGTAATGGTACTTTTACTTAAGTATGATTTTTCAGTACTCTTTCCACCACTGTTAGACTCCCTTAGACTCCCTTTGATCACATGAATTGTGATCAAAACTAAAGTGTTCACATGTGTTTTATTGACGTTTTTATTAGTTTGAAGAAATATATTGTTTGGGTTGGTGTTGTAATTTATGGTACAAAAGCCTGGTAATTAACTGACAGTATATTTTCTGTTATGTCATGGGCTATATACTGTATATGTACTAGGAATGCGCGATATTGGAAAAATTATACATTGCAATATTTTTTATTTGTGATAATTTTTTTAATTGTGATATTGCGATAAGTTAATCAGGTTTAATGTATTTTTTGTCAGTTTGACTGAAGTAAGCTCAGATGACTAGAAAAGTTAAGCAGAAATATTTTTTTTGTATATTATTGCCACACACTATATTAGTTTAGAATTAACTTCTAAAATATCAATAAAAGTCACTTTGTTGTAAATAAGTAAGCACAAAATATGTAAACTGTTTTTAGCAGATTTTGTACAGTGTGTACATAAAATCACTTTAGCAAATTGAATTTATTTCAGGCCATGTGGTGGCATAGGGGGTAGCACATTCGCCTCACAGCAAGAAGGTCGCTGGTTCGAGCCTCGGCTGGGTCAGTTATAATTTCTGTGTGGAGTTTGCATGTTCTCCCTGTGTTCGCGTGGGTTTTCCACCACAAGTCCAAAGATGTGTTATAGGTGAATTGGGTAGGCTAAATTGTCCGTAGTGTATGTCCGAGAGTGAATGAGTATGTATGGGTGTTTCCCAGTGATGGGTTGTGGCTGGAAGGGCTTCCGCTGCGTAAAGCATGTGCTGGATAAGTTGGCGGTTCATTCCGCTGTGGCTACCCTGGATTAATAAAGGGAATAAGCCGTAAAGAAAATGACCAATGCAAACACCATCATACTTTAAATAAAATTTTATTTAAATAACTGTTGCATCCTTATTACTAAAGCTCTCTAAAATGTGCTTAAAATCTGAATTATGTGATGTTTCTGTTTCCTTTCTCATCATTTCAGTCTTATTTTAGTTCGTCTGTCTCCAGCACCCACTCTTACAGTGTTCTCAACTGAATGCAACAAGAGCGTTCATTACCATGGGACTGTTTTACAATTCAAATGAACGCTGACCCCCTGTGATATACATGAAATGAGTATGTGAGTTCGGGGACAGACATCTTGTCAGCGGAGTCGCCAAACAAAATTCTATTTCCTCTGGCTGGGCACGGCGGGACAGCCCATGTCACCCAGCCTCTCATACCCAATTACCTCTGGGTCAACACAGGGAAATTGGCTTCAACATTGATTATTTTCTATCCCAGTGGGGTGTATGAATAATTGACCCATCTGATGTCCTGAGTTTAACTCTTGCTGAAAACACAGTACAGTTTCAGACTTTGTGTCCAAAAAAAGATTAGGAATATAGTACCGTTTAATGGAGAGGCGATTTATCAACACATTTTAAACGTAATAGTTTAAATAACTCATTTCTAATAATTAGTTTCTTTTATCTTTGCCATGATGACAGTACATAATATTTCACCTGCTATTTTGCAAGACACTTTCAGCTTATAGTATATTATTCAGCTTAAAGTGCAGTTTAAAGGCTAAATAAATTGGGTTAATTAAGTTAACTAGGCAAGGTGGGATAATTAGGTAAATCATTGAACAATAGTGGGTTTTAAAAATCTTAAGGGGACTAATAATATTGACCCTAGCAGTTTTTTACTATTATAAATATCCCAATTACTTTAATATTAACGTAGATAATAATGTGAGTTGGCTGATTCTGTATATTAGCTGAGGCAAAATTAATAATACTTTCTGTCATACAGAATATGTCTACACCTGTTGATGTTTGTCTAATGTTTAGGCTTTTGTGCTGCACAGAAAATTAGCACCAGGAATGTAGATATTTGCGTATTTTCATTTAACAATGGTTGTTTAAGCATAAAAGAAAATGAATAAAATACTGATCAGCATTTTCATTGTCTACATTTCAAATGTGCTGCTGTCTATATGCAGTGTTGTGCTAGTTACTAAAAAAAGTTACTAGTAACTTCATTCAATAACTCAATTACTTTAGTGATTACACTAAATGAAATGCATTACTGTTAAAGGTAATTTTTGAGTTACTTTACCAAAAACATTTTTAATGCTCCTATTAATGCTCTTATAACATCACTTCAGAGCTGCATGGTGGATACACTGTTGATCAGCTATACAGTTTTAATTCATTTGTTTTCTCACAACTAAAACACAAGACACACTTAAATAATAATAAATTTTGAAACACAAATTTAAATCAGACCAGCAGCACAAGAATGAAAATATCATGATTTGATAAACCAGCTGAATAATATATTCAGAAAATAAATAAATAAATAAATAAATAAATAAAACTGCTTCAGCGTGATAAAGAAGTTGTTGTATTTGATACTTTACAGCTTGAGTATGAAAATAGCAACAACAAACACAAAACCTTTATAAAATAAATTAATAAAAGTAATCTAAATTATCATTCAGAATATATTTGGTGAAACTCAGCACCAAAAAAAAACTGCTATTATAGACCATACATCGTATGCATTTTAAACAAAACAAAAAGATAACAGCTGCTTAAAAATGAGCAATTTTCAAAGTTACCACAAATTAAATGTAGTATGTCAACAACTTATGGAAAGTAAGCTGTGCATATTCAAAATGCAAAATCTGCTGTTGTATAACAGCTATAAAAATATATTAACAAAATCAATATTGCAGCATTTTCCTGAGCAATACAACACTAGAGATTTAAATACCGTGTTCTGAAACAAAACAGAAATGTGTAACTGTGTGTACTAAACCAATCAGTTTTGTTATACAGATAAATGTGTGCTTATTTATTTGAAGCAACAAAATTAGCAATAGTAGTTAATAATAGTAACGGTGATAGTCCCTTGCTCTCTTTTGCACACACACTCGGCCCACTGTACCTCGCGTGCATTCAGTCTCTTTGCTTTCACTTTACTTTTATCCAGTCTGGCACCTCATACTCGACGTGTCTTCTTTGGTTGGCATCTACCAATACGACAATGCGTTGCCGATGTAAACAGAAAGATGTGGGCTTGACTGCAGCCAAAATAAATTAATTTACTGAGTAACAGATGAACGCATAATATTGTAATGGTTACAGTTACTATATTTAAAAAGTATTGTGTATGCGCTCTTTAAGATCTCAAAATTCAGGGCTTCTGGTAGTACCTGGAATAGCAAAATCAAGTAAAGGAGGTCGAGCCTTCTCTTTCATGGCTCCTACACTCTGGAATAGCCTTCCTGATAACGTCCGAGGCTCAGACACACTCTCCCAGTTCAAAACTAGATTAAAGACCTATCTGTTTAGTAAAGCATACACTCAATGCATCACCTAGCGGGTTCCACACTGGCTTCTGCATCTTGCTTATATACACTATGAACAGCAGCTACGCTAATTATTCTCTTTATTCTCTATTTTCACCTGGGGATACTCATCCCGAGGTCCTCAGATTATGCGGAGTCACTGATTGGATCCAAGACCAGCAACGGGATGATCCCAAGGATTCCATATCCGGGACCAGGCCATATCCTGAGCTGCTGGTGCGCTGATGGTCGTGGGGAGTGGAGAACATGAGTCTGATTCCAGCGACGTTCCAGGGACAGACGAGTCTTCGCTGAGGCCATCTTCCAGCCTAAACCACGGCGAATGAAGCTCTGCACAAGTCTTTTGGCCAGTGGAGAAATTAAAATGGTCGTGCCCAACTGAGTCTGGTTCCCTCAAGGTTTTTTTTCTTCACTCCCATCAGGTGATGTTTTTTTCCCTCTCCGCTGTCGCCACTGGCTCGCATGGTTCAGGAATGGTAGAGCTACGCATCGATGAATTGGCTCTTCAGTGTTTGAACTCTCAGTAATGATTAAATCACACTGAACTGAGCTAAACTGAACTGAACTGAACTTAAACACTTAAACCTGAACCAGTTACTATGACCATTTATGTGAAGCTGCTTTGACACAATCTACATTGTAAAAGCGCTATACAAATAAAGCTGATTTGATTTGATTTGACAATAGTACTGTCAAAAGTAATGCTGTTACAGTAACAAATTATTGTCCAACACTGACTATATGCAAATAATATAAAGAAATAGTGATTCAGCACACACAGTTCATAATTATAATTTTTAGATTTGCTTGATGTTAAATTAGATTATTCAGCCTTTTTTTCCCAAAGATTTTGTATCACCATAGCCCCTAAATATATGTACAATAAATGCAGCAATCGAAAACATTATAACCTAAAAAATAAATATCACAATACGGTTTTTTACTCTATGTAAAAAAGAATGAGGAAAAAAAAACATCAGTTGTCAGACTGTGTAAATTAAAAGAAAAATATCTGTGAACATAAAAAAGCCCAAACACAAGACTCGTCTGAGATCAATGCAAAGAAAGCCTTACACACTTGTGCTTTTTATCATTTCCCCCTATTTATTCTCACCTCATTAGTTTAATCAGAGCAAATAACCCCCTAGTTTGTGCTTAATAACTTTTATTAAAGTGCTAATATTCGCTGCCGTAGTGGGTATCGATCTGGCAGCTGTGATGTATTGGCTTATCAGCAGGGGGTTTGGTCATTACCTGGTGGTCCGGCGCAGTGTTGTTTAACCTCAGGAGTGTCGTCTGCTGTCTCTTCTCCAAGGCAAACTCAGGAAGGATGAGTTTAGTTCAGCACATAATGTATAAGAATCTATAAAACACACAATTTACTGGGTTAAAGTTGCCATAAATCCATATTTATGGTCAACCCAATGTCTAATTTACACATTGGGAGTATAGCAACAACAAAAACAACAACAACAGCCAAACCAATTCTTAGATTTAGTATTAGGTATCTGTTTTGTTTCATTGCCTGTCTTTTTGTAATGATTTTTCAAAGCTTTGACTTTAATAGAACTGGCACCACCAATGTCATAAAATGATTCTGAATTTGCACTGTATGATATACTATTGCAGTATTTTAAGCTAAAATAAGGAAGAGAGTTTTCTTTTAGTTTATGAATACAATTCATTAAATGACCAGTAATAAACAATCAGGGTATCGGGGTCTTAAAATGTCTAACAAACATTTAGGCCTTAAACAGTTTAAATCCTCTGAAATATTGTGTTGTATGTAATAAATGATTTTTAAACAGGTATTTATTTTCCTACATGTAAAGCTACCCAAGCAGGCTGACACCCATCCGATCAGTAACATTCAACCTCAATAAAAGTTTCAATAAAATGACCAATATAGAATAATTATCTTCCTTTTCAATAACATTAGTTTTTTAATGTTTTTAATATGTTTTAGCCTTGTGCAAGTCTTACATTTCATTCATAATGGTCTTAAAAAGGTCTTAACAAGTCTTAAATTTGACCTAATGAAACCTGTAGAAACCCTAACAATACTGTTAATTAAAATCTAAATTCAGTATAGATTTAGAATACATAATTGATTCCTAAAGAGATAGTTTACCCAAAAATTAATGTTTTGTCATCATTTTATTCACCCTCCACTTGTCACAGATCTATTTGAGTTTATTTTTTCTGTTAAACAAAATAAATTATTTGAGAAACGCTGGAAAACGCTGGTAACGATTGACTTCCATGGTATTAGTTTTTCTTACTATAGATGTAAATGGTTACGGTACCAACATTTTTCACAATATGCTTTTTGTGTTCAACAGAAAAGGTCATAAATCAAAAATCATAAGGTTTGAAAACACTTGAGGATGAATTATACTTTAAATGTTTAGAAAAAGTATTACGTTATACACATGTGCTTGTATTTTGTGCCTAACTGCAAATAAATGACTAGATTCCAATTACGTTAAACATATTCAAGGTTAAATACAATAGAAGACCGCTTGAAAATTCAATTCCTCTGCATTTATTATATGTTATATGTTATATTATATGTTAGTCATGTGCTTGAGAAAAAAATATGTTTGTTTTATTTTCAAATATACTGATGACATTTCTTCCATATTAAAAATAAAAATCTTGTCATTTAGAATTTTAATTAACACATGTTCATTGTGAATATGTACCCCTACGTTTCTGAAGATTGTGAATTATGTAGCCAGAGGTACATATGGCTACATTTCGTCTTTAAAACTAACACTAAGTTATGACGCCACAGACGGCTTCTGTTACTTTTAGTGTTACCAGCTGACTGCTTACCTCCGAGTTACCTCTAAATTTGAGTTTGAAGAATCGAAGAACAGTTGCAGAAAACAGGTTAAACAAAAAGCAAAAAATAAAATAAACAAGTAGTTGAGAACGTGGTAAGATATGAAAATGTGGTAAAAACTAGTAGGCCATGAGGGCTTTTTTTCTGTATTGCTTTTGAAAACCCTGTCGGTTGGGTTTAGGCAAGGGGGTGGGCTGGTCAAACAATGCTTTTGAAAACACATACATGTGGGTTCAGGGAGGGTGGTGGGTTGGGGGGCTTCAGTCGGTCATTTAGTCAGTCAGTCAACAGCTGCCTCTGGTGGATTTACACAAGAAGAGCAAGCGCAAATGGCACTTGCGTGAGAAATTTGAGGTCTCAAAAAGCATACACAAGGATTAGCGAAAAAAAACTGCAAAAATGAGTTGTATTTCGCGCTCTCCAGAAATGTGTACAGGGGTATGTATTGACAATGTATCTGGGCATAGTATATGAATGTAGTGTCGTCCCAAATGGAACATACAGTTTTTTTTTTTACTAAGCGGAAAACGATTTCCCAGATGACGGTTGACGGTTGCCAAATTAGGAAAATAAATGACCAAACTACCAAATAATACCTGCCATGTGTATAATCACATTCACCATTGGGAGGTGACAGCCCCGTGCAGAGACTGTCCAATGGGCATGTGCAGGATACAATTTTTTTAAGAGTGTTTGTGTGTGTGGGGGGTCTGGGGGGGTCTGAAGAGCGGTGTTGTCGCGCGCCTACTGAAGGGCGGTAGGGTGGCGGGGGTGTGTCGCGGGGGCACTTTTGATCATTTTTGAAGTGCACTTTCTATCCAAGACTAAAAAGGGCATGTGCACTGCACAGGTTGAGCCCTATGTGTGCATGTGCCTGGGAGGTAGTATAATCAATTCTTGTAGAAGAATTTTGCTTTCACAATCCAAAATAAATAATCCAACATCAGTACATGAAAGCTCCGCCCCTTTCGCTATGTGAGCAAAGCAGTGGCCGCTGAGTGCGTGAAGTGTCCAACATAACACACTTCATTTTAAAGATTGAATAAGTTCATTATCTGGGTATCTAAAATACAATTGTTTATATGCAATTTCTACAAAATAGCGTAGAATAGTGCATAAGTATGCGATTTGAGACGCATCTTGGGTTGATTTTAGTTTTTTTTTTGCTTTTTTGGCATAAAATAACAAAAGGTTTGCATGTTTCCAGACATGTATATTCATAGACATCACCAAATCAATATTTGAATCTTTACAATAATCAGGCATTCTTGGCAATAAAAAAGACAACATAAAAAAGTTTGTCATTCTATTTAGAATTGGTTTTTGTTTCTTATTCTAGAAATGCGTTAACACCGAACTGTACAACACAACATATAAGACGTACTTAAAGACATCTGAAATGTGTTGTGACTTATATTTCCAAAGTGGATTGTTCAATACAATTAACATCAAGCAAGCAAAACATGCAGAAAGCATGAGCACATTCACATTTCTATATTGCATTATCCACACACCAATGGTTTCAGCATTGCTTTAAATCAATTAGTTTAGCCTTGACGTTCATAATAAATGTTGTTTACACTGAATTTCTGTTTGTTTTATATGTAAATTTCTCTTCCTTTTTTCTATTCATAGTCTTCAGAGGCTCAGATTGTTCAGAGACTTTATATTTTTAGAGAGTAATATTGCTTGTAATTGTTTTGTTTTATATAGTGTAGGACACCTATGATGTACTGTATAACATTGTACATATTTCTGACTCATAATTTAATCTTGCCTGCCTTCCATCTATAAACATTGCCAATTTTGATGTCAATTATATAGTACATAATTTAACATATATAGTCAGGTACAATGTAATTAAGCTAGAGTATTAAATTCAGATTCAGACCTTAAAGGGGAAATGAAGCACTCAGTCAAGTTTACCTCATTTTGTTCATTGGATTCCCCTTTAATGAAGATCTATTAAACAAACTCGACTTATGTAACCATTTAGCAGAAAATGGCATTTTAACTATAGATTTTAGACCTCGAACCTGCCATAAGAAACACAGTGCCGATTTTACTTTGGTTTGAACACAGAAAAGTGGTGAGGGCTATAGCAATGAAAAGTGAAAGTACTCGCCCCCATTACGTCAGCACCAGACTTAGATGAAACCACAGGCAGTCAGGCAGCGTAATACAGAGAGTGATTTAATACTGACGTAATGTGGGTGAGTACTTTCACTTTTCACTGCCACAGCTGCTCAAATCTGCTCGTGTTCAAAACTAGACTAAGATCGGCGCAGTGTTTCTTATGGCAGGTTTTTATCGTTCATACATG
Organism: Danio rerio; assembly: GCF_052040795.2. Lineage (NCBI taxonomy): Eukaryota > Metazoa > Chordata > Actinopteri > Cypriniformes > Danionidae > Danio > Danio rerio. The sequence goes on from NC_141030.1 coordinate 24,348,423, forward strand.
TTTAGAGATCAAGTTGATCGACTTGATAAGGGAATATGTGTTGACATAACCCACACAGACGTGACTTAGTGAAGTGTGATGTCATGTAGGATTTTAATCGTTGCATTAGTCTGAATATAAATCCCCTTGTCAGGCAGTGAGAGAGTGGACCACAGAGCATCACACGAAAAGTATTAACAAAAGAAAAAACACAACTGAAGACACTTAAATTCTTGTATTTGTTGTATTTGCAGCAGCTCTGTGATGCTCGTTCACAATTTCATGCATTGGGTTGAATTAGGCTGTCCAATCTTTGTGTTCAGTCCGTTACAATCATGGTGGAAACCCAGACAGGCAGTCAGGCAGTGTAATACAGAGAGTGGAACAAAGCACATCAAACGATCGGTGATTAAAAGGGGGAAAAAAAATAGAATAAATATATATATTTTTATATTAGACACACATCTGATGCTTGTAATTGCAGCAGCTCCACGTTCAAAACTTCACACATTGGGTTAAATTAGGCTTTACAGTCTCCTTTACTTCCACTGTATTCGTTAGCGATAGCGGATGGAACGGAACCAACCTCTTGACGTCAGACACAGCAACATTCCAGGATGGCTGCGCCCTAGGTCTAAAATCTACTGTAAAACATGCCGTTTTCTGCTGAATGGTTACATTAATTGAGTTTGTTTAATATATTTTCATTAAAGTAGAATACAATGTACAAAATAAGGTAAACTTGACTGAGTGCTTCATTTCCCCTTTAAGTAAACATTTCATATTTCTCTGTCGCTGTATGCTTATATCAGTATAGCCCTAAATCTGAAAAACAGAAGCAAAATTCAGACAGAAGTGGATAAAATAAGAAAATAATACTCAAGAAAGGTTAAGATTGTGCCTCACTATGTGTTTTGCGCATGCCACTATTGCTTGTATGAGTCATGCTTTGCATTCAGCTGCAGTTTGTTTTAACATGTCTGTTAAAATATACACAATAAACTGTTTTTGATGTTGGCTTTGAGCTGCTGTGTTTGTGAAGACAGCCTGGAGCAGATTCCATACTAAACAGCTGCACTCAACTCAAATAAAAAATATATATACATGTGAATTTATGAAAGCACTATTGTGTGTACACACACACACACATACACACACGCACACGCGCGCAAACACACACGCGCGTGCAAACACAAGCACACACACGTTTGTTTTTTTTATTTTGGGGACATTACATACACAGCAAAATATGGGGACCCAAAACAACTCTATGGGTGTTAATTTCAACACTTTGAAAGTGTCTCATAGGGTCCACTCAAAACAGAGTTAAATCAACACTTTCAAAAGGGTTGGCACATTGACACCGAAGTAAGGGTTAATTTTAACTCTGGGCAGAGTTAAAAAATGTAACTATATTTAACACCGCCTGGTGTAATATATTGTTATTTTATTCAACTCTCTTGAGTGTAAATATGGTAAAAAGTTAAAATAGACTGTAAATTACAAAAGAAAAAACATTTTATTTGAAAACATTCACCACTTCAACAATTCATTCAGTTTTTAAAATGCAACAATGTCAAATATGCTTTAAATGTTTTATTAGTACAGACAGTATCAAAATATAAAATATGTATAAAGTATAGTATAGTATCAACAAAATATGTATGACCAGTGCTCAAAAAGGCTGTTTCAGTCCTTTGGTCCAAACTTGATGTGTTATCAGAGCAATTTGAAAGCTCAATATAGCGTCACTCATAGTTTACTCCTGAACTCATAGTTTTCTTGTGAAATTGCATTTTAAACAACTTGGCGTGCAAATCTTTTACTTCGGGTGTTTCCTTGGTCCTCCATATCAAACAGAGCAGTTTAAATGAAGGTATAAATGCTGTAAACTTGTGTGAAAACAAACTAGAGCTAGGAAATCTCATCAAGCATGTCCTGTGAATGAAGTGCTTCCCAGCCACAGGATGACCTTTTTATCCATGACGATGTACAGTAGTAGCTGCTGATCACTCGTCTGGTGGTTCCTGATGCACGGATATAGGGTGATGCTCATCTAAGAACTCTTCAAGACTCCAGCATGACTAAGAAAAATGTTTGAATACAAATTGCAATCAAATTCTATGATATATTTAAAAGAACATTTAAAGTAAATAAAACATTCAAGAAATCTAAACTCACCTTTTGAAAATCTTCATGATGATCCACAACTTGACTCTCCCAGCTGGTTGAGGTGACAGGATATGGAAAAGTAGAAAAAACACATATATCACTGTTGGATCTCCAAAAACAATTAGGTTAACCACTATGACTAGAACTGGAAAAACAGGCAGCTGTCTGTCCAGAATCCTGAATTTAACACAACACTTGGAGCAAAATTTAGAGGAGCTTAAAATCTTTTATATCATTTAGTGATGCTGACTTCCCCAAAATAATGGCCACAGTGTAAAAAATATTCATAAACTTCATAAACAACAGTTTTCTGTAAGCGTGTGTGTGCGTGCGTGCGTGTGTGTGCGCGTGCATGTTTCTTTACATGATTCAACTTGTTAGGCCCTTTCAGGTCCAGTATTGACGCCACCTTTACTGGAGTCTAGCAGATGTTTCAGGTCCAAATATAATCTAAAATATTAGGATAAGCAGAAGAGGAAAAGTGCAAAGCAAAGAGCAAAACATTATTTAAGTAACAGTTCACCCACAATACAAAACTTATCACCTTCATGTCATTTGTTATTCTCTAATGCTCTAATACCCTCTCAGCTTATGTGAAACAAGTACAGAACTTTATCAAACATACCTTCATTATTATCACCACATATGACCAAGAAGGTGTGCTTGGTCATTTCACCAACTCTGGAAATACACCATCCGTCTCTAATCAGCCACCGTCACAGGGTCTTGTGTTATTGTATAGAGAACTGTGGCAGTTAAAAAAACAACAAAAAATTAGTATCTAACACATATGCATAACTTTCAGATAAAAAGGAGAGATGAACATCACAAAGTATGCCTTACACTTTTTCAGATATCTTTTGATTCAGATGTGGATTATTGATAATAAATCTACAAATCAAACCTGTATCATCATTAGGCTGCTCAAATATGAATCAGTTGATTAATTTTACAGACAGGTGGCTGTTTACAACGCACTAAATTGTCTTTAATAAAATGGAAATGTTGTGTACAGTACATGCTAAGTTTAGCCTATAGTTTTAAACACAATATCATGCGGGAGAAAAAGCTTGACTAAGATGTTCCTGACTACATAAATAGCCTAACTTACTAACGTCAGACATCCCGAGTTGGGAAAAGTAATTTTCGGGGGATACAGAGTTGATTTGCGGGAGGTAGCGAGAGAGATGAGAACCTGAAGAGCAATGGGATGAGTTGCGCGCGACGTACCTAAAGAGCGGTGGGGGTGACTTGCGCGCGACGTACCTGAAGAGCTGGGAGGGATGCGGTGGAGAGGGGTGTGCAAAGTGTTTAATGACCGGGCGGGAGACGCGCGATTTCCGGGAGATTATCATTCATTCATTTGCGGGCATCTACTTGGGCATCTGGGAGTCTCTGTGCATTTGCGGGATAACGTTAACGTTAGTTCCGCAACTTCCGGGAGACTTCTGTAACCTTAAATGTCTGAGAAAGCGCAAACGCGGTCATTTAAAGACATTAATGTTAACATTCCGACTTTAATGGTTGTCAACACTTAATATAATTCAAGCGTACGTTATCACGCGAGTCTATGAACTAACGGTATAACGTTATGGACGGCCACGAATGAACCAGTTTAAAAGGGCCGCGGTGTTTAAAATAACCAAATTAACGTACACGAATAACAAACAATCATATGTTTTAGTCAGGAAGCCTTTTAGTAAGTATATGTTCATTTACTCACCAGATATGTTTTAGAAACTCTCCAGAGCGTATGGAAACCGTCCTGTGTTGCCGTTAGCATCCGGGCAGAGTAGGCTAGGCTGCTCCGGGGATTACCTCGCTAGTTTGCTTCGAATTAAAGGAGAAGTGTCGATTTTATTTTACAGATGGGTAACAACGCACAAAATGGCATTAAGCGTGACAGAACTGTGTTGAACATGTACATTTGATGTTTTTATGCACTATGTATGCGTGAGCATATATAAAAACATTCTTGAAAAGAAGTGAACAGTAATGCAGTTAAGCTAGATACACAAACGACCATGAATGAACCGCAGAAGATTAAAATTGTCACTCCATTCTAAAGTTATTAACTTAACAATATGTTTACAACTGTATTTCCTTAGAGAAAGTCAGTAAAATACCAACATTTAGGTAGTTTGACTCACCAGTTGCTGTTCTAAACCTCAGATGGAAAATGGCGTCTGGAAAATTCTTCAGTAACTGGGGCTGCATGAATTCCCGGATGTTGGAAAAAACACCACCAAGTGTTGAAAAGATAACTCCTTGATTTCGCACTGAATAAAATCAATTCTAACTCTTATTATATTCATTTATCAAAATCTAACTCTTTAACGTCAACACTTTACTCTGAAATGCTTCAACACCGAGAATTTAACTCAGATGAATTTGCTGTGTAGGTTTCCATTGTTTTTATACCGTACAAACTGTCTTTTGTATCGGTCCCACCCTGTGCCTAACCACAACCCTCACTGGAAACTGCAGTTTTACTTTCTTAAAAAAATCTAATACTGTGTGATTTAGAAACTTTCTAAGAAATAAGGACATCAGCAATGTCCTCATATCTCACCACCTTCTTGAAATACCTGTGTCATACCCATGCTATTATATAGATGTGTCCTGATATGTCACATAATACATGTACAGCTGTCTTTATGGAGATTTCCCATAGACATAATGATTTTTACAGAGTAGATTACCAGACTAGAAGAACAGTTCTGTCTGGTTCTTAAATCTGATTGGCTGATAACCGTGAGATATTAACGCAATATCAGCACTCGTACAGCCTCTTCACCCTTGTGTATCACTCCGCCCACACAAGTGGCAAGCAGAGGTCTTCAGTTTCACAAATATTGCAGCTGTTGGACAACATAATGTACTTTTGAGGCTTTTTTAGGTAATAAAGTGGTTTAGATTGCAACTATGTAGTTTATTTATAAGGAAAGTGTGTTTTTTTGAATATTCCTAATTTCAGAGATTCAGCGTGTTACTGGCCATTAGCCTGTCATACTGAGCAGAGCAAATACAGTTGACGTTCTGCCACAAGGTGGCAACAGAGACAGCATAATAAGTCCTTAAGAGAGAAAAACAACATTTTCTCTGCATATGTTTCAAACTACAGCTGAACAAATCATTATAAAACAGGTTTTTCAACCATAGCTATTTGCTAGTGTGTGCTTTGCTTTGGCTTTTCGGGGTTTAATTATTGTGAAGGCCCAAATACAACAGAGAAATACTGGGAAATCTTGGTTGACTGACTCTCGGTTCGAGACATTCGGACATCGCAAACCGAACGCATCGCACCGGCCCTCGCGGCCAAAAAACGGACCGGCCCACCGGGAATTCTCCCGGTCCTCCCGATTAGCCAATCCAGGCCTGTATATATATATATATATATATATATATATATATATATATATATATATATATATATATATATATATATATATATATAAACATTTCCTTATGAAAATAAAAAATCTGATTTCCATAAGGTCAAATTGTACTGGTATTGCTATACTTGTAGGGACATTTGGAGCCCACGATGTATAAATACAGGGTGTGCACACACACCTACTTTCTAGATAGCAATGGAGTTCTTTATATTATATTAAGTAAACCTTGCTACCAGGTTGAATCTCTTGGCCTTCAGATCTGCTTCATTTCCTTTTGGCATAGATTGAACAAGCTGCTGGAAACAATTTTGTGAAACAACTGCATAATTCTGCCAAAAGAAAGGTAATTTGAGATAAAAAGGCACAATTATGTAACATAGCATGCTACAACGGCATTCTAAAATATAAAGCTGCAGTTATAGAATCAGAGTTGTGAGAAATAAATGTAAAATAACAGCCAAATGAAACATGAATTGCTCATATTGTGTATGGTGTTCATCCCTCTATTTTTTCCTGTGTAAATGTTTATTATTACTGATTGTAGTTCATGTATTTTGTTAATATATGCATTTTTTTGCACACTAAAGTTAATGACGTCTGCATTACATATATATATATATATATATATATATATATATATATATATATATATATATATATATATATATTTATTTATTTTTTTTTTTCCTAGACACTTTATTCAGCTTAAAGTGACATTCAAATGCTTAACTAGGTTAATTAGGTTAATAGGTGGGTTAGGGTAATTAGGCAAGTTATTGTATAACAATGGTTAGTTCAGTAGACCAGGGGTTCTTAAACTTTTCAGGCCGCGACCACTAAAATAACAACAGCAGTGACTCGCGACCCGCTCTATCCTTGGAGGTGGTTATAAGCATACTAATATTGCACAATGGTGCACATACACTAATAGGAACTATATAAACAAGCTTATTGACAAAACAAAAAAAGTGCAACAGTCTCTTTTTTAATCATTATTCATTTGTTATTTCAAAATACATCTTATTGAGA